>NC_139698.1:50312017-50342017 GCF_964188405.1 Protomyctophum parallelum
AATCTGATCTCAGGTCAGAATGGGTTAATCAGAACCAGTGTGTGTCCCAGTGGAAACGCGTATGAATCTGATCTCAGGTCAGAATGGGTTATATTGTTTGAACCCCCCCCCACCCCACTCCTGCAAGACTGAATATCTTGCTGCATTTATTGTTGCTTTTGATGGAGACTTCAGAAAGGCAGGGGAGAGATTGTAGTGTGAAATAATGGCAGATGGTTCGAATGTGTTCCCAGAGATGAGTCTCTCTCATGTCCTACATTACCTCTGGCTGGCCTTGAGTCCAATTCGGCTAGAGCCTCCACATCTGTTTCTTTGCTATAGAGTATACTTTCCTTTAATAACCCATTCAATCCAGGAAAGCGGTGTCATTTTTGCAACCGCAGGGTCGCAGTTACTATGAAATCACGCCTCCATATAATGGTCACACCTCGTGACATCACACCTCCATATATGGTCCACGCCTTGTGACATCAAACCCCCATTTATGGTCACACTATAAATGGCCATATATGGCCGGCATCTCCATATATGAAGATCACGACACTGACCTCATCTAACCCTGGATAACCATACATGGAGAAGACTAGGATCATCACCTAGATCTGCAGTCTGTTGTCACCCAGGTGGATATGTTGATCTGGACTCCCCCATTCCAAAGCGACAGCGCTCGCCCAGCAGTCTGCCTGTCACCCAGGCGGATGCATGCATGTGACCAACATGCAAGGTCGCATCTCGCCCTCAGGCGTCTTACTGGTAGATGTTAGCTATATGTAGGGTGTGTGTCACCAACTCACCATGAAATAAAATGCAGATATAGAAGCTCATACTGTAGATCATGAAAATGTGCAAACATTTTTAACTCAAATCCTTTTCTGGGGGTCCCTGGAGCAATTTGTTTTGCGATAGGTCGAAGTTTTGTGGTCCTTGACATGAAAAAGTTTGAGAAACAGCAACCACTGATATAGCAACACAAGTTTTTCAGAAAACCGTTTAGAATTAGGATTTTGTAGAATCGGCCTCGGGTCATAATGGGTTACAAAGAAAAGAAGAAAATATGTTTCCTGGGCAACAACAACAACATGCTCGGTGACATGGCGCCTCACCAACATGTTCTGAACATCATACCCAAGCAGTCAAGTCAAGAGTCATAGATCAAATAGGCAAAGACTCCTGACTCATGATGGAGTTGCGGGATTATTACTTACTCTGAACATTGACACTCTTAAAACTCTGTATTCCTCGAAATAGCTTGCAGGAGGTTAGAGTTTATCTGTTTGAAAGACAAAAACATTCAGAACAGAGAAATGTAACAGATGCTAGAAAACCCAAGGGGCCCATATAAACGTCACGCTTCAAAAAGCTAGATCGCAGAGGGGAAAAAAAAGCCAACTAGATAACGGGGAATTTAAATGACAACGAAATAAATATGTGGAACATAAACGCGAAACCAAAGCAATACATTTTGATTTATCAAAACCGCAAAGCTTGAAACCTGGCGAGTGTATTAGGCTCATTTGCTTTCATCGCACTTCCACGTCCATTTTTAACAAATAGATCTCAGATTCTGAATTCTCATAGTGTGGCGTCGTTGCTCTCGTATGTAATCAATAAAATCTTGTAGAAAACCTTGAAAAGTGGTTTCTGATTGTTCTGCAGAATGGGTAAAAATGAACACACGCAACAATCACTTCCACGTGTGCAATATTGTTCCTGCTGACTCCAATGTTTCAGACACTACTTATTGTACATATCTGTGAGACCGCTGGCAGTTGTCAAAGTTATTGCCAGATATAGGAGCGAGGGGAAAACCAAACGTGAATAAAATGAGCAGGCTAGGCTTTACTTTGATAGATTACAAGCTCCAGATTGACAAAATAAAAATGGATATGTGATAGCGGGATGTTTAAAAAGAAGGAACGGGGGGAAGAAAAACGATAACTCTGGGTTTGATGCATTTCAGACACTTTGTTATTGCGCCAAACGGAACAGTGCTCTAGAGGAGGTAACACAACAGGATGATGATAGATAATGCCATAATGCAATTTAGGTCGACTTCCCTTTTCTTTTCAACTTCGGCCCCTGTTTTGAAGTTATAATTCTCCGTTTTTTTTCTCGGGCCCCACTTTAAAAGTCATGCAAAGACAGCAACTCAATCCAGAGCTACTTCTCGTCTGCGTCAGCCCCCTTTTCTGTTGAATTACCGAGCTGTTAGGGTGTTAGTCTGGCGTTTCAAAGCCCCCGCGATGGATTGCTCCCGGGCCGGCTCATAACCTATGGCGCGCTATGACAGGTATCACTATTACGCTCTGCGTTCCATTTGGGTTACTGATCACGGCATAAAAGCCCATAGGGCCTGATTTGTGTTTTGCTATAAAAGCCCACGCAGCAAAAATGAGGGGAAAAGTTGGGGAAAAAACGGAGGGTGGAGTCGGTGGGTGGGGGTGGGGGTGGGGGTGGTGGAGGAGGATGTGTGATAATGAACGTCCGGAAGTGAGGCAGGGAGAGATGGAGGTGAGGAGGGGGCTGTGAGGGATCGTCTGGAGATGCGGCGATTGGATGGTAGCCGTGACGGATCGGGAGAGTGACAGCTATGTGGCCAATCAATAAGGCCCCGTCAGTTGCCAATGGCAATTTGGAGAGTTGCGTGACACTGAGACAAATTGACACAATCAGAATTCAGAACTGCTGAAGATGAACAGACATTCGCCTGCGTGAGCTTGTGTGTGTGTGTGTATTGTGTGTGTGTGTGTGTGTGTGTGTGTGTGTGTGTGTGTGTGTGTGTGTGTGTGTGTGTGTGTGTGTGTGTGTGTGTGTGTGTGTGTTTGTGCGCGCATGTGGAGTGTGTGTGTGTGTGTGTGTGTGTTCCAAGACTCACAAAGATAAATAACCAAATCTCAGCATGCAAGGAGAAATAGGAGGTGGAGGAAGTGATATATTAAGGAGGGAGAGATTGTGAGTAACGGATGAAAAGGCAGGGGGCTTTGGGGGGGTTGGGGTGTAAATGAGAAGGAGAAGGTATAGGGAACCGCCGGAAGAGAAGCGCAGAGACCGTAACCTTAAATCTGCCGGCGTCGAGCGAGGCCAATATTCTCTTTCTCGCTGTCCTTCTGTCACTCACATAATTATTCTCTCTCCCATCTTCCCCTCACTCATATCCCTCTTCGCAATTGCACATTAATTTTTCAGTGTCAATCTGGCTTGTGCCCTTAGCCCTGCTCTCTCCTCTTCCTCCTCTTCCTCCCTCTCTCTCTCCCTCTGTCTTCCACCCTCTCTTCTTATGTGATCACCCTCACCCCCCCCCACAAATAACTTTGTTTTTGTTTTGTTCTCTGGCGAGCTTGTGCCTTGGTCAGTGTTTGGGGTGACTGTACCCTTCCGGTGTTTATCCCATTCTGACCTGAGATCAGATTCTAAAATGTCTATTACATCTGACAGTTTCATTATTAAACCCATTCTGACCTGAGATCAGATTCTAAAAGTGTCTTTGATTTTTCAAAAATAGCAGACCTACAAGCTCGGATCGCGCCACTCGGTGGCGCGATATGAGCTTGTAGATCTGCTATTTTTCAATAGCTAAAGCACGACATGATGCCAACACCAAATGGGTGCCCGGTCAGAATGGGTTATTCAGTGTGCTCCATTTGTCTCTTTTGTTTGTTTGCCAAAGCGAGGGACAGATAAATATATTAGACAATTAATAGCGCCATACTTCTTTAAAAATAATCTCCTTCCGCTCTCACACTGGGTTCTGGGCGCTATCCATCTCTCCTCTCTCTCTGTGTCTCCTCTCCACTCCTCCGCCCCCTTTGCCCTTCTCACCCAGAAGCCCTCCCTTCGCTCTCCCCCGATTTCCTCCAGCCTCCCAACGCCTCCTCCTCCCCGTCTCTCTCTCGTGCTGTATTTGGTCCGGGGCTGCAGTGGATGTTGCTGTTTGAATAGGCATATTTTGTCCTGCTTTAATAGCCTACCTCCTCGCTCACTATGTGATTTAGCTCTTGGCCTTATCTCTCACAAACACAACCGCTTCTCGGTGTATATCTCCGGGCTTCTCTCTCTCTCGCTTTCTCTCTTTTTTTCCCCTTCTGTCCCTTTTCTGACGCTTCTCTTTCTAGCCCACACCTTCTGGCCGCTGTGACGCCACCCGCCGGGGTTTATCGGCATGCCGCAAAAAAGACAACGACCGTACGGTTTTTGTGTGACTTGATATGATATCTGTAGCGCATTTGCTATTACACTTGTGTACACACTTAACCCTGTATATCTGATGGACAAGGAGGTATGGGGGACACATCGAGGCATTTCATTTCATTAACCCATTTGGGGCGGCACCCCTTTTGGTGTTTTAAACATTATGTTATAATTAGCTATTGAAAAATAGCAGATCTACAAGCTCATACGTAGAGCGTATAGCTCATACGAGCTTGTAGGTCTGCTAATTTATGAAAAATCGATTAAATGTGCCTCAATTTTGATTTTTTTTTCAAGACAACCAGTTTTTAACTCAAATCTTTGTTCTGGAGAGGTCCTGGAAAACATATTTACAGATGGTGTCTCGGTGGCCAATTACAGATCATTTTTTGGGGTTCTTGACATGAAATATTGAGTGATATAGGCCTAGAAACAGGTATTTCAGAAAACTGTCAGGATTTAGAAGGCTTTTTTTATTTCGATGTCAGGCCTAAATGGGTTAAGGCATCAACAGAAAGAATAAATTCCAGCAACCCACTTTGCTATAGGGCTGTCAGAGCTAAGGGAGAGAAGGCAGTCTTATTTGTCAAGTAGCTGTTGTATTTGCTGGCTATAACGTGGAGAGTTTGGAAGGCAGAGGTGCTCGCTCACTTGCACAGGCCAATGTAGACTAAACTGGGATTTATTTTGTACCCCTAGCATGCAGTAGCATTGGCATATTATGTAGCCAACTTACTGATTGAAACAACAGGTGGTGGGAGGCTACAGTCGCTTGCGCACAGCTTGAGAAAGACTTAATTCATTCCCTTACTGGGTGCTTTCCCTGCTTGCTATAGCAATAACAACACAGAATACAACATTTATAGTTTCGCCTTTCTGTCATATTGCTTTGAAATATACCCAGAGGATATAGTGCGTGGAGTTGTCAGTGCTGTCAATACAGAATTGTAACAAAAAGTTATCACAGACACAGACCCCCCCCCCCCCCCCCCCCCCCCCACCCCCCCCCCTTTCTCCCTCAGTGGGCAGAAATAAGGATGGCATCATTCCATCACACTTTCTACAAACACCATTGGGTGCAGTTCAAGGCATCAGTGGGATATTACATGAATCCAGGCCAACTTGGACCATCATTCTGAACGCAGGATGATGCATGGCAATTTTGCTATGATTCCTCACAGCCTTTCTGTGAACTAGTAATTCATTTGGAGCTTTGGGATTTGGGATTTGTGGTAGGGACTAGGCTATATACACAGTCCTGGACACACGCATTTGCACGCGCAAAAACAAAAACTCACATATTGTACCGTACATGCATTTAGAAACAGGCATGTATGCACACAGATGTACACATGTTGCTCTAATGCACTCACGTACACACACAGATGTCATAGATTAAAAGGCACTCAAACTAATTATCACACACCTCGGCCATACTGTACCACACGTACTGTATAACCATCTGTGAATCCAGTGTAAAAGGACGTGAGAATACGGGATCTGTCACAACTAAGATATTCGATTATAATTCGAGCTGTCATTCATACATATTGACATTGACAATTTGTTGCCTCGCGTATAGCCAGCCTTCCTTTGCAATGCACATTGCCACAGGCAGATTAGTGAGCGAGGCTATGACATTTGATAGTTACAGTAGGTGAATGGATGGACGGCCGCATCAGACGGATGGACTAACTGACCACCCTTAGTCATTTAATCCACCCAAAACATAATCTTTGTAACCGAGGATCATATCGTTTAGATAAATGAGCCACAAATCAAGCTTGTTTTGACCCAAAAAAGAAGAATCCGAGATATTACCATTCTAAAAAACTGCGTCCCCATAGACAGCATAAGCCAGCGGAGTTTTCATTTTCATTTCAGTTTTTTCCGTTTTTTATCGCACCCACGCAGACACACAGGCACACATATCAGCAGGTACATGAATCCCAGGCGTAATGGCGGTGTGTTTCTGTTTGCCCTGTGCGGATCATTAGTCATATATGATCACAAAGCTGTAACACTGAGTCACAACAACACACACTACAGCGAGAAGGAGAGCTCACAGCCTCCTCAAGGCTAATTGATGTCGGTTTGGTGGTGTGGGTGGTTTGCGTGTGGGTGCACAGACATGTGTGCTAAGGGTTTTATACGCATGTGTTTTGGTCAAAGATTCTTTGAAAGAAAGTTTTCCACCTTTGGTTCCAGGGATCATTTGTTTGGTTTAGTTCCATGGCTAGGATTTATATAGTGGTCAGAGTTAGGCGTTTGTGACTATTAGTATTAGTATAGTACCCGATAAAGTGATATATGGAGATCTAAGGGTGGTATAGTGAGGACATTCTCTTGAGTGTACAGGGTTTGATGAGGGCCCAGGTAGGGCCCGGGCCTGTTGAGAACCAGGCATGGCTGCACTAATAACATTGGGCTTTGGGGCAGGCCCGTCTAGAGTTTGACATTTTAATGGACAGGTATAAGTCAAAAGGGAGACATCGAAGAGGAAGGATGGATGGGGAAGGATGGAATGTCAGAACAGGTTCTGACATATATCCATATATGGAGAGCATTGGAGATCTAAGGGTTTAAGGTTTGAGGTCAGATGTAGAATTTCCTCCATTTATGCCGCCCAGGGTGTCGACACGAAAATAAAAATGTATTTCATTCATCCATCCATTCATTCATTGAGTTATTGGTAAAAAATGTAATGCAATGACTAATTTTATTATTCTTTTTTTGTTGAAAACTAGTCATTTTATTGAGTGATGTGTGGTACAATACCTTTTCACCATTATAATACATTTGGCTTTAGTAGATACTGAAGTCACACTGTAGCCAATTCTGCCCTTTTGTATTTAATGTGTCCCTGCACTACCAGAGAATTCCAATGTTATGGCATCCTGCATCTGTACCAAAAAAAAGCTCCAGTGCCCTCACACGTCATTTGAAAAGAGATGTTAATTTGCAGAATGGTCCGCTGCAGTTTCCTATCAGGCTAAGATTGGAGTGGAAGTGGAAATGAAGATGCAATGCTATCTTCACTGTGCTGGGGCACAAGCTCACAAGCTCTTAATACTTGTCCTTGATTAATATTTATTAACAAAAACACACACACACACAGAAAGACAGCGTTTAATTCAACATGGCATCCCTGTTTTGAGCAATTAATTATAGGCGGAAATGTTCTAAATTGTTGAAAATGTTTCATAGTCGACCCGAGAGGATGCCCGTGTGGGATTTCTGTCATTGAAAATGTTCAATAAGAAGATTTTGAAAGGAAAAAGAAAATGTTTCATGAATAGCAAAGATAGCCGATCTACAAGCTGAAAACATGTCGCATTGTGAGCTTGTTAACTGGATATTCCTTTAGCCCTGCAAGACTGCCATACAGTATGACAAAGTATATACAATTGGACATGCATTTATGAAGGGAAACATACAAAAGATGAAATTATGGAGATTGACAAGGACTGCATTGTGTACACAGCACACATACAGCCTGTTCAGAGCAGTACGGTATCTGGAGGACAGACACAGTGTTCCATCTTTCTGAGTCCACACAGCCATATGCACTTTGGCAGAAGCCCAGAGACATACACTAGCACTCACTGCTGCTCCTGTTGAGTGGATGACGGACTACCACTCTAAGAGATATATTTAAATTTAGAAATGTGTGTGTGTGTGTGTGTGTGCGTGCGCGTGCGCGTGTGCGTTTGCGTGTGCGCGTGCGAGTCAGACTCACTCTGCCATAACTCTTAACTGTTAACCGTGATTTCATATTCAAATTGCAGTGTGCTCCTGTGCTCCTGGCAGCTACCATTTGCATGTCTGTGTTAGACAGTGAACTTCAGCGTGCGTGCGTGCGTGCGTGCGTGCGTGCGTGCGTGCGTGCGTGCGTGCGTGCGTGCGTGTGGCACAGGAGGGGGGCTAGCCAGCTGCCTTCGCAGGGATTCTTTTCAGTGACAGTGATAGGGTCATGTTTGAACTTGTTAGCTTCAAGGATCTGGCTGTGAGTGTACACACGAGGGTGTGACTGGATAATTACACGCGCACGTGTGTGTGTGTGTGTGTGTTTATCTGTCTGTCTCTGACCATCTGTCTGTCTATCACTAATCTGGTCTGTCTTGTTGTGCGGTTGTGTGCATGAATAATTTTATGGGTGAATTTTGACTGGATAATTCTGTATTACACCTGTGTGTGTGTGTGTGTGTGTGTGTGTGTGTGTGTGTGTGTGTGTGTGTGTGTGTGTGTGTGTGTGTGCGTGTGTGCGCGCACGTGCGTGCTTGCGGCCAACCAGCAGCAGGCAAGAATCCCAGGTCAGGCAAAAGGTCAAACAGACGGGTCAGACAGGCAGAAACAGGTTCAGAAATTGTCTAGAATTTCAGGTAAAATGTCAAGAAACATTCTAGAGTAGAGTTGCAGGTAATTGGTTCTGGTATAGTTTAGAATTAGCAAGTAACCGGTTCAGGAACAACAGGTTATGGTTTGAAAGTGAAGGCGTGATGACTATACAGCAACAATGAAAATGGCCAATATACAAGCTCTCACAACATGTCACATGACTTCATCTGCTAACTCCATTTGCAATTTTCTTCTTCTCTTCTTTTCTTTCTCCCCGACCCGACCCCCCCCCGCCATCTATAACGACGCATATAAATGCATAGAGTTTGAAAGTGCTTAACCCATTCTGAACGGGCACCCATTTTGGTGTCGGCATCACGTTATGCTTTAGCTATTGAAAAATAGCAGATCTACAAGCTCATATCGCCACCGAGTGGCGCGATACGAGCTTGTAGGTCTGCTATTTTTTAAAAATCGAAGAACGACTGACATTTCTAGAATCTGATCTCAGGTCAGAATGGGTTAATCAGACCAGTGTGTGTCCAGTGGAAACCTCGTATGAATCTGATCTCAGGTCAGAACTCCAGGGCTGGTGAGAGAAGTGGGAAGTGGTGTGTAGATGGGTGGGTGTGTGGGGTGATGGGTCAGGTGATGGGGGGAAAGGAGGGAAAGACTGAGGGGCCTCTGATGGACTGGTGGAAAATAGCAAGAACGTGTGTGGAGACTGGAGAGACGGTGTCTGTGTGCGTGCGTGCAATCATGTCTGTGCGCGTTTGATTGTTGTTGCCCTGGATGCCCCTGATTCCCTGTGAAATTTGATGTCAAACTGTCAGTCTGGATTAGAGTCTGTTATTCATGTCTTTTACTTTCAGCTATTCTTGTCAAGATAATGTTGTATTTGTCTGCATGGGCTGTCTTAACCGTGCGCCTTAGCCCTCCAAGGAGTGAATCCACACATCTGTGTGCGAGTTACAGTACATATATAAACATATGTGTCTCTTTTCACTGTTCTCTTTCACTGACTCCTCAATAAGTTGATAGTTTTGCTATGCTGGCACATCCAGTTACATATACCTGTATACTCTAGCTACCTGCTTAACTGCCTGACTGGCTAATACAGGCGTTTGGTATGGCTGGATGGCTAGCCTGCGTTGTGTTTCTGTACCGTGGCTGTGAATGGCTGGCTGGTTGGGTAATTGGACGAATGGATTGATGTCTATCTCCCGACTATCTAGCTTTCTGTTATAGGATCTGCAAAGTATCTGGAAAGACCGATAGACTTATACGGGCCTGGCTGGCAGAATGGTATTGGTCAACAACAAATGGATGGATCGTGCATCCAGAGCTTTGTCTACCTTTGGGTCCTGCCGGTCAGACACAACCAGATAGCTCAGTAGTTTGGGCTGGTAGGATGGCTTCCAGGCCAGCTGGCACTTGCCCAGATTATAGCTCCTTTAACCAGCCCACAGTTTCCTGTGTGAATATTTGATGAGGGTGACACGCATGCTAATAGGCCGACTGTAATTACCTCTTCCTCTCCTCTTCGCTCCCCCATTACTCAGTCCAACAGCCTCCTCCTCACTGCCAATGTTATTTTTAGATGGGCATTAATGATAACTCTGCCTCCTTGCAAAACATTCCTCACTCAGTCTATTAGAGAGGTCTCTCTCTCTCTCTCTCTCTGGTGTTGTCTCTCTCCCCGTGTTTCTCTCGCTGCTCATCACTCACTGACTCGTTCACAGACTCGTTGCGCCTGCTCCCGCTCGTGCATGCGTTTTCTCCTTCTCCGCGTCTCCCCCTTTTCAGCACCTCCTTTCCTCTCCTTTCCTCTCCTCTCTGCCCACTCGTCTTCTCTAATCCCCTCTTTCTCTCTTTCATCTTCCGCTGTGGCAAATGGGATATCAACGAGCTGTCTCCATCCCCCCTCCTGTTTTTCTTCTGGCTTTCGTCATCCTCTCGCCAAAGCCAAGCTCTCCATCTCTTCCTCATCCATTCTTCTCAAATCTCAATACCTTCCTCTATTCCCTCACTCCCCTTCTTCTCTCCTCCACCTCCTTTAGCAACGGGGTCTGCCGTTCATTTCTGTTTCCGGGGGGAGAAGTTCTCGTAACAACGTCACCGCATCAGAACAGTGACATTATGCCTCTGTTCTCTGGTTTCGTTTGTACTCTCTATCCATCGCTCCCTACCGTGACGGCTCAGTATCTGAGGCTTTTTATTAGTGTGGCAAAGTCCTTTATCCTAGTAGGACTCTTTCTCTCTCTCTCTCTCTCTCTCTTTCTGACTCTGTCTCTTACACTCTCACGCTCTGACTATTTGTCTTTGTCTCTCTATATCGCGTTCTCTCGTTATCTGTCTGTAACGCTTGCCCTGTACTGTATCTCTCTGACTCTGTGTCCCTTGCCTAATGCTCTCTCTCTCAGATTCTGTCTCCATCTCTCTCTCTCTCGTTCTCTCTGATTCTCTCAGAATCTGTCTCACACTCTTTCGCTCTCTGACTGTGGTCTTTGCCTCTCGTCTACACTGACACTCTCTTGTCCAGTGCACATTTTGACATAACATTTTGAGTTAGTTTAGCCATAGTCTTTTGAATCAAATGTAGTTTTACAAAAAATATATATATTTTGGCGGGCCTGGATGGCATCGTTATGGCTGATCTTACACTTTGTTGCATGCTGAAAATACTCAAGAACGACGCAGGAGCGCAAAGTACCAACGAACTGGCCAGATGTATGGAGAACCGGGATGACTGGAAACGACGATGGAGGGCTCGTCTGAGGACGACCCAGAGAAAATAGCCGATCTACAAGCAGGTCACAACACGCCGCAAGCTTGTAGATCTTCTATTTTCAGAGAGCAACACCAGAGCGCGACCAAACATAAAACCAAACAAACATAAAATGGCTTGTCTTAGTTCTACTGGATCTCTTTTGCTCATTGTCCCTCATTTGCTGGCGAAATTGTCGATATATTTAGTCTTACTGTAGTTTTAGTTTTAGTCATCATAGCTTAGTTTTTATTTAGTTCGTCAGTGAAAAAAAGAAAAAAAGGCTTGTCCTATCATTCTTTCTCTGATATTTCCCTCTCCCTGTACAGCATCTCACCCTGAATCTCTGCCATTGTCTCTCACCCTGACACTCTCTCTCCCTCTCTGCATGTCTTATCACATATGTGTGCACACACACACACACACACACACACACACACACACACACACACACACACACACACACACACACACACACACACACACTGCTGTTTCCATATTGTGTGACTCATCTTTCATCTGTCTCCTCTCCTCCGCTCTTCACCTCTCCTCCTCCTCCGCTCTTCTCACCTGCTCTTTCCTCTCCTTTCATCTCTTCACCCCTCTCTGTTAATCGCTGCATCCATTGCCCTCCCCCCACGCACGCACGCACGCACGCCACGCACGCACGCACGCACGCACGCACGCACGCACGCACGCACGCACGCACGCACGCACGCACGCACCTACGCATGCACGCACACACGCACGGCTATCGTCCCCCCTCTCCTCCCCTCTGTCCCTATTCTCACACATGCAGTACCCCAGCAGTCCTATCTAAACTGTCCAGAGGGGATTCTGCGCTTTCATCCAAACTAATTACGTAACGACAAGCCTTGGGCCCTCTCCTCTCCTCTCCTCTCCTCTCCTCTCCTCTCCTCTCCTCTCCTCTCCTCTCCTCTCCTCTCCTCTCCTCTCCTCTCCTCTCCTCTCCTCTCCTCTCCTCTCCTCTCCTCTCCTCTCCTCTCCTCTCCTCTCCTCTCCTCTCCTCTCCTCTCCTCTCCTCTCCTCTCCTCTCTTCTCTTCTCTTCTCTTCTCTTCTCTTCTCTTCTCTTCTCTTCTCTTCTCTTCTCTTCTCTTCTCTTCTCTTCTCTTCTCTTCTCTTCTCTTCTCTTCTCTTCTCTTCTCCTCTCCTCTCCTCTCCTCTCCTCTCCTCTCCTCTCCTCTCCTCTCCTCACCTCTCCAATACAAAGAGTGTTTTGGATTGGCGTAGACCGTTGCCGTGGTGACGGTGACGCCAAAAAGCCGGTAAAAATCCTTATTAAACAGTATAAACCCTTATCTCGTCAAATCTCGCCCTAGGCGATCTGTGATCATTGATTAATCTCGTCCAATCTCGCCTATAGGCGGGGAATGAGTTAAGAATGCTACCTGCACTCACTCTCTGTCTCTGCCTGGCCATGAGACTCTTTCCCTTTCGCCATTGTTTTCTTTCTTTTCTCTATTCAATTCAATTCAATTCAATTTTTATTAAAGTGTCAAATCACAACAAGTTGTCTCAAGACACTTTACAAACCAACAAAGATCCACCCAGAGATCTATTACCCTCTCTCTACTTTCTGTGACTCACTGTCTTATCCCATTTTGTTCGGGAACCCCTTTTGGTGTTAGCATTTATGTTATGCTTTAGCTATTGACAAATAGCAGATCTACAAGCTCACCGAGTGGCGCGCTATGAGCTTGTATAGGTCTGCTATTTTTGAAAAATCTCAGAACCGCTAACATAGAGACATAGCTTTTTCAGAAAACTGTCAGGATGTAGAAGACATTTTTTTAATCTGATCTCAGGTCAGAATGTCTTATTTTATCTCTGTTTGGCGTGGCCTTTGCGCTCCTTTCGCCTTGCGTTCTGCTCTGCAGGCTATCGTTGGATTCAATCTCTCTGACCTTTTCTTCGGTTTCTCGTTTTGATCATTTCCTCCCCCCCCCCCATTCCCTCTCTCTCTCTCTCTCTCTCTCTCTCTCTCTCTCTCTCTCTCTCTGCTATATGCCCTCTCTTATCCTTCATCACAATATCGTACTGTATATGTAAAGCTGCTATTCTCTATAGATTAACCCATTTTGACTTGAGATCAGATAAAAAAAAATGTCTTCTACATCCTGAGAGTTTTCTGAAAAGGCTATGTTTCTATGTCAGTCGTTCTTGGACTTTTCAAAAATAGCAGACCTACAAGCTCGTATGAGCTTGTAGATCTGCTATTTTTCAATAGCTAAAGCATAACATAAAGCTAACACCAAAAGGGGTTCCCGTCTAAAATGTGTTAAGCTTGCAGGAACAATGAGTCCACCTCCATCTGTTCTCATTGGTACCTTGCTTTGATCCGACTGTGCGTTCTCTCCATTCGTTATCCGTCTGTCTCCTTCTTATAGTTCTTATGTTCTTTTTTTTCCCCTTTTTTCACCCCCCTGCGAGCCGTCATTCACCGCCTCTCTCTCCGTTTCTTTCCCAATGCACTTTGAAGCTTTGTCGATGGCAGAGCCCCTCTCGCGCTCTCCGTCGCTCCTTTTAACTAACATCTCTTCTGTTCCTTCATCTTTCTAACACCCTCTCACCCTGTGTCTCTCTCTCTCTCTCTCTCTCTCTCTCTCTCTCTCTCTCCATCCATCAATCCATCCATCTTTATTTTTGTATTTGTTTCTGTCATTAGGTGAAGTGACCTTTCAATTCCGTTTGAGATAGAGCTATCTTGTGTGTTGTGTGTTGTAGAGTACTGTGTGTACGTTACAGTAACTTGTGGATATGATGTAATGTTGATGTAACTTATGTTGTTGATTCTGCTGGAATTGTATATATAGCTGCTATTACACTACATTAACGGGGATCTAATAAATAAACAGAAACACCCCCTCATCCTCTTCCTTCTTAATTTCTTTCTTTCTTTCACGCTCGACTGTGTTTAGAGCTCTTAGCGGGCCTGAAGATTTAAAGCCGACCCGCGTGAGTTGAAGCCAGATCCCGAACCGAACGTACAATGTTGAGTCTGGCCTGACAAAAAAAAAATATTGTCAGAAAGTCAACAGCTCCAATCAAGGGAGGGCGCCGCGGCATTGTTCCAATGGCTCATCATTCCGAACGCGCGTTGGTCCGACTCGACACATTAACCCATTCTGACCTGAGATCAGATTCATACGAGGTTTCCACCGGACACACACTGGTCTGATTGACCCATTCTGACCTGAGATCAGATTCTAAAAATGTCAGTCGTTCTTCGATTTTTTTCAAAAATAGCAGACCTACAAGCTCGTATCGCGCCACTCGGTGGCGCGATACGAGCTTGTAGATCTGCTATTTTTCAATAGCTAAAGCATAACATGATGCCGACACCAAAATGGGTGCCCGTTCAGAATGGGTAAACTATATCCCTAACTTTATAACTGACTCGACGCAATAACTATATCCCTAACCAGAGAGAGAGGGGGAGAGAGAGAGAGAGAGAGATGCAGAGAGAGTGACAGATGATTTGCAAGGAGCCAGCCGTCAATATTTTCTCTCTCTCTCTCGCTCTCTCTCTCTCTCTCTCTCTCTCTCTCTCTCTCTCTCTCCCATCCATACTGGATGCCTCTCTCTCTTCCTCATCAGTAGCAGTGTTACAGTATATATACATCATTATGTCTACATAATGTCCCAGATCTGAATGGGGCCCCCGGGGTGCTGCGCTGCATAATAACACCCAAATGAATCCAGGGGCCTCCGCCATGAATATTTCACATCTGCCATGTTCCTGTTTACTTAATGACGGCGCTGAGTTCAAACGGCCTCGTTGATTAAAATTTCATTTGATTTGTTAGAGAGAGAGAGAGAGACAGCTTTCCTTTTCATTTGTTCCACTGGACTTGGTTGTTGTGTGTTTGAGTGCAGGAATGCAGATATATGGGAGTTGTGTGTGCACGTGCGTACGTGTGTACGTGCATGTGTGCATGTGTGTGTCTGTGTGTGTGTACATTCAGACGTGGGTAGTGCATGGGAGAGATTACTAGGCAACAAGTAATGTAGGAACAAGCTATGTGCTTCTTGATGTCCCTTGTGAGTGTGTTGCAAGAGCAGTGTGTGTGTGTGTGTGTGTGTGTGTGTGTGTGTGTGTGTGTGTGTGTGTGTGTGTGTGTGTGTGTGTGTGTGTGTGTGTGTGTGTGTGTGTGTGTGTGTGTGTGTGTGCGTGCGTGCGTGCGTGCGTGCGTGCGTGCGTGCGTGCGTGCGTGCGTGCGTGCGTGCGTGCGTGCGTGCGCGTGCAAGTGTGTTTGCATGACCTAATTTTAGAGTTGTTTATAATTTTCTTTGTTCCCTTCCCCGAGGCCTCACTATCAGAGCAGAACCATTTTCTCTATCAGACACACAGAGATAGAACAAAGATTACTCCCATTCTAATCCATTCAAAGCTCTCTATAGTGTTATTTTCCTCCCTTCCATTTCATCTATTTGAATGATTGCTGCTGTTCCTTTCCTCCTCTTTCCGCGCTAACCCCCCCCCTACCCGCCCCTCCATTAGTTTGTTTTTCTCCTTACACTTTTTATCTGGTGAAAAAGCGACCAAAAACTAAAACCTCTCTCTTATTCACATCTATTTTTGCCACTGCCAATTCTCAGTCGCACCGCTTTACCAGCCCAGAGATGAGGGAAGCATGCAAGGCTGCATGAGGCGAATGTTTAATTCTCAGTGGTGTGTGTGTGTGTGTGTGTGTGTGTGTGTGTGTGTGTGCGCGTGTGTGTGTGTGTGTGTGTGTGTGTGTGTGTGTGTGTGTGTGTGTGTGTGTGTGTGTGTGTGTGTGTGTGTGTGTGTGACTGTGACTCAGGGGGACTATAGCGAATGAGCCTCATCCATCACCAGCGACGGAAGACTTTCCTTTATGTAATTCATTAACCCATTCTGACCTGAGATCAGATTCTAAAAATGTCAGTCGTTCTTCGATTTTTAAAAAAATAGCAGACCTACAAGCTCATATCGCGCCACTCGGTGGCGCGCTATGAGCTTGTAGATCTGCTATTTTTCAATAGCTAAAGCATAACATGATGCCAACACGAAAATGGGTGCCCGGTCAGAATGGGTTAATGAAGACATCTTACAACACTTACCAACAATCTTGTGACAACAGATTTTTTTCCTTTTATGGGAACTTGATTTGTTTGGCGGACATGGGAAGAGAATAATAAATAATACACTCGGGTTTGTCGCTGTTCGTCTTTAACCTCAAAATCATTTATATTCATGAAACTCATGGTTGGGCTTCTCTGAGTCTCTGATTTATTTTTGATGTGTTGAAATATAATACAGAAAGTTGTCTCCAACTCTTTTATATACAGTATATACCATTATATTTCCATTTTTTAACCCATTCTGAACGGGCACCCATTTTGGTGTTAGCATCATGTTATGCTTTATCTATTGAAAAATAGCAGATCTACAAGCTCATATCGCGCCACCGAGTGGCGCGATACGAGCTTGTAGGTCTGCTATTTTTGAAAAATCGAACAGCGACTGACATTTCTAGAATCTGATCTCAGGTCAGAATGGGTTCATCAGACCAGTGTGTGTCCGGTGGAAACCTCGTATGAATCTGATCTCAGGTCAGAATGGGTTAAAGTAGTGAAAATAGCCGATTGAGCCGTTGAAGCTGTGAGCTTGTAGGACGGCTATTTTCTAAAAATAATCACAAAAAAACGTTTTGGCCGACAGAGAGGATGTATTGTAAATGACTTGTGCATCACTAACCAAGGCTTTCATACTCACACTACGTACCTACTTTGATACTCTCTGTCGTCTCCTTGATATATATACAGCTCAGCAACGCAGCCAGATTACACTATCGGTGAGACGCAGCCTGTCAACATTGAGTTTTCCAGATGCTACAGGCTTTCAAAAAGGTGATGATTCGCTTATGAGTCACTTCTTTCGAAGCCCTTCTGATCAGGCAGAATGTTAGTCAACATCAAATCTAGTCAACACCCTCATCACTGACGAGCTTGAACTACTTAAGGTGCGTTATATATTTCATTATATATTTTTTAAAATATGACAACCTCTGTGGGCGAAGCTGCCACACACACGTGTGCATTCTGAGTCTGTACCAAACTGTGACAGGCGACAGCAGCATGTCAGTCATTTGATTTTGACACATTAGGCCTAAAAAAAAGAAACTTTGGTTTCCGATTGGCTGTCATTTTTGGGCTGAGTAGGTAGGGAATTAAATTTATTTAATTTTTTTATTTTATTTTTCGTGGGAAAGATGGGTAGCAAGGAATTTATTTTATTTTATTTTATTTATTTATTTTTTCGTGGGAAGGATGGGTAGCAAGGATTTTTTTTAACTTTTTTTTTCCTACGGCAATGATGGATAGGCTTCTTTTTTAATAACTTCAATATTTGCCTGAAATACCATCTTTTAAATAATGAATGGTTCAAGTACACATAACACATGCCTACAGCTAAACATTTGAAAACTTTGAATAGAATGTCCACACACTGGTTGAATACTTAATACGCATGTTTCATGATAAATTATTTTTATGTGATGTATTCCCATGCTTTTTGTTCTTGCTTAATGTAAATCGCTCTGGATTAAGAGCGTCTGATAAATGCCTAAATTGTAAATTGTACTGTCTTACAGTAACTAGAAGGCTCTGACAGTAATGAAATGCACAGTCACGTCAAACTGCTGCGCCTCCTCCTGCCTGCAACTCAGTTCATTTGAACTGTGGAATCATGGCAGGTCTAAGACTACATTTGCAAACCCCCTATTTTATTTAGTTGCGCCTGTGTTTTGGGGTGGCATGAATCTTTCATGCTTGTAAACATTGTGAAATCACACGTACTTCATTTATTGGCCATCCAGTTATAGATAACGGTGGCTACATTGGTGTCAGCAACAACCCACCTAACGTAAAACAACCTCTGCTTTCCAGCTCATGTTTTGACATAAAAAGTTAGAATGTGTTGCTGGCATCAACATAGCTAGCTATAGTGCTAGTTATTAAAAGACAAAAACATAGCTAACGTTAGCCCCATATGTGCCCTCTCCTCTCCCTACGCTCATTCTGTAGCTACAAAATGAGCGTAGGGAGAGGGCACATATATGGGGCTAAGCTAACGTTCTGACGGGGTAGAAGCATGAGCCGAATGGGTTTCCTCCTCCTCCTCGCATCTCAGGGCTAGATACCGAAAGTCAAACATGCCCAGCCTGGGCGCCTAGAGGCTCCAGGGTGGGGGGGGGAGAGTATGTCGGCTGAGATGATAGTCCATTTATCCGCTCGGTCGTGTGTCTCCCTTCTGCGGACTTAAACCGACACCGGCACGGTTTCACCTCCTTAATTATGTCTTCAAATGTTTTTGTACTCAATCGTATGATCTGTGGCGGTGCTTTGCACGGGCAGTGGACAGTCACAGACACCGTGCACAGGTCCATGCTGTATGTTGTCACTGTTGTGTTGTGCGTCTCCTCGCGATGACGCATTCCAAAACATTTGCGCACGTGATATTTTAGACGAAAGAAAACTTTATTTTGACTTTGCGCGTCCCAATGGTCTCATCAAAGATAAATTTAATTTTAATAAAGACCTTTTGGGTCTTACTCGGTCGCATTCTGAGCTTCTTTTTTTTTTTTCACCAAATGCCAATAAAATAATATGAGTCGCGCATATTTAATAGAGTCGGTCGGCAACCGGAAACCAACGTTTTTTTTTGTTAGGCCTTACCATCTGACAGCAGGCGTGATCAATGGATGAAATAAGCAATATTACACGAGAGGCCGAGGGTGTTCTTTATCTTTATCGATCGTCATTAATGCCCAGAAAGCAGCAGGCAGCACCTTTTCTCTTCTCTTTAAGATCACTTAAGATCACTGTTACGACGGCGTGAAGAAATGAATGGATGAGTTGAATTCAACGTGCACGGGCGGTGGTCGTGAACGTGCATTGCCGTTTACCATAGAGTTGTGTTGTGATCGTGGACGAGCCTTCATGTGAATTCAACACAGTGTGCCAAATAACGAAACGTTTTAAACGGTTGTCTCAGCCCGTCGATGTGTTTTTTCAGTAGATTACAGCGAGCGACTGCCTTCAGATTTCTCATGCGATGTTCAGATGGTAATAATTCGACATTAAACCGACACAAATATACTGAAATGTTTTGATGAATTGAACAAGGTGGACCCTCTTGTAAACAAGTGTAATGCTTTATTGGGTCGTCCACTCACAGTTAACAGCCTTTGCATTGAGTTGTGCTTGAAATGTACTGTAATTCTGCAAACGGTTAATACATATTTCAATCAATCAATCAATAGATTATAGCGGTGGCTCCAGAATACTAGCCTGGCAGAACCACTCCCCCTGCTGGACAACATTTGCATTGATACGCGGCTGTACGCGGCCGCTAGAGGCGGGATCAACGCGACACTTATGACATATTGAAGCGCTGCCACAGCGCAATGTAAACGCAACCCAACAAGACTACAACTCAAACTTATTATGGAGATATCACATTTTTGTCCCGCTGGGCTTCTGGGTTCATCGTTTCTGCCTGAGAGATCCCAGAGCCAGGCAGGAGGAGGAGGGAACTTGTGAACTCAGTACTACCGCAATCTGGCGGAGTCAGGTTTACCAGAATACAGCTGCTGGCATTCTGTCACAGGCTTTCGCTATAAGCCTCCGTTCATTAGCAGTGTTGTTTGAAGAAGGCAGGGAGATCATCCCCATCAACGTCTGAGTGCTATATTATCTGATGCCACTTGCTACAGTATTGGTTCAGTGTGACTGCTCCTTGTGGTTCCAGGAAGGACACGCATTCATTCATTATCCCATTCTGACCTGAGATCAGATTCATACGAGGTTTCCACCGGACACACACTGGTCTGATGAACCCATTCTGACCTGAGATCAGATTCTAAAAATGTCAGTCGCTCTTCGATTTTTTAAAAATAGCAGACCTACAAGCTCGTATCGCGCCACTCGGTGGCGCGATATGAGCTTGTAGATCTGCTATTTTTCAATAGCTAAAGCATAACATGATGCTGACACCAAAATGGGTGCCCGTTCAGAATGGGTTATGCAATAACACTCTGCCAGGGGGAGCATCTTGGCATATTATGACTTGGCATGTTGTGGATGTGCCATTGCAAAAAGCGTGATCTTTGACAACCGGTGCAGATTTGTGATATCAAAGTAAACATTTTCTCCTTTTTTTTAATATATTGGTATTGGGCTGATCACGAGGAAAAGATTTGTTGATGGTGCCTGGGTATTGACCCCAAAAATCCTGATCAGAGGAGGCCTAGAAAAACATTTCGGAAAATGTCAAAACTTTTTGTTTTTTGGTTTTGGAAATAGCGAAAATAGTCCCTCTACACTCTCAGTAGATTTGGCAATGTTCGCAATTCATGGTATGACACAGTATATACTAGGGCTTAAGTTGTTTTGAAGGACAGTGGTTATACTGTTGAAGATAAAACACAGTGAGTGAGCACAGACTCACTCTGTGTCAAGGAGCACCGCCCGTGTGTTTTTGAGCTCAGCGAGAGATTGAGCTAAACCTTCTTCATGAACGCAATGAGAGTTTTATGCCACATCATATAGTGATGGCCTTGGTCAGAAGTGCATCTTTCACTGACTCAGTGAGGGAGAACCCACCTGCCAATTGAACCAGGTATTAAATAATGATAACGGGATTTGGATGTATGGTTGGAAAGGTGAGCCTTTATCCCATTCTGACCTGAGATCAGATTCTATAAACGTCTTCTACATCCTGACAGTTTTCATTCTGACCTGAGATCAGATTCTATAAACGTCTTCTACATCCTGACAGTTTTCAGAAAAAGCTATGTTTCTATGTCAGTCGTTCTTCGATTTTTCAAAAAATAGCAGACCTACAAGCTCGTATCGCGCCACTCGGTGGCGCGATATGAGCTTGTAGATCTGCTATTTTTAAATATCTAAAGCACGACATGATGCTAACACCAAAATGGGTTCCCGTTCAGAATGGGTTAAACCAGGGGTGCCCACACCTTTTTGACTTGAGAGCTACTTTCAAAATGGCTGGCTCAACAAACACTACCTATACCGAAAAAATAATATTATGCCATTGCTGAAAATAGTTTAAATATATGGAATAGTGGCGCTGGTGTTACATATAAGACGAATGCACTTGGAATGGAGAAATGGAATAGGTAGGTATTTAACCCATTCTGAACGGGCACCCGTTTTGGTGTCAGCATCATGTTATGCTTTATCTATTGAAAAATAGCAGATCTACAAGCTCATATCGCGCCACCGAGTGTCGCGATACGAGCTTGTAGGTCTGCTATTTTTGAAAAAAATCGAACAACGACTGACATTTTTAGAATCTGATCTCAGGTCAGAATGGGTTAATCAGACCAGTGTGTGTCCAGTGGAAACCTTGTATGAATCTTATCTCAGGTCAGAATGGGTTAATCTGTAATGCTACTGATGTTTGCACAGCAACACAGGAGCTGACAGGCCCTTTTTTATAACAATCAATGAATCAAGTCACATTAATTCAATGCCAAAAATATGTTTTTTATACTTTTTTTAGGGGAATTTCATGTGATCTACCTGCACAGCCCTTGTGATCTAAAGGTAGATCACGATCTACCTTTTGTGCACCCCATGCTTTATACAGCGTCCTCATGGGGATTTATCCTTTATACTGTACATGTACATACACAAAACAATACATACAATCTACTATCTCTGGGACCCCAATCTACAATCTACACTCTAAAATCCTATAACCCTAGGCATACGCGCAAGACACAGTGCATGTGTAGGGCAACATGCCGAGGGGGGGGGGGGGGCAACAAAATGTGCCCAAAAAGTGGTTAATGTATGTTTTATAATAATAATAATAATGAAAAATCCACAAAGTACCTAGTGATCAAAGTTTTAAAATAAAGGTAGTGGAGTAGAAGTAAAAGTATTGGAAATTGGAAATACTAAGTACTTAAGTAAGAACCAAATGGATCCTATAATGGGTCCATTTGGTTCCATTTGTGATTTGTACTGAGTTAAATTAACATTAACATTAACATTTTACAATATAAATTGGGGGTCCCAGAGATAGAGATGGGCCATTCAATGGGGGTCCGTAGACTATGCATTTCAAAAAGTTAAAGATCTTCTCTTATGGGGGGGTCCCTGGCACATGTTTTCAAAAGGAGGTCTGCGGGCTAATTAGTTCCAATCTGGGGGTCCACTGCTTTACACCACTGCCCTTTCCCTTACACAGTATCGCTAAGGATATAAGGCTCCCCTCTGATGTCCTCAGAGCCCTGCTCTCGTCTGCCTCGGCTCTCTCTCTGTCTCTCCTTTTGCCTCGCTCACCTCCTCCTCCACAGCATGGCCTCTCATCTCAGCACCGTGACCGAGGTCTACTACAGCGAGAGAAGAGAATAGAAGAGAAGTGAAGTGAAGGGAGGGGAGTCGAGGGAAGAAAAGGGGAGCATGCTAGTGGAAGAAAAATGGGAAATGAGGCCTTTTCATGTCGTTCCGTCCTTTCTTCTCATGCGCAGGTTTTTTTTTCTTTCTTTTTTTCTTGCCGGGAGTGTGAAATTGTCGCCTATCTGAGAGAGGGAGGGAAGAGAGAAGAGAGAATGGAACAAAAGGGGAAAGGGAGAGAAGGAGGACTGTGGATTTTCTTCTGTGCTGTTGAAGAGAGGAGGGAGGTGGAAAATATGTATTTCCACACTCAATCCAGAGAGCCCAAACATTGCATATAGCAAAAATAGCTGATCTACAAGCTCAAAACGTGTTCGGCAGTTCAGAAACCTGTCCTCCAGTGAATAGAAACTGCAGGCTTTCTAGTCCTGGAAAGTTGCAATGCGAAAATGGAAGCCATCGTTCTCGCGATAATAAAAACATTTTTGTAAAAAAAAAATGTTTAAAAAAGAATCTGCCTAACGATGATGTCACTGGTGGACGGGTTTCTGAACTGCCCACAGCCCTCCTATGAGACACAGACTGAGTAGAAAACAATTGTGCTATTTTATCAGGATTATTAGTGAGGACATCTCTGATGTCATGGTCACCGGGCTCACTTCCTTCCTGGACTACAATTCCCATAATGCTTTGGTGCACTGCTCCTCCTTACAGAGACAACATGTAGTCCAAGGAAGTAAGTGAGCCCAGTGTCCATGACATCAGAGACACTGGGCTCACTGCTAAAATCTAAAATATCTAAAATCACATAGTACACACATAAAGACCCCCAGGAAAGTGCTCTAAATCTTCTAAACATCATTAACATATATTGTTTTGCAAAAAGGGTGAAGTTTCCCTGTAACCCATTCTGACCGGGCACCCATTTTGGTGTCAGCATCATGTTATGCTTTAGCTATTTAAAAATAGCAGATCTACAAGCTCATATCGCGCCACCGAGTGGCGCGATACGAGCTTGTAGGTCTGCTATTTTTGAAAAATCGAAGAGCGACTTGACATTTTTTAGAATCTGATCTCCGGTCAGAATGGGTTCATCAGACCAGTGTGTGTCCGGCAGAAACCTCATATGAATCTGATCTCAGCTCAGAATGGGTTAAGGTTGGCGAACATGCGCTGCTGGTTGGCGAACATGCACTGCTCCCGTGCGGTTATGATTAGGGTTAGGGTTAGTGATAGGGTTGGTAAGTTCGGAACAATGGGAGGTAGGCACAATGGGAGGTCGGAATAATGACATGGCACCCAATTTATGTTTTTATTTAACCTTTATTTAACCAGTAAAATCACATTGAGACGGCGTCTCTTTTACAAGTGGGAACTGGCCAAGAGGCAGAAATAAAAATTACACTTCAATACCACATCGTCAATGTTACATTTTGAACCAGCAAATACAACAACCATAATACACCTCAAAGTACCTATGCATAAATACAACAAGTCACCTGTCCTACTTTTTTAGTAGCAGGGCAAAATACACCGTATACACAATCTCCACGATCTGAGCCGATATAATAAATATATAGGCATGTACAGCATGTGCAGATGCTGGACTGTACATCAAAGATGAACCTTTTGAAACTTCTCAAGGGAACTTTCAAAGACAATTTTAGTCTGGACTGTAGGTCGTTCCACGACCAAGGGCCAAAGAAGGGAAGACATTTTTTACCCCCCCTCAGATTTGAATGCTGGTACTACACACCGCAGCCAAGCATTTGACCTGAGGTTTAGGCCATTTTTTAGGCCAAGAAAATGTCCTTGTGGGCAAAGTGTGCCTTCCACACTATAGGAGGAGAGGATGGAGGGATGAATGTTGAGGTGTCAAATCTGTTTATCTCTCCCAATAAAGTGACAGTCGTTTAACAGCTAACAATCCATTCTGCCTGTCACACTTCTTCTGTCCCTGACTCCCTTGTCGACTCCGCCTTTTCATTTCCTCTCTTCCCCCCACCCTGTTTCTTTTTGACAATTATTCTCTCATTTCTTTTGCTCTGTTAACGTCGGTTGGTTTTTCCCCCCTCTCTCTCTCTCTTCATTACACTCTATCACTGTCTTTGATGCTCTCTCTCTCTTTCATGCCTCTATTCACTCATCTCTTCATGTCTCTCTCTCTCCTGCCATCCCTCCTCCGTCACTCTGGGACAGAAGTGCCTGTGCCAATTTACTGTGAATCTGTATGCACCCCCGCCACCCCCGCACCCCGCCTTTGTTTTTCTCCAATTCTTCTTATTTCATCTATTTTTTTTCCCCTTTTCTTTTTCTTCTGCTCTGCACAATTCGCCACTCGGTCAAAAATATACATGAGCTCACACAAGCCCCCCCCCCTCTTATCCCATTCTGACCGGGCACCCATTTTGGTGTTGGCATCATGTTATGCTTTAGCTATTGAAAAATAGCAGATCTACAAGCTCATATCGCGCCACCGAGTGGCGCGATACGAGCTTGTAGGTCTGCTATTTTTTTGAAAAATCGAAGAACGACTGACATTTTTAGAATCTGATCTCAGGTCAGAATGGGTTAATCAGACCAGTGTGTGTCCAGTGGAAACCTCGTATGAATCTGATCTCAGGTCAGAATGGGTTATTCATTCACTCATGTTCTGCTCTGCCACTATCGCAAGCATTTCATCCTGACATTTGACACACCGTCTCTCGCAGGAAAAATGTCTCAATTTATATGTGTGTGTGTCGCGTCGTGTGTGCTTTTGTGTTGCGGCCGTGCGTGCGTGCGTGCGTGTGTGTATGTGTGTATATGGTCATGTCGCTGCTGGGTGGAAACCTTTTGTATGTCCAAAACTGTTACTTTTCTGGAAATGGGGGGGGGGGAAGAACCCATGTTCCAATGGATCCAACCAATGTAGTTACTGTATCATAAAGTCTGCTCTGGTTAATACTTTCATTTATTAACCCATTCTGAACGGGAACCCATTTTGGCGTCGGCATCATGTCGTGCTTTGGCTATTGAAAAATAGCAGATCTACAAGCTCGTATCGCGCCACCGAGTGGCGCGATACGAGCTTGTAGGTCTGCTATTTTTTTTTTAAAAGGCCTCTGCCCGGGCTCTGGACAGGGCCCTGCCCAGAGTGTCCATATATGGAGCTGGCCTGTTCTGACATCATTCTGACGTCTGCATAGAGACTCCATATTTGGGCATGCCTGACTAAGAACTCCATATATGGGCATAAAAGGGACACAGACATAATATCTGGGTGGGGCATGCATTTACAACTTGCATCGTTCCGAGTAGGCCAGTGCCCAACGGGCACCGCTCTAGTGTGTGTGTGTGTGTGTGTGCGTGTGTGCGTGTGCGTGCGTGCGTGGGCGTTCTCTCTTGTGGAGTGTTTCAAAGTGTTGCGATGCCCTCGGGGCCGTACTGCTGTTCCTAAATTCATGACATTCATATCATCTATGTGCCTCTGTCAACTTCAACAAGCCTCTTTGTGGATTGATAGTGTGTGTACTGTAGGCCATTATGTATTGTGTGTGTGTGTGTGTGTGTGTGTGTGTGTGTGTGTGTGTGCGCACACATGCATGCCCACGAGCACACTTTGACTGCATTTTAAGAATTCTCATGCATGGAAATTGCTCATGCATGGACAAGGATAAATAATTGATTATGCTGGAAGTATAGCCTCCATTGTCTCCGACATGACGTGTGATGGATGCTATGCTGGTGTGTGTGTGTGTGTGTGTGTGTGTGTGTGTGTGTGTGTGTGTGTGTGTGTGTGTGTGTGTGTGTGTGTGTGTGTGTGTGTGTGTGTGTGTGTGTGTGTGTGTGTGTGTGTGTGTGTGTGTGTGTGTGTGTGTGTGCTTGCGTAAAATGGTTGTGGACGTGCATGAGCGCGAGTTTCTCTCTGTAAGAGTAATTATCTTTCAGAAGGTTGCGAGCCTATTGGCAAATGCCAACTGTTTTGTTCTACCCTGCTCCAGGTTAATTGGCTGATTGAAGTACAAGACTTCGCCTCCTGCTGCAGAGTGCTCTGCTGTGCTGTGCTGTGCTGTGTGTGTGTGTGTGTGCACGCGCGTGTTTGTGTGTGTACGTGTGCGTTTTTGCGTGCGTGTGTGTCTAACTGAAAAGGGTACAGGTTTTTATTCTAGTATGTTGATACAATAGTAGTTTGAGCCACGGCAGAGTTTGCTTAGGGGGCAAAAAGGTCAGTGTCCCATTTAATGTGGCTAATTTACTGTAATGGGACCCACAAAATCCCACAAAAACATGCATCTGTGGTGGAATTTCCCTGATTGATCTAAAAATGCTCACTACGCACACACACAGTCACACAGTCACACAGTCACACAGTCACACAGTCACACAGTCAAACAGTCACACAGTCAAACAGTCACACAGTCAAACAGTCACACAGTCACACAGTCACACAGTCACACAGTCACACAGTCACACAGTCACACAGTCAAACAGTCACACAGTCACACAGTCAAACAGTCACACAGTCACACAGTCACACAGTCAAACAGTCACACAGTCAAACAGTCAAACAGTCACACAGTCACACAGTCACACAGTCACACAGTCACACAGTCACAAAGTCAAACAGTCAAACAGTCACACAGTCACACAGTCACACAGTCACACAGTCAAACAGTCACACAGTCACACAGTCAAACAGTCAAACAGTCACACAGTCAAACAGTCAGACAGTCAGACAGTCAGACAGTCAAACAGTCACACAGTCACACAGTCACACAGTCACACAGTCACAAAGTCACACAGTCAAACAGTCAGACAGTCACACAGTCACACAGTCAGACAGTCAGACAGTCAGACAGTCAGACAGTCAGACAGTCAAACAGTCAAACAGTCACACAGTCACACAGTCACACAGTCAAACAGTCAAACAGTCACACAGTCACACAGTCACACAGTCAGACAGTCAGACAGTCAGACAGTCAGACAGACAGTCAAACAGTCACACAGTCACACAGTCACACAGTCAAACAGTCACACAGTCAAACAGTCAAACAGTCACACAGTCAGACAGTCAGACAGTCAGACAGTCAAACAGTCAAACAGTCACACAGTCAAACAGTCAAACAGTCACACAGTCACACAGTCACACAGTCACACAGTCACACAGTCAAACAGTCACACAGTCAAACAGTCAAACAGTCAAACAGTCACACAGTCACACAGTCAGACAGTCAAACAGTCAAACAGTCACACAGTCACACAGTCAGACAGTCAAACAGTCAAACAGTCACACAGTCACACAGTCACACAGTCACACAGTCACACAGTCAAACAGTCACACAGTCAGACAGTCAGACAGTCAAACAGTCACACAGTCACACAGTCACACAGTCAAACAGTCACACAGTCAAACAGTCAAACAGTCAAACAGTCACACAGTCACACAGTCACACAGTCACACAGTCAAACAGTCACACAGTCAAACAGTCACACAGTCAAACAGTCAAACAGTCAAACAGTCACACAGTCACACAGTCACACAGTCACACAGTCAAACAGTCACACAGTCAGACAGTCAGACAGTCAAACAGTCACACAGTCAAACAGTCACACAGTCAAACAGTCAAACAGTCAAACAGTCACACAGTCACACAGTCACACAGTCACACA
Source organism: Protomyctophum parallelum (assembly GCF_964188405.1). NCBI lineage: Eukaryota > Metazoa > Chordata > Actinopteri > Myctophiformes > Myctophidae > Protomyctophum > Protomyctophum parallelum. Next base: position 50,340,379 of record NC_139698.1, read on the forward strand.
GTCACACAGTCACACAGTCACACAGTCAGACAGTCACACAGTCAGACAGTCAAACAGTCAAACTGTCACACAGTCACACAGTCACACAGTCACACAGTCACACAGTCACACAGTCAAACAGTCACACAGTCAAACAGTCACACAGTCACACAGTCAAACAGTCAAACAGTCACACAGTCACACAGTCAAACAGTCAAACAGTCACACAGTCATGTATACATTTATGTGTAGAGTATCTGAGTCAGTAAATGACATCCTTGATGTCATTGCTAACCCGAGACGTAGTTCTGTCAGGTTCTCCTCCAGACTGTGGAACCATTGGCCAACTTGTTTGTATGTTGAACATGGTGGAACTCTTTTTATTGTATATTTCTTTCTATATTATTATTTTTTATCTATATTGTTGTTTTGTACTGTGATATGGATTCCCCTGAGTCTGCAATAAAGATTGAATTGAATTATCAGGTCAAACTAAATAACAATTCTACAATCTGTAATTGTGCTCAACAACAATTTAACTCTTTGGAGCATAGTTAAAGACATATAAGGGTCCATTTGGCTATCACAGTCACACAGTCAAACAGTCACACAGTCACACAGTCAAACAGTCACACAGTCACACAGTCACAAAGTCACACAGTCACACAGTCACACAGTCAAACAGTCACACAGTCACACAGTCACACAGTCACACAGTCAAACAGTCACACAGTCACACAGTCACACAGTCACACAGTCACACAGTCAAACAGTCACACAGTCAAACAGTCACACAGTCAAACAGTCACACAGTCACACAGTCAAACAGTCACACAGTCAAACAGTCACACAGTCAAACAGTCACACAGTCAAACAGTCACACAGTCACACAGTCACACAGTCAAACAGTCACACAGTCAAACAGTCACACAGTCAAACAGTCACACAGTCACACAGTCACACAGTCACACAGTCAAACAGTCACACAGTCACACAGTCACACAGTCACACAGTCACACAGTCACACAGTCAAACAGTCACACAGTCAAACAGTCACACAGTCACACAGTCACACAGTCAAACAGTCACACAGTCAAACAGTCACACAGTCAAACAGTCACACAGTCAAACAGTCACACAGTCACACAGTCAAACAGTCACACAGTCACACAGTCAAACAGTCACACAGTCAAACAGTCACACAGTCACACAGTCACACAGTCACACAGTCACACAGTCACACAGTCAAACAGTCACACAGTCAAACAGTCACACAGTCACACAGTCACACAGTCAAACAGTCACACAGTCAAACAGTCACACAGTCAAACAGTCACACAGTCAAACAGTCACACAGTCACACAGTCAAACAGTCACACAGTCACACAGTCAAACAGTCACACAGTCAAACAGTCACACAGTCAAACAGTCAAACAGTCAAACAGTCAGACAGTCAGACAGTCAGACAGTCAGACAGTCAAACAGTCACACAGTCACACAGTCACACAGTCAAACAGTCACACAGTCACACAGTCACACAGTCAAACAGTCACACAGTCACACAGTCACACAGTCATGTATACATTTATGTGTAGAGTATCTGAGTCAGTAAATGACATCCTTGATGTCATTGCTAACCCGAGACGTAGTTCTGTCAGGT
>NC_139698.1:50344517-50357017 GCF_964188405.1 Protomyctophum parallelum
TGCAACGCGTTGTGAGCTTGTAAACAGCCAGTGTTTGGTGCGTGACACTTTTCGGCACCTTGCTCAAGTAGGGTAATTGGAGAAAAAGCCTTTATACTCACTCAGCCCCTTCCTACTGGTCTGGGGATTCAAACATGTCGACCTTTGGGTCACAAGCTTATTTCTCGGGAGAGGCTGTTTTCCGGTTTGAAAACCACAGGCGAGTTGAAGACTGCTGCCGCAAACTGTGACCTTTAAAATCCCCGTGACGAAACGGACAAAGCAGTGAGACTTAGAACCTAAAATTAGAATCTGTATGTGTGCATGTCTTTGTGTATAGTATGTGTGTCTGACTGCTTATGTGCAGATAGGAAATTGAAGTTGTTGTTGTTGAGTGACTCACATTTGTATACGCATGTCCAGTCCATTTTGCCACATATGCACGTTTGTACGAGCGTATATGCATGGCGTGCACGTGTGTACTGTACAGTATGTGTATATATATATGAGTACATGTGTGTCTGTGTGCGCTCACATGCATGCAACGTGTGTGTGTGTGTGTGTGTGTGTCTGTGTCTGAGAGGATTACATGTATATGTCCATGTATGCCGGTGCTAATGCTGATATGGGCTCTCCGTGCACGCTGTGGCGTGCACCCGCAGTGACCTTGCTGTTGGCGCGGGTCCATTGTGGGTCGCCGGCCAACAGTGGCAGTATGTGAACGAGGGGGGGGGGGGGGGGGGGGGGGGTGGGGCTGCGCTGCACTTTCAGTTTCTAGATTGAATTTGCGCTGTGCACCATCTGAGCCTGAAGGGTCAAATCACTTTAGTAGGGGGTGGCTGTCGTCAGTGTGTGTGTGTGTGTGTGTGTGTGTGTGTGTGTGTGTGTGTGTGTGTGTGGGTGATGTGTGTGCAGTGTTTGTGCATTGTGCACAATATGCATCAGATTATGTGCACTGTGTGTGTGTCTGTGTGAGTGTGTGCGCTTTGGCAATGTAAACGTATGTTTTCTCATGCCAATAAAGCCCTTTGAATTGAATTGAATTGTGTGTGAGTGTACTTACTTACACAGTCTGTACCGAGTGGTGTGTTCATGTGAGACCAAGTGTACAGTATGTACAGTGTGTGTGTGTGTGTGTGTGTGTGTGTGTGTGTGTGTGTATATACAATGCTTCTTTCTTGTCTAACATACGTTTTGTGTCCCTGTGTGTGGGTGTCAGTGGCGTACAGTGCAGATTGTGCATGTGTTTATTACTGATTTTGTGGCATACACGTGCACATTGCTTAATGCGTGTGTGTGTGTACGGTGCACGTCACATGGCTTCTGCAAAAGCACATGCAGTGTTTTCTGAATGTACTGTACGGAGGTACTGGTAAACCATACCGGGATGGTTTACCATGCAGGGCTCATAAAATGTGGTGTATGTATGTGCGTATGTGTCCGTGTGTGCGTGTGTACATGCGCATGTGTGTCTGCTGGTGCGTGCGTGTGAGTGGTGGGGGGGGGGGGGATGGGTGGAGGGGAGGGGGGGCGGCGGGCTGGCTGGCTGTGACAGAGAGGAGAGGTCAGTACCTGGTACAGCAGGTGAGCTCAGTGTGAGTTGTTGGCCAACACCTACTAACGAGACTTGGCACACCTGCCGCTGCAGCAGCAGGCACACAACAGCTACAACGAAGGAGCAGAGGAACAGAACCAGGGGAGAGAGACACCGTAGCAGAGGAACAGAACCAGGGGGAGAGAGACACCGTAGCAGAGGAACAGAACCAGGGGAGAGAGACACCGTAGCAGAGGAACAGAACCAGGGGAGAGAGACACCGTAGCAGAGGAACAGAACCAGGGGGAGAGAGACACCGTAGCAGAGGAACAGAACCAGGGGGAGAGAGACACCGTAGGGCAGAGGAACAGAACCAGGGAGAGAGACACCGTAGCAGAGGAACAGAACCAGGGGGAGAGAGACACCGTAGCAGAGGAACAGAACCAGGGGAGAGAGACACCGTAGCAGAGGAACAGAACCAGGGGAGAGAGACACCGTAGCAGAGGAACAGAACCAGGGGAGAGAGACACGTAGGGCAGAGGAACAGAAACCAGGGGAGAGACACCGTAGCAGAGGAACAGAACCAGGGGAGAGAGACACCGTAGCAGAGGAACAGAACCAGGGGAGAGAGACACCGTAGCAGAGAACAGAACCAGGGGAGAGAGACACCGTAGCAGAGGAACAGAACCAGGGGGAGAGAGACACCGTAGCAGAGGAACAGAACCAGGGGAGAGAGACACCGTAGCAGAGGAACAGAACCAGGGGAGAGACACCGTAGGGCAGAGGAACAGAACCAGGGGGAGAGAGGACACCGTAGAGCAGAGGAACAGAACCAGGGGAGAGAGACACCGTAGCAGAGGAACAGAACCAGGGAGAGAGACACCGTAGCAGAGGAACAGAACCAGGGGGAGAGAGACACCGTAGGCAGAGGAACAGAACCAGGGGAGAGAGACACTGTAGCAGAGGAAACAAACCAGGGGAGAGAGACACCGTAGAGCAGAGGAACAGAACCAGGGGAGAGAGACACCGTAGCAGAGGAACAGAACCAGGGGAGAGAGACACCGTAGCAGAGGAACAGAACCAGGGAGAGAGACACCGTAGCAGAGGAACAGAACCAGGGGGAGAGAGACACCGTAGGGCAGAGGAACAGAACCAGGGAGAGAGACACTGTAGCAGAGGAACAGAACCAGGGGGAGAGAGACACCGTAGGCAGAGGAACAGAACCAGGGGAGAGAGACACTGTAGCAGAGGAACAGAACCAGGGGGAGAGAGACACCGTAGGGCAGAGGAACAGAACCAGGGAGAGAGAGACACTGTAACAGAGGAACAGAACCAGGGGGAGAGAGACACCGTAGCAGAGGAACAGAACCAGGGGAGAGAGACACTGTAGCAGAGGAACAGAACCAGGGGGAGAGAGACACCGTAGCAGAGGAACAGAACCAGGGGAGAGAGACACCGTAGGACAGAGGAACAGAACCAGGGGAGAGAGACACCGTAGCAGAGGAACAGAACCAGGGGGAGAGAGACACCGTAGCAGAGGAACAGAACCAGGGAGAGAGACACCGTAGCAGAGGAACAGAACCAGGGAGAGAGACACCGTAGCAGAGAACAGAACCAGGGGGAGAGAGACACCGTAGCAGAGGAACAGAACAGGGAGAGAGACACCGTAGGCAGAGGAACAGAACCAGGGGAGAGAGACACCGTAGCAGAGGAACAGAACCAGGGGAGAGAGACACCGTAGCAGAGGAACAGAACCCATGGGAGAGAGACACCGTAGCAGAGGAACAGAACCAGGGGAGAGAGACACCGTAGCAGAGGAACAGAACCAGGGGAGAGAGACACCGTAGCAGAGGAACAGAACCAGGGGAGAGAGAGACACCGTAACAGAGGAACAGAACCAGGGGGAGAGAGACACCGTAGCAGAGGAACAGAACCAGGGAGAGAGAGACAACCGTAACAGAGGAACAGAACCAGGGGAGAGAGAGACACCGTAACAGAGGAACAGAACCAGGGGGAGAGAGACACCGTAACAGAGGAACAGAACCAGGGGAGAGAGACACCGTAGCAGAGGAACAGAACCAGGGGAGAGAGACACCGTAACAGAGGAACAGAACCAGGGGAGAGAGAGACACCGTAACAGAGGAACAGAACCAGGGGGAGAGAGACACCGTAACAGAGGAACAGAACCAGGGGAGAGAGACACCGTAGGGTAGTGGTTTACAACCCTGTTCACGTCAAGGTCCATTATTTATCCCATTCTGACCTGAGATCAGATTCATACGAGGTTTCCACTGGACACACACTGGTCTGATGAACCAATTCTGACCTGAGATCAGATTCTAAAAATGTCAGTCGCTCTTCGATTTTTCAAAAATAGCAGACCTACAAGCTCGTATCGCGCCACTCGGTGGCGCGATATGAGCTTGTAGATCTGCTATTTTTAAATAGCTAAAGCATAACATGATGCTGACACCAAAATGGGTGCCCGGTCAGAATGGGTTATAAGGCATTTGAGCCACGTTATTGTTGGATATACGATTTTTGTCCACAATTCCTTGCTGTATTGATGTGGTACCATGTAGGAGAGACAACAAGCAAAGGGGATGAAACTAACAATTCGTGGTGAGGAAGAAGAGCCAAGCGAGGTTAGGAACGGGGGAAAGGGTTGAGGGAGGGAGGGATAGAGAGAATGGTTAGGGAATAGTAATGGCTGAGGGCTGTATGTTGATTGAGAGACGGGGGGAACGGAAAGATGAAAGTGAAATGCTGTGCGGCAAGAGAAGGAGATGTTGATAAATGGAGGAAACGTACAGGTGATAGAAATAGAAATCAAAATGAAAGAGGTGTAAACTAGATTCAGTTATTACAATTATTTTCCTCCCAAAAGCCACACTATAGCCGGGGATTGATCACAGGATGTTCTGTTTCTAACGTGTGTTAGACAGAGTGGCATGGTTGGCAATATCCACTTATTAGACTTTAGAGGATTCCGGCTGTAATTTGCCTGTCTTAAGTACCAGGTCTTATTCCTAACTTGAGTAAACTAAAGACCTGGAGGCGTGATCAATGCTCTTTGGCCACTCAGAATAGCCAAATGGCATTGATCACGCCTCCAGGTCTTTAGTTTCCAGCTTCCCTCAGCCAACGCAGGGAAGCTGGAAGTACCCTCACTAAAAACGCCGGGACAACGCTCCACACGTCCCAAACTCTTCTCCCTTCTGGCTCCAAAACTGTGGAATGCACTTCCCATTGCAGTCAGAACTGCAGCATCACTCCCAATCTTCCGCCGTAGTCTGAAAACCCACCTTTTTAGACTCCATCATGGCCCGTAGCACTTACCCTACCCCCTTAGATAGCATTTCTGTAGACTTAGATAGCATCTGATACAGACTTATAGCATGTTATGTAGACGGCACTATAATTGCATTGTATATAGTCATAGCACGCCATAGTACATATGTATAGCATAGTAGTATATATATATATAGTTTATATGTATAGTCTCATAATATAGATATTCCACTGTTACTTTCTTATCTTACGCATGTTTTATGATAAATGCTTTTGTGATGTATTCCCATGCTTTTGTTCTTGATTATTGTAAATCACTCTGGATTAAGAGCGTCTGCTAAATGCCTAAATTGTAAATTGTACAGCCCGATATTGTGTGTGCTTGTGTTGTTCAATAATGCATTATCTTTTCAAGCACGCCAAGATCACATGTTATATTGACACCTGTACTTACAATTACAAATAAAAGGTTTTCCAATCTGATCTGTAGTTCATCTGACTGAACTACAGTTCATGTTGTTTTGCTCTGGATGAGAGCACACAATGCATGTCCTTTTCACATGGTTTATTCACCTATCATGGACAAGCAACGGACGACCTGATGCTGACCTAAGGCCTATGGGGTCAAAACGACTTGCTGGGGAAGGTCTAAAACGTGAAAATGTATTTTTGTGTGCTGGCTACTTCTTTCTATTACATTATTGAGCCCTGCACCAAAACACTGTCATCTAATCCGGAGTGTGCACTAGGCCTTCTGCTATTGCAGATGTTTGCTCTGGATTAGAGCATCTAAATTGTAAATTGTTTGCCTGCACTCGGCAAGATCCATGCATGGCAGATATGTCTGTTAAACATTTGGAGATCTATTATTTGGGAACACCAAAGTCTCGGTTAACAGTTCATCCTCCAGGGAGCATGACAGTGTACACAGTATAGGCTACATTCCACGGCAATCCACTGAGATGCTTTTGACTAAGAGATCTCGTGTGAGACCAAAGTGTTGTACTGACATACCGATGGATGGACTATAGCATTGGTATTTTTTAGAAGCTCACTTCAGTTCAAGTGAGGCTAAAAAGAGAAAGAAAATAAGGTAAGGGAAGCAGGGTTGGAAAAGCTAATCCGGCTGTAGCTCTAGAGGTAAAGGAGGAAGAGAATAAAAGCCAAAGTAAAGCGACGGGGACGATACAGCCAGCCAGGGAGTGAATAGTGAATAGAGTCGTGTCTGGACTCTGGAGTTGGAAGATCAAAACATACCCCCGCCCCATCAACATATCACCCAACCAGTCCATTAAGTTAATACTATAATGACTCGTTTTTTTTTCCAACCACCATTCCAATTACTGCCATGATTCAGATGATGTACCCTGGGCCAAGAAGGGCTTATCCCATTCTGACCGGGCACCCATTTTGGTGTTGGCATCATGTTATGCTTTAGCTATTGAAAAATAGCAGATCTACAAGCTCATATCGCGCCACCGAGTGGCGCGATACGAGCTTGTAGGTCTGCTATTTTTGAAAAATCGAAGAGCGACTGACATTTTTAGAATCTGATCTTAGGTCAGAATGGGTTCGTCAGACCAGTGTGTGTCCAGTGGAAAACCTCGTATGAATCTGATCTCAGGTCAGAATGGGATAATATAACGTGAATCCAAAGCACACAGAATCATAAGGGGGGCGGGGGGCTAAAAGCACTGAGCGACAATCCGGCAGTTGCTATGCATGCATGGACACTCAAAGCACAGGTGTTTCTATATCTTCTAAGCCGCTGCTGTGGCAGAGACAGTATGTCTGTCTGCCTCTGAGACTGAGAGATGAAGAAGTGGTAATAATAAGCAGAGACAGTATGTCTGTCTGCCTCTGAGACTGAGAGATGAAGAAGTGGTAATAATAAAACCGTTAATGTTTTGTAGTTTCTGCTTCCTGGTCTTTGATGGACGGAAGCGTTTTAAGCCGGCAGGGGCGGTCAGATTAGGAGTCGTTCCAGAAGGCTTTTCTTAAATGTCAGATTTATCACTTCTTTGGAGGTGTTAATCACTTTGAACCTGGCGTCTTCTTTCTGGGCATGCCATTGTAGGTGATTGGATCTCATCAAAATGTCCAAATCTTTAGCTTGCAGATGGGCAAGCTACTTTCTTGTAGAAGTGTAGTATAAATCATATGTATTTATTTACTGAGGCCTACTTATTTACTTATTTACTTACTTACTTACTTACTTACTTACTTATTTGAGTGAAATACAGTGTTACACGTACACTAAATTCTGTGACAGACACGTCTCTCCTTTTAACACGAAACGCAGATTACTATAATGTAAGCCAGTTGACCCCAGCATTGTCAACTGGTCAATGGGCTCTGGGCTGTGAAACATCTCATTCTCGAATTAGCACGTCGTCTTCCATCTCACAAGCCTGCATTTAAATCCTCTGGCTAAACAAAGCCAGGTGGTATGAGCTTAAAGCACATTAAACACATAAACACAACACAACATAACGTCAGAAAACACTACCACTGCTGTGCTGGTGGAGTAATATCTGGGTATAATGTGGTGGGTATAATTGCAGTAGTGATATGTTGTGTTTATGCCCATGAAGAACCTTAACCTGAATGCACATTCATAGTAGAATACTGCTTTATTTAACATAATGCGAAGATAATTACCACAGGTATAAACAAAGTGGCTATGCAAATTAGTGTAGTGTAATTGTTGGCTACCTGTTACATACGGAGTACAGCTATACGCTAGCGAGCTTTATATAGAAAAGAACAGAGCTGAATACAATGAAAGAGAATAGAATATGTTTAAATATATTAACGTTAGGGTTACAATACACTTTAGAACTGAATATTTTCCGCATGAACAGGGCTGGAGGAAATTGCTTTTGCCACGGTGTAATGGAATGGCATATATCTCTACTTGGTACATAGGCTCATATGCAGCTAAAACGTCAAACAAAAGTGTGTACTTGAAGTCAACATATGCTACATGGTGCAGTGCGAAGCAGCAAGCAAGTGCAACATTTATCTAACTGGAATAGCTCAGGGTGTCGAACATGAAGCAAGGCAAGAGAGAGAGAGAGAGAGAGCCCTCCCTCAGCAACCCAGCGTTCCTTTTTTAGAGCCCCCCTACCCCCCCCCCCCCTGCCTCCCCCAGTCTCCCCATCCAACATTAATAACAGCTTCCGTTCTACGCTGCACCTCACCCGGCGCTCATTCGCTTCATCATGGCCAAGGGGGTAAAAATACCATAACTTTATCAGACCCCTGTGACCTCGCCTCCTCTGCCCCTCGGCCCCTCTCTCTCTCTCTCTCTCTCTCTCCCCCTCCCCCTCCCCCTCTCCCTCCTTCCTATACACACCTCCATCTCCACATTATTTGTCCGACCTGTCCATCTTGCTTCCGTCCTGCCATCATTATGTTTGCTTTCGCCGTTTGCTCGTTCGTTTTCCTCCCGTCCCGTGTCCGTCTTTCCTTTCCAGTCTCCATCAGCCCCCCCCCCCCCCCCCCCCCCCCCCCCCAACACCACCACCACCACTTCCCTCTCCACCCTGCATCGCTGGAGCCATTTCGGTCCCTCGTCCCTATCGCGCCATCTATCTCGCCATGTGGTGTCTGCCTATCTCCTTCTTTCTAATCTGTCTACCTCCCTGTCTCTCCATCTCTCACCCATCTCCCTCTAACTTTGGCCAATCTATTCATTCCTAGAGCACATTTACCTCTCTCATTCCCTTCCCCAATCACTCTCCCTCACTCTCTGTTGCTCTCTCTGTTTGTGTGTGTGTCTCTCTCTCTCTCTGTCTCTCTCTCTCTCTCTGTAGAATGAACGATAAAGATCTTTAATTAATCTATTCACATGGCGGAACGGATGCCGTCTCTATGTCTCTGTCTCCTAAGAGAGAGTCGGAGAGAGAGAGAGATTCTTATTTCCCACAAGGCACTTCTCTTCTCAATGTGTGATCATTGTCAGGACGCAGGGAAATCAGTCTTATTTATTGGCGAGGCCGCTGGGAGTTTGACCTCTGCTCTGCTGCTGTTGTATACTAATGCATGTAGCGATATGATGTAGGGGTTTATGCTGATATTCTGCTGCATGTCGGACGGACGGATAAGAGCTGAAATCTCCTAAAATGCCAAAAATGTAAATGTAAGTGTTGACCTCCCCCCTCTCTCTCTATATATTACTAGGTGAACATCTTGCGACCAATAGCTGATCTGCACACTCACACACAAGCAAGCTTCGTAGAGATGTGGTAATCGGGCAAAAATGAGGAGGCCCAGAATAATAATAATAATAAAACTTTATTTGTATAGCACCTTTCATGACATGAAATGCAGCTCAAAGTGCTTTACAGAACAATGGAGAATAAAAAAGAAAAGCAAGGCAACGACAACGACAACGACAAAAAACAAGCAGTAATGCAATACAGTGAGGACATGAATAACAAAAAATAAAAGATCAATTAAAAGGAATGTTGTAGAAGTGGGTCTTGAGCTGTGCTTTAAAAATGTCCACAGAGGCTGCAGAGAATAGATCCCTGCTGGTGGACTCCGGTCAAAGGAGGTATAGGATTCATTGATTAACCACCTACTGTATGAAGCCGAACACAGTTCTTTTTAATGATTTTACAATCAAACATACAAAATACACATGACTTACACAAAAGAAATAGACAAGAAAAAACTAAACGCAACTCGAACACACAGTTTTCACATAATGACCATATATGTAGCAACCTTTTCGGGGCCGGGACCCCCAAACATAATAATGATCAGTGCTATACAGTATGCCGTACATGTGCCTTGGACACAATGTGGCATGCATAATGCACGTACAGTATGTGCATGTGTGTGTGATGGCATTATGCATGCCACATTGTGTACAAGTTATGCAGATGCCTGTGCATTATGCCATCGCACGCATGCACGCACGCACGCACAATAAGACAGTCACAGACAATAAGAATGGAGTGTGTGATCCCTCTCTCCCTTCTTCGTATAGTGACTCACTCTCTCCGCATACGCACTACTCTCTTCTTTATTGCTCCCTTTCTTTGTTTGTGTTCCATATCCTGGGCTTCTCTCTCTCTCTCTCTCTCTCTCTCTCTCTCTCTCTCTCTCTCTCTCTCTCTCTCTCTCTCTCTCTCTCTCTCTCTGTCTCTCTGTCTCTCTCTCGTTCAGTATTTCTCCTCCTTGTTAATGCTGTTGTTTGGTCTCTGCCCTCTTTTCTCTGTGCTCAACTTCACACGTTTGTCTTTCTCCCCTCGTCTTATCCCATTCTGACCTGAGATCAGATTCATACGACGAGGTTTCCACTGGACACACACTGGTCTGATTAACCCATTCTGACCTGAGATCAGATTCTATAGAAATGTCAGTCGCTCTTCGATTTTTCAAAAATGGCAGACCTACAAGCTCGTATCGCGCCACTCGGTGGCGCGATATGAGCTTGTAGATCTGCTATTTTTCAATAGCTAAAGCATAACATGATGCTGACACCAAAATGGGTGCCCGGTCAGAATAATATCCCCCCCTTTATTTCCCTCTCTCTCCCTATAGCCTACAGTATGTCTCTCTCTCATATACCCACCGCTATGTCCCGCTCCACTCTACACGTTGACCCCGGGGGGGGGGGGGGGGGGGCTCACTCACCCCTTACGGGATTAAATCTATCAGAATTAACTCTTAACGACTTCACGCGCTGACGCTGTCACTCGGCAGCGTGGTGGAGAATGACTTTGTGACGCGAGGGGTATATATATCATATCCGCGAGGGAAAAAGCCATAAAATATGCCCGCCGATGTTTCTCTCGCTGGATAAACACGATAATTACACACAAACACACACTGTGAGCGCACGCAGTAATTAAGACGTACGCCGCAACAGCAGGGGGGGCATGTGGTCATGCGCAATTTGGCACAGTTCAGCGCAGTCACAGAACTGATTAGGCATGTTGCTTAGCAGGATCTGTTCTGCATGCACACTGATGCATGCTACATGGCCACTTACAAGCTGCAGGGACCCCAAATAATAACCCATTCTGACCTGAGATCAGATTCTAAAAGTGTCTTCGATTTTTCAAAAATAGCAGACCTACAAGCTCGTATCGCGCCACTCGGTGGCGCGATATGAGCTTGTAGATCTGCTATTTTTCAATAGCTAAAGCATAACATGATGCCGACACCAAAATGGGTGCCCGGTCAGAATGGGATAATAACAGTGGAATATCTACGTATGTAATGAAATGCCGTATACACTATAGAGTGCTATGTCTACACCAAAAATGCTATAATCGAACTCATTGAGTTGCAAGGAGTTGGTACAGTGGTTTACCTTAAAAAAAACGTTTTGTCCCGACCCAACCCTTTGGTGTGGTTTGGGCTTAAGTTGCATACTAAATTCCGTCGAGCCCAGGCCATAACATTGTGTTTATAGTGTCCTAGTTCTCGTTTTGTCTTGGTGAAAGTCATTTAACACTTACACAAACACGTTCCGTGGGCCCTGATCCAGAAAAGGTTGAGAAGCCAAAGGCATAAACAGTATAAGAAGTATAGCAAATGGAGTCCTGAAGTTCGTTCTGCAGCATTGCTGGTGTTTTGCATGCAGGCCTGGAGGCACCTGGGTGAACACTATACGTGTCCTTATTCAGGGGCCAAAACATTCTTCAAGAAACAGCCAACAGCGATACGTGAACTTGTAGATTAAAGGTGGTTTTCGGAAATGAGATTTGGGGTACAGGCCCCGAAAAGGAACAGATCAGGGGCAGTGCAATAGGGCATTGGTTCCCATCCTTTTTTACCGGTATACTGAAGTACCACCTCAGAAAATATTTGGCTCTCCCAAGTACCACCATAATAACTGGGAGCTTATACCTGCCCTTTTTGTTCCATTCATATAAGCCAATAATGCTGCTGCTCTGACAAAACTCTAATCACTAGTCAGCACAACTGTTAATGTGATTAATGCGTTCTCAAATCCGTTCTTCTATTAATGGCTAGGTGTGCTCATGTCATGCTCATTCCAGCACGTCTGGATATATATAATATTTTATTCCACTTATTCCACGTACTACCAGAGGGGAGCTCAAGTACCGCCAGTGGTACTACAGTAGTACCTGCATTAAAGGACCACTTCAAGGAAGTATTATTTCCCATGCTTGTCACTCACTCCACCCACCTGACAACCACGTCTGTTGACTACAAACCATGAGCATCAGGATTTACACAATGCCCCTTTTGACAAACGCCTGCCAAGTTATTGTAAACTAGGCCACTCGCAGACCTTTTGTTTCTCCTTCCCGGCATGTTGTGTTGACAAGCCAAGATCTAACAAAGCGAGGCAACATTGACCGCAGAGTAATAGATTATTTTTTTCGTCTGCACTCTATTATGCCGCTCAAGAGCTAATTTCGGCCCATTTGCAAAAAGCATCGACAAAAAGGGAGTCAGGAGTCGCGGGCGGAAAAGGGAGAATAATCACTCTGGGGAGTGGACGTTATTATCCCATTCTGACCTGAGATCAGATTCATACGAGGTTTCCGCCGGACACACACTGACTGGTCTGATGAACCCATTCTGACCTGAGATCAGATTCTAAAAATGTCAGTCGCTCTTCGATTTTTCAAAAAATAGCAGACCTACAAGCTCGTATCGCGCCACTCGGTGGCGCGATATGAGCTTGTAGATCTGCTATTTTTAA
>NC_139698.1:50362017-50364517 GCF_964188405.1 Protomyctophum parallelum
GAGGTGCCCAACTGGCCTTGCCACACTCAAAGCATTGAGGCTGACTGAGGCTTCTGCTATTTACTTCTCTCTGGAAAAGAGGGATGGAGGAATCAGGGCTCAGGAGACCAGCAGGAGGCTGATGTCTAAAGCTGAGTCAAAGCAGGACTTATTCAACCTTGTAAAGTTCAGAAAGTGATGATTGATCATTGTACTTTTATCCAGTGATATACATGCACTTGAATTGTCAATAAATGTAAATTTTATTTTACTTTGTCCTTTATGTCTTTGAAAATCCTAAAAAGATGCAACTTAGAAGTACAAAATAATGTAGGTTAGAGTTGTTCTATCCAACAAATAATGTGATATTTGAATTCTCCATCAAAACACAAATAATTTAGACACCCCACATGTTAGAATTTCCTTTGGATTTTAAATCTTATAAATGAGGTAGAACGGGTACAAGTAGTGATTTAAAAATGCAAATTCATGTAGGTAAGAGTTGTCCTGTCCAAAAAATAATTTCATATTTGAATTCTCCAGAGAAAAACACACAAAATAGACACCCAAGCTTTTTGATTTTCAAAAAAAAAATAAGTATGACCCGCCCTGTCACACACACACACACACACACACACACACACACACACACACACACACACACACACACACACACACACACACACACACACACACACAAAATTCGATTCTCAATCCAAAAAAAGTTGTTTTTAATCTTCTGAGCCACTCAGTTACTTTTTCTCACTCAGTTACAGAACAATACATTCAAGTAAAAACTGCTGTAAAATAAATAAAATTGGTAGGCTTAGGCTAGCTGGTATAATGCACACATGCAAAGTATGCAGAAACCCAATCCCTTGTGTTATAGTGCCTGTTTGCCTGTCAATGAGGTTCAGCTGGCTCCTCATTGACAGACACATGACAGCTGTGCTGAACTGAAGTGACTGGAGTAACCTGGAAATGACTGAAGACATGATGTTTACTGTGATTAGGGTAAGCTTACATGTCATATCACAAATAGCCTGGTTAATAAACCAGACCGAATCAGCCGTTGGCAAAAATAAATTGCCTGCCGGCGGATTACGGTCTGGAGAGGCTCAATTGTACGCCCATTTCCTACACCAGATCGGGACACGGTATGCAATATGGGCGGGCTTTGGTACAGTGACTTTCAATGCTTGAGACCTTTGACTGACAGTAGCTCTGACCAATTGCGTCAAAGAGAAAATGTTTCAACCCGCCCCCCCTGGAAATGAAATCCAAGCTGAGCCTCCCCAGACTAATATCCCGCGGTCCGTGCGATATTAGTCTGGTTTATTAACCAGGCTATATCACAAACACCATATAGTGAAAACTCCTGTAATTGTAAAAAATAAATAAATATGGAAATTATGAATCGACATTAAATTTGTAGCCTTTCAATATCCTCTCTTGGCACCTCAACAATGATATGACTTAAGGTCCCTACACAGGGAACGATAAAACGCGACTATAGTTCATTTTCAATGAGACCTGCGTTTTTGCTCGGAGAAGTCGCGGTGCGACAACGCAACCGCATTAACGCGAGCGCGGTCCTGTGGATTTGTTGCGTGCGTGCTCGTTTGGTGCACACGCTCGTCACCAGACTCACCAGACCAGGCAACAACGTGCGCGTCCCTCTCTCCCCGTTTGCAAGGCCCTTAAAGCGTAATATTACAATACATAACAATTAAAGAAGGTCATGTCAGAACCGCAGTCTCTTTATCACACACACGCCTACCCGCATGTGCGTGATCGTGTGCGTGTGCATGCGCACACTGTATTGTATGTATTGTTAATACATACAATACATACAATACATACAATACTGTATTGTATGTATTGTATATGTATGCAGTGGTGAAAAGTAACTAAATGCATTTACTTAAGTACTGTACAATTTTGAGGTATTTGTACTACTATTTTACTTGGGTATTTCCAATTTCCAGTAGGCCTATCGGAGGCAATGGCCATTTGAAAATAGCCAAATATCTACTTGTATATCTGCTACTTTCAAAAGGTTTGTATACATTTTGAAATGAGACATTCTGCACAATGAGTACGTTTACTTTTGGTACTTTAAGTACATCTGATGCCAAATTTCCAAGTTATGCTTTAGTTATTGAAAAATAGCAGATCTACAAGCTCATAGCGCGCCACCGAGTGGCGCGCTACGAGCTTGTAGGTCTGCTATTTTTTGAAAAAATCGAAGAACCACTGAGTGCTTTTTCCACTGCTGATAGTATGGCAGGACGCTGAACCCCCAGGTGCTGCTGATGAACAGACTGTTGCTTTGCGTGCATGGCTGCCTGAATCCGCCCTCTCTGTGTGGATGTGTAAATGAGTGTGTCCAAAGAAATGTGTGTGTGTATGTATACCCCCCCCCCCCCCCCCAAAAAAAAATAATAACAGTTCATGTAACAGTTCAATAACCTGAACTGTTACATGTTAGCGTTGGCGTTCCGTGAAGTCGTTTTTGTGC
>NC_139698.1:50369517-50399517 GCF_964188405.1 Protomyctophum parallelum
TATGGTGGCATTTGCCACACTGATAGCAAGACGTAGAATACTGTTGGGATGGAAATCCACAAATCCTCCTTCTATATGTGGCTTAACCCATTCTGACCTGAGATCGGATTCTAGAAATGTCAGTCGCTCTTCCATTTTTCAAAAATAGCAGACCTACAAGCTCGTATCGCGCCACTCGGTGGCGCGATACGAGCTTGTAGATCTGCTATTTTTAAATAGCTAAAGCATAACATGATGCTGACACCAAAATGGGTGCCCGTTCAGAATGGGTTAAGGATACTATGGGGGTTTTTTAATTGGAAAAAATAAAGTTTACAATTAGAGGTTCAACAACAGAAAGGTTCTTTTGTTACCTATTTTGAGAATATGAGAGTACTTCCGACAGACTAATTAGAGTCAATACTATATGTGTTTGTTTTTGCTTTCTCATAATGACTTCTCATAATGATAGAATTGTCAGGAGTATATCATAGGGGGTGATGTATCATGTATGACAACATTCCGATTAAACTCAATTTTTACTAACATAACTTGTGACTATCTCTTGAACTCGGAATAACCCAACTCATAATTGTAATAATTTTTTAGATTTTTGTTTATTTATATTGTTGGAAAAACAATGATGACAATAACAGTGGGGGGATGGATGGGGTGAGGGAAAAAATGAAAAAAAAAAAGTATGTTCAAACTGTATGTTCAACTGTTTTAACTTTCTACCAATCAACATATATTTAAAAAAAAAAGATGTTCCTAGAAGCTTTGTCATTGGTCGAAAAACCCACCAGGTTGAAATGACTAATCAATCAGGAAGTAGACAGGCAAATCGACCAATGACAAAGCTTCTAGGAATCTTTTTGAATGCAGATTTCCGGCCCCTATAGATGTGTCACTGCAGAGACTATCTTTTTTGGGAGCGTTTTACCCATTGCTGGCTTAAAAGCTCATTAAAAATGTGACATATAGTTGTTTATAGCAGCTTGAAGGAAAACAATTAAGATCTTTTCTACCACTGTGTTACGTGCATGCGAGCCAGAGCACACACGCATGTGCTTGGCATGTGCTTGGCCATGTGTGCGCTACACGCACACAGACAGGGACATTACTTAGCCCAGAACAAATTGCCTCGTCGTTCACAGGCCATTTGAGGCCGCTCTCTTCCACTCCACTAAGTACTGCTATATAGCGCCGCGGCCGTCAAATTAGTTTCCACATTACGCTTAGCGTTAGCATTAGCATTAGCACCACCGGCAACCGGCCAGTTAATTAAAGTGTGTCGTTTTTGCCACGCATTGCTCTGTGTCAGTGGTGGTCAAGGTGAGCTACAGGGGAACCCCCCAGGCAGGGTTCCCCAACACAATGAGTTGATGTAGCATCAAAATCTGTCTAACCACTTTAACCATATAGCCTATTTTATTCTTTGGCTATTCGGAAATAGCCGATGCGTTGTTATGAGCTTGTGCTGCAATTCCTTTTGAAGAAATGGTTACTCCTCCATGGCACAAAATCGTAACTATTTGGGGGTGGTTGACATGAATAGGTTTGGGAAACACTGCTCTGTCTTGCCTTGTTGCCTCCCTCGCTTCTATCTTCACCCCTGCTCCATACAACACCCTCCTCTTCCTCCCCCTCCTCCTCCTCCTACTCCTCCTACTTTCACTCTCCAGGGGTCACCAGCCAACCCTGGTATAGCAAGGATTCTCCTTTGTCTTTGTGTGTGTGTGTGTGTGTGTGTGTGCAGTGTTACAACTAGACAGACTGATCCTGTCTCATTACACGCTCCCTGTATGAGTGTGCATGTGTGGCTGTGTTTGTGTGCGTGTGCACGCGCGCGCGCGCGCGTGTGCGTGTGCGTGTGCGTGTGTGTGTGTGTGTGTGTGTGTGTGTGTGTGTGTGTGTGCGTGTGCGTGCGTGCGTGTGTGTTTGTATGTGTGTGTGAGCATGAGGTGATGGTGTCTATATGACTGCTCACGCTGAGCGCTGCGTGCTTAACACATGTCCGGTCTCTCTCTCTCTCTCTCTCTCTCTCTCTCTCTCTCTCTCTCTCTCACTCTCTTTTGCTATTTTTGGGCACTCTCTCTATCTCTCCCCTGCTTTCTGTCATGTGTGTGCAAGTCTCACGTTGCGTGCGTGCGTCTGTTACCATACTCACAAGTAGTAGAATTTGAGAAACAGACATTGTTAGGCCTGTTCCCATCAAAATAAATTGTTTCATGTTTAATGCATATTTTTTTAGTTAGGCTTGCTCAGTCAAAGATTCAGGTTGTGGTTGGAGTTAAATTCATTCATAAAATCCTAACAAGTAGGCCTATTCAAACAAGTGTGTGTGTGTGTGTGTGTGTGTGTGTGTGTGTGTGTGTGTGTGTGTGTGCGTGCGCGTGCGCGTGTGAGTGTGCGTGCGCGATATGTGTGAGGTAGCTAGAGGTAGGGATGCACCGATCCGATACTCGTATCGGAGATCGGCGCCGATCCAGGCTAAAATTCTAGATCGGGTATCGGATCGGTGGCCGATCCATTATCCGATCCGATCCGATCCGATCCAATCCGATAATTATGTGTAATTACAGTATGAAAACAACTCTACCTCCTCTGTGACACAGCAGTGTAGTATTGACAGTATAACATGTGGAATGCAGCCAGGCTAGCCTGCGCACACATTAACCTGGTCTAATTGTTGCACAGTTATTTAATAAATAATTCAGTGCATTTATATCTGTGTTTGTTACATTTTGTTTTACAAAGTTGGGAAAGTAATGTTTAAGTCAAGCCTTGATGTTGCCTTACACAAAATAATGATTCCAGACTCCACACAGTGAGGCATACAGCTTAATAGGTTATTACGTTTCTTTGTGGGGGGTATCGGATCGGTACTCTGTATCGGCAGATACTGGACCCCCATGTATCGAAATCGGTATCGAATGCCAAAAAGCCGGATCGGTGCATCCCTAGCTAGAGGTGCATGGGCCGTAGGTGTGGTGTGGTGTGGTGTGGTGCCATATAGTCTTATTCGGGCGTGCGCGTCACCGCGGCAACTGGCTCCCATCCAGCTGTTGCCAGGCTCCAGTCTCCATGGAGATGGGCGGGGCGGGGGTGTAGAGTAGACATGGTGTGGATGTGTGTGTGTGTGTGTGTGTGTGTGTGTGTGGGGGGGGGGGGTTAGAAGTAAAGAGTAAAGTGCTGTAAAGAAGGGCTGGTTACATAGTTGTGCGTGTGCGTGCGTGCTGCTATACACACGCCACCAGTATGCTGTCAGCCAGTGGTTTATGTCTGCGTGCGTGCGTGCGTGCGTGCGTGCGTGCGTGCGTGCGTGTCTGCGTGCGTGCGTGCGTGCGTGCGTGCGTGCGTGCGTGCGTGCGTGCTTGCTTGCGTGCGTGCGTGCGTGCGTGCGTGCGTGCGTGCGTGCGTGCGTGTGTGCGTGCGGTACACAGTCTTATCCGTGTGAGAGTGAGTTCTGCTCTCATTACCTGCAGTGTGTTTTCACCCTGGTTTGTCAATCTGTTTTCCTGGGCATCTCCAGCAGTTATAGAAACACATCTCTCCCAGTTTCCTGTCTCTCTACACACTTACAAACTATAAATAAAGGCAAAATAAAGCTAAGAGAAGCTTGTTTAAGCCTCACGTGTTTGCTTGCACCCACTTTATTTTAATTCCCAGTCTTCTGAAATGCCCACTTTGCATTTTGAGAAGCACTTGTGCTCACTCTTTATATTCCTTACAAGCTATAAAACTATACATTTCTCTCACACAAATTCAAGGCACTTGACACATCATCGAAAACATAGTTGGGCCTTTTTTCATTTAATGTGGTTTGTTTGATTCATGGATTAACAAAAGGAAACAAAATATGCACGACAGCACATGATGCAGCAGCACATGTGTGTGCATTCAACCTATGAGTTCAGAACCGCGGGCAGCAGTCTGTTTGGAAGAACTGGCAGGCAGACCCATCCAATCTGAAGTACTGCACCTACTCACCACTATGTATGCATGCATTACATGAGCTGCTATAGGGGGCATGGCCTGCACAGTTCTAACACAAAATACAAGTATATACAAATTCACCGAAAATATATCGATATTTAGAACCAAAAACTGACTCCATGTACGAGAATTGACTAATAGAGAGAGAGAGAGAGAGAGAGAGAGTGCCAGATAGTTAGAGCGATAGTGGGTGTATATACAGTATACGATTAACTGTAATGAAGACGAGCGGAGATATAAAGTCTGTCTCCCTCTTGCGTGCGTGAGTGCGTGCGTGCGTGCGTGTGTGCGTGCGTGCGTGTGTGCGTGCGTGCGTGAGTCACTAATGGGCTTCAGTAAAATGGGGATCTCCGTCTGTCTTTCTCCTTCTAATGATGCACCTTTATATCTAAGGAACACGTGCACAGCGCGCACGCACGCACACACACACATGCGCACGCATGCACACACACACACACACACACACACACACACACACACACACACACACCATGCCATGCCACACCACACCGCACCACACCACACTACACTACACCATACCATACCATACCATACCATACCACCTTTATTTATCTAGCACATTTAAAAACGTTGTACCAAAGTGCTTTACAGTAAAACAGTAAAACACAACTTCATTGAAAAACCAAACAAACAACATGCACAGTATCACATTAAACAAAACATCTCATACTGTGCTTGGAAATGCCAAGGAATAAAGGTACGTAAGTCTTGAGGCGTGACTTAAACACCTGGAGGGTGGGGGGGCTTGTCTTATGTGCAGAGGCAGCTCATTCCAGAGCTTGGGAGCTGCCACTGCAAAAGCCGGTTCCCTCTGAGCTTCAGCCTGGTCTTAGCACCACCAGGAGAAGCTGGTCAGAGGACCTGAGCGTCCGTGTCGGAGCATATAGGGTTTCAGCAGTTCAGATAAATAAATGGGTGCCAACCCATTTAGGCACTTAAAGACAAAGAGCAATATGGAGAGCAAACAGGAAGCCAGTGGAGGGAGGCTAGTACAGGGCTGATGTGGTCTCGCTTACGTGTGCCTGTACTGTAAGTAACCTAGCAGCGGCGTTCTGGACCTAACTGTATTCGAGAGATGGAAACCTGGTTCACGCCAATATACAGGGCATTACAGTAGTCAAGGAGGGATGTCATAAAGCATGAATTACAATTTCAAACACAGAGCGGGCTAGGCAAGATTTAACCTTAGATAGCCTCCTAAGCTAGAAGAAGCTCTTTCTTTCTACCTCATTTATCTGTTTGTCCATCTTTAGTCGATTTTGAAACGTAGATTGGTGGCAGTAGGCTTTAAGAAGGGCTCGAGGGGGCCTAAAACACCAGAGGAGTCACATGTGCTTGTGTGGGCCCGAACAGCATAAGTTCATTTTGGCTGTTATTGAAGTTTAGAAGTTTAAAGCCAGCCATGCTTTTTACGTCCTCGAGGCAAGCGAGGAGTCAGGATTGTTACGCTTCAGAGGCAAATAAATTTGGCTGTCATCAGCGTAACAATGGAAAGAAAACACAGTGTTTTCGAAAAATAGATCCTAGGGGGAGCAGATGCAACATAAACAGAATTGGGTCCAAGAATAGAGCCCTGTGGCATCCCCTAGGGTGACACGGAAACTTCTCCTGACAAGTAAGATCTAAAAAACTCTACTCCACACACACACACACACACACACACACACACACACACACACACACACACACACACACACACACACACACGCGCACACACACACACACACACACACACACCCTCACACACACACACACACACACACACACACACACACACACACACACACACACACAGAGTCACATGGTAACGTGCTGCCAGGATTCTATCTTCACATCTTTCTTGTGTATTCTCTCATTCCCCAGACTGTTCTACTCCCTCCCCCTCTCTCCTCCCCTCCCCAAAATGTTCAAAGTAACTAGTAACTAAAGTTTTCAAATAAATGTAGTACAATATTTTAATCTGAGCTGTAGTTGAGTAGACGTAAAATGACTGAAAATATGTACTTTAGTATACTTAAGTAAATCTATACGACCGTTTGGCCGGCAGTATTATTTCAAGAATCCTTATTTGAAAATCCACAAACGCCGCAACTGGAACCGGATGTTGACTGAATGGTGTGTGTGTTGTCGGATTACGTGTTGATCACAGCATGCACACGCGCACGCACACACACACACACACACACACACGCACGCACACATGGATATACTATATAGGCCCTACTGTACCATTCTCCCTTGCCAACGGCGTCACGTATACTGTAGAGTACGGCCACAGTAATAAAGATTATGCGTTGCTGCATGATCCTCTGTGTAAATGTAACTCTGACCCGGGTCCATTTCAGTCCATTTTCACACCCGCAGAGTTCAATTAACACTGAGGATTTTTACCGCTTAGTTCTATCCCATAAAAGCCTGCAGGCCCTTTTTATTTTATTTGAACCTCCCACTGCATCAACATGTGCACGCACGCGCGCACGCGCGCACGCACGCACGCACGCACGCACGCACGCACGCACGCACCGCACGCACAAACGCAGACCATTGCTAACCTGATCAGCTATAGGTAGCAATATGAGCTAATACGCCCGTCGCCCGGAGGTTGTTTTTTTTCCCTCCGTATTTACTAGAGTGTACGTTCATGGCACTCAAGTCAATATGGCCCGTCTACTTATCTGTGACACACTAGGCCTCGGCGGCTTACAAATGTAATTACAGTCTGGGCCCGGCCAGCCAATATATTCAAGGGACGCGGAGGTTGAATAGTAAAGCTCCACATCTCTCCTTGGGTATGGTTGGCTTCAATGTACCACAGTGAATAAGCACCACTTTAGCTCGCTTCTGGTGCATATGGCTGCTTGAAATAGCCATTTCATGTACTATATACGTGGAAAGATTGTTATTCTGAAAAGTAACAGTTTTGGAAATATGAAGTTTCCACCCGACAGAGACGATGTTGTTCTACAAGCGGAAATCAGCTTGTCAGGCATTGCCCGGGGTTATTGTTGGGCTATTGCAGTGGTGTTATAGGCTTTGCCCCTCCTCTCTCTCTCTCTCTCTCTCTCTCTCTATCTCTCCTCTCTCTCTCTCTCTCTCTCTCTCCCTCCCCCCTCCCTGCCTACTGGTGAGTGAGGGAAACCAAAGTGACGTTATCAATCAAATATCAATCCAGGGTATTGACAAAGAGTCAGCCTCTCCCTAGTGTCCCCCCTTCTCTCTCCCTCTGTTTATTATCCCTGTCTCACCGATCCAGCTCTGATCGTTAGTTAGTTCAGTTTTAAGATATTTTGATCGCTGCGCCAGCCGTCCAGGCCTCATTCATTCATTCAAGGAGTTTCTGTTTTTATGAAAATGTCCAATAGGGCCATAATAATGAACCATGCAGTTCATAGTCAGGATTCGAACCCAAGTACACCGTAAATAGACCAGTGCTTCAAAGGAATAGTCGTCATCATCCTTCGAGTGCCCTCGAGAATCTGCGACACAAGCTGCTTCCACTGGTCTCTGTTGCTCAAGAAGATCAAGGAATAGTACAGTGGCGTGCACAGATAGACACTAGGGGGTGCTAGAGCACCCCCTGCCCTTTTGACAATTTTGCTAAAAAAAAAAAAGAAAAAAAAAAAAGGTTTATTTGTTTTTCCTTAATTTGTAGTGTGTGGACCATGCGGTGACATTGATCAAATCTTGATTAAAAAAACGCTTCTACTATATTATTTAGGCCCCCACAATCTAAAGCTATATGTTTCTATGTCAGTGGTTCTTCGATTAAAGAAAAATAGCAGACCTACAAGCTCGTAGCGCGCCACTCGGTGGCGCGCTATGAGCTTGTAGATCTGCTATTTTTCAATAGCTAAAAGCACCAAGGTGCCCTTTTTTCGCTTGAGCACCTGCCCCCTCTAAATGTCTGTGCACGCCACTGGCTTTGTATACATGTCTGCATTGGTAGTGATCGGTAATGATCAATACATGCGCTGGTAAGTGACACTGTGAGCTGAAGCAGTGAATCAAAAGCGACACGCACGCAGTTCTGCCCCCTGTCCTCACCAGGGGCAATGGCCTTGAGAACCAAGCCTCAATGACTGGCTATTGTAGCATCAGACATAACATTTTCTCAGCTGGGTTTTTGCATGTAAACAGCACGGTCAATGTCAAAAATTGATTAAACCATCCACACATTTGAGAATGGATCGAACAATTTTCTACACTTTGACACTGCGTTGTATTACAAAGTATAGTAAATCAGGCTTATATAAT
Organism: Protomyctophum parallelum; assembly: GCF_964188405.1. NCBI lineage: Eukaryota > Metazoa > Chordata > Actinopteri > Myctophiformes > Myctophidae > Protomyctophum > Protomyctophum parallelum. Next base: position 50,377,771 of record NC_139698.1, read on the forward strand.
CTGTCATCATTGGGGTCGTGGAAATTGCCAGTGATCAACACGCGTTCCACTTAAGTTATCCCATTCTGATCGGGAACCCCATTTTGGTGTCAGCATCATGTCATGCTTTAGCTATTTAAAAATAGCAGATCTACAAGCTCATATCGCGCCACCGAGTGGCGCGATACGAGCTTGTAGGTCTGCTATTTTTGAAAAATCGAAGAGCGACTGACATTTTTAGAATCTGATCTCAGGTCAGAATGGGTTCATCAGACCAGTGTGTGTCCGGCGGAAACCTCGTATGAATCTGATCTCAGGTCAGAATGGGTTAAGTTATAGCACTCACATTGTAAACCGTGCACGGAGCTAATATACGGTCGCTGCAATGCTCATGTTATGGTAGGTTTAAGCATGCAGGGAGGAATAAAGTGATTCATGTTGTTGGAAGCAGAAGCTGGCAGTCGTGTGAGTGAGCGCTGTGCCTGCATGAGGAGGTGAAGCAGGCCGTTAAATGATGGATGGGTTATGCAGAGTTCAATGCAAAGTTGCATTGTAGCTGGAAGTGTTTTCTGTCTGCTCTGAATTGGGCTTGCATAACGATGTGCAATATTGTGGAATATGGGCCATTTGGGCCTATCATGCTGCTAATGCTGAAACATGATTATTTTATGTCGAATAGTCGGAATATAGCTGCAATATTGAAACACGATTTCACTTCCAGCAGCACAGTGTTCCCCGCAAAACAGCTAGATGTTTAAGATGCAAAGCAGGGGAGGAAAAAAAAGTTCCCTCAAATCACAAAGTGCTGTTCGTGATTGAACATAATAACAATCACAAACTTCACAAAAAGCCCAGCGTAACAAAGCAGAATGATCACCTCGGCCCTAACTGAAGGGCCCGTGGGCCCTCTAGGCGGAATAAATGCCTTATCCCATTCTGAACGGGAACCCATTTTGGTGTCGGCATCATGTTATGATTTAGCTATTGAAAAATAGCAGATCTACAAGCTCATATCGCGCCACCGAGTGGCGCGATACGAGCTTGTAGGTCTGCCATTTTTGAAAAATCAAAGAACGACTGACATTTTTAGAATCGGATCTCGGGTCAGAATGGGTTCATCAGACCAGTGTGTGTCCAGTGGAAACCTCGTATGAATCTGATCTCAGTTCAGAATGGGTTATAGAAGTGCATTAGCCGCAGTTGTATCACAGTAGTTGTACCCTCATCAGTGCGAAGGTACACGGTACAGTACATGCATTCCCCTGAGGAGGACCACTTGTTCCTGGCAAGTGAGGACAAGCTTTAACACAAAATGTTCTGTTGCTTAAGTGAGAAAATGAAAACCCCCTAATAGGGAGGAAGAGAGTGAGGGAGAGAGTCTGTGTCGCCACCCACGCAACAATTCGGGCCAACGCTGTGTTCTGGAACCTAAAACACGTTGATCAACTCGTCACTATTAAGTGACTCCTGGCATTTCCTGGTGATAATGCCAGGAAATGCCAGGCAAGCTATTAACGGGTTGCGAATTGCCATATTTTCCACTTGTCATAATTATCCCATTCTGACCTGAGATCAGATTCATACGAGGTTTCCACTGGACACACACTGGTCTGATCAACCCATTCTGACCTGAGATCAGATTCTAGAAATGTCAGTCGCTCTTCGATTTTTCAAAAATAGCAGACCTACAAGCTCGTATCGCGCCACTCGGTGGCACGATATGAGCTTGTAGATCTGCTATTTTTAAATAGCTAAAGCATAACATGATGCCGACACCAAAATGGGTGCCCGTTCAGAATGGGTTAACACGGTGCGAATTGCCATATTTTCCACTTTCCACATAATTATAATAAGAAGAAGGTTATACTATATATAATTGCTGCTGTGAAGAACGAAACTAGGGGGTTTAAAAAACATGTTTTGCACATCATCAAAGATGCCCATCTGATTAATAGTAATCAGATGGGCGATATTTTTTTATTACTTTGGTGCGTTTCTCTTGTCCCTGAAGTGCTGTAGCGTACGTATGTGGCATGGACTCGCCTCCAGGAACCGAAGGGGGGGATTAGAATTGTTTCTAGAGAAACCTCCTGATTAATAATCATCTGTCAGAGTAACCACATGCCTCTGCAGCCCTAAAGCCTCGTCGGAGAGAGAGAGAGAGAGTACAGTAACGTATACAGTACGCCTGCATGTCTTCAGGGCCGTTAAATTGCAGTTGGCAAGCCTTGATCTCAGGAGCTTATTTGCATCTTATATATGGTCCCTGTCGGGTGGAAAGCTGTCCAAAACCTTGCCCTACTTCGTCGCACAACGATGTTAAGCAAAAGTTGTGGAAATAGCCGATCGCGCTGTGAACTTGTAGATCTAAAAAATATATATATATCTGGACATTTTCATAACATTTCCTGAAGGGTTTGAACCGTTTTGGAAGTTTCTGCCCGACAGTGACGATATATATATTTAGTAATTTATTTATTTTCTTAGGCCTTAATCAGCTCCCACTCTCACACAGCGTGAATTACCTATGTAGTCTCCTCTCCTCTCCTCTCCTCTCCTCTCCTCTCCTCTCCTCTCCTCTCCTCTCCTCTCCTCTCCTCTCCTCTCCTCTCCTCTCCTCTCCTGGTATGTTTTGCTTGTCTTATCCGCAGCGTGTCAACCTGTAAGTGTCATTTAGCTATCTACACACGGCAGCTTCTCCCAAGAGCTTTGGTTTGTTATTAAAAAGTGGGACATGCGTTTCCCCCCAGGGTACCGTGTGTTTTTGTGTGTGTATTACCGAGAGAGAACATGTGCGTTTGTGTGTGTGTGTGTGTGTGTGTGTGTGTGTGTGTGTGTGTGTGTGTGTGTGTGTGTGTGTGTGTGTGTGTGTGTGTGGGCGCACATTGGTTCATCCTCGATCCAATACAGAGAGGAGGCGCTATTACTTAGATTAACCCTGTATTCCCCTGGGGGGAACCATGGGGGATCCAGGATTACATGTGCGTGCATGCGTGCGTGTGTGCGTGCGTGTCTCTGGTCTGCCTCCAAGTCTTTGCACATGTGGGTTTCCAGGCTGCAGTATTTTAACTGGGACCCCACATGGATACTAAAAGAACATCACATCAGAAAGCCTGTCTCACCATTGTCCTTGTGCCATGTTCCATGTGTGGAATTATGTATCATACATTCGTCGAATAAGAACATTAAACTCTCAGGTGGTGGTACAGTATAGTTCAAGGCGAGAACAGTGAAAAACAAAAACAAAAATATACTTATATATATATTGTAGAATATATAGGACCTATAGGTTATTGGCCTATCTGCTGCTCATGCTGAAACATTTATGTCACTTCCAGCAGCCAGTGGAAAACAGCTAGATGTTTAAGATGCAAAACGGGGAGGGAGAAAGTTCCCTCCAATTACAGTTCAAATCTGCTGTTGATGATTGAACAATAACAAATCACAAACTTCACAAAAGGTCAGTGTAATGAACTGGAACGATCACAAAGCCACAACTCTGTAGCGGCGCCCTATACAGTAACTGAAGTTGTATGAATGAATAGCAACTATACTGATTACAAGTATACTACAGTATGTTAGTTCCATTGGTCCAAGCCAGAACAAAAAGGATTGTTTGATGGTTAAAATAAACATGCTCTGGACACGCGCACCCATCTGACCACTTGACCTGGCTGAGGGTGCCGGGTTAAGGGGTCAGATGGGTGGGCCTCGATCACCGTTGAGATTTTCAAGTGGAGCACGATCGGGAAAAGGTTAAGAACTATAACGGCTCTAAACAATATATAGGCTACTGCTTCAGACCTGTCTGTGCCGGAACATCTTGACTGTGATAGTCAAATTATCAGAACATCATTTTAATAATAACAATAATAATATTGTAACAATATAGGTGTAATTCTATAATTCCTCACATGTGTGTGAATCAGTATCCCTTCATCGTGTGGAGATGTTTGTCGGACATTCTTGTTCTTGTTTGCAGCTGGTAAACCGGCCTGAGGATTGTGCATGGCATTAGCCCATTCTGACCTGACCTTCAAAAATGGCAGACCTACAAGCTCGTATCGCGCCACTCGGTGGCGCGATATGAGCTTGTAGATCTGCTATTTTTCAATAGATAAAGCATAACATGATGCTGACACCAAAATGGGTGCCCGGTCAGAATGGGTTAGACTGCATGCTGGTCTTGTCTCTTGTCTCAGGAGACATGGCTGCATCTACTCTGGGTTTACAGTAAGCTATATACTGCAGTATGATATTTCTTATAGTTTCAAGGCGTTAATCAGCTCCCATGTTGCAGTGTCAACTCCCTATGGAGGCCTTTCTCCTCTCCTCCTGGCATTTTATTTTGCTTGGCTTATCTGCCAAGAATGTCATTTTAGCTATCTATACGTATACACAGACGTCAGACAAAAAATGAAAATATGTGCATTCACATGGGCCCTCATTTATCAATGGATTGTATACTGTATACACTACAAACCATCTTAATTTTGAATTTCAGAATTCAACTTAGGCCAAAGTCCATTTATCAAGTGATCCTACACAGCCTATATATCCTATAGTGTACATTTGGTCGGAAATAAGCAATAGGACCAAACAACGTATGGTGTTGGCTGGGTCTATAGGCTAGGTTAGTTAGTAGTACACGCACAGTCGGGTGTGTAGGTGTGCAGATAGAGAGCACAGACCTGCGGAGTGATGAGGGAAAACACTTTTCAGGCTTTCATTATCACCGGCCATAATAGTTCTTTTGCCTTTGGAAATTGTATGGTAAGCAAGCGAAGGTGCAATTGGAGTGGTTCTTGAGAGGGGTGGAAATATGTATGGGACGTGTGTGACGTGTGTGTGTGTGTGTGTGTGTGTGTGTGTGTGTGTGTGTGTGTGTGTGTGTGTGTGTGTGTGTGTGTGTGTGTGTGTGTGTGTGTGTGTGTGTGTGTGTGTGTGTGTGTGTGTGTGTGTGTGTGTGTGTGTGTGTGTGTGTGTGTGTGTGTGCGCGCGCGTGCGCACGCGAGTGAGCGCAGGGGGTGAATAGCCAACGAGAATAACCTGAACCCCATTAACCCTCTTTTATACTTTCCCCTCTCTGTTTGTCAGAAGGTAAACAGAGAGAGAGAGAGGAGGAGGGGGGAGGGAGGATAGAGGGAGGGAGGCAGAGAGGGAGGGAGGGAGGGAGGGAGGGAGGGAGTGACAGTCTGGGAGGGACGCGAGGTGGGACTTTGAAAAGGGCAACCAAACTGCTGCTGTGTGCGACTTTGTTTTTGCTTGTTTTAACAGGGGGGTGGAAATGTGATGACTGTTCATTTGCCCTAAGTCCTATAGTTATCTATCGTAACTGTCACATGGAAACCTCGCATGTCCAATGTAGTTATCGTTCAGTCACAATGAGGGCATTTAGGGCATTAGTTTTACAACAAGAAAATGTAGAAAGGAGAGAGAAAACAGCAAAAATATGTGTTTTTCTTAAAGGGCTAAAGCTTTATAGATACAGTACTATTCAATATTGCTTTTTATCCTGTGTCCAAATACCTGTGAATATGTAATTTTATACGAAAGTAATGCAGTGCCTGTTTGGGTCATGTCCGGCGTTCAGAGCGGGCCGGTTCTGGAGAGCACTGCACATCCGATCGACCTCAAATCTACTGTACAAGCTTGTTAGTTTGGCTATTTTCACAATATTTATCTGTGGAACTGAATAAAACTAAATGTAATGCCTACAGTTCCAAGTGAATGTCAGGGTGGGGGGGGGGGGGTTCCCAGTTCAAATCGGGTTATTTGGGAAGGTGCAAGGTGGTGGCCTGAAAGGTTTCGGAACCCTTGCCCGACACTGCACTTCCTTAGATCCTCAGCAACCTACCAGCCAAGGGTGAAGTCGATCGGATGAATGGTTCTTGAGATATGCGAAGAACAGCCATATATAGGCTACTGTACACAGGATGCTGCAATTCTTTTAGATAGATACAGTACACAGTGGATATGTGGTATAAATGTAAAATTGTTAACATTTACTCATTGGACCTTAGACCATAGAAATAGAGAACGGAGCCTGTATTAAAAAAACAGCATTGTTATTATTTTGACATGAGCTTTCCCCCTTTTTGGTGGAGTTGGCACATTTTGTGAGTGCAGAGTTATCAGTGCAAACTGCAAAGACTACTGGGCTATGAAAAAAGCATTGAGAAATGTCAAGACAGCTCTTTACTCCACTGTTCTTTCTCTCTCTCTCTCTGTGTGTGTGTGTGTGTGTGTGTGTGTGTGTGTGTGTGTGTGTGTGTGTGTGTGTGTGTGTGTGTGTGTGTGTGTGTGTGTGTGTTTCTAGCTGCTATAGTGGTGTTGGGATGCTGAATTCAGGTTCAGTGTTTGTCTGAAGTCTCATTTATACCGCCACATGTTCATAGAAAATGTCAGATGGCGTTTCTGTTGCGATGCAATTGTTATTGATGATAATATAAAACATGCAGATTCACAAGACATTATGACAAACAAACATATATACCCTCCTCCAACCTCACATGACTTTGTACAAGGATACTGGTTGTACTTTTTTTTTCGTGTACTTACTGTATAGTAGAGCCTTTTCTATATGCTTCCAACAACATTAAATAATGTGTTGCCTCGCCTATGAGCTAGTTCAGGCTTGTTATGCCTTTATTGGTTGTATATACAGTATGTAGACAGGAAATGGGGAGAGAGAGAGAGACGGAGACATTGGGATCGTGACTTATTAATAGTTTTTATCATGTGAATTTGTTTTTGTATTTTTAATTTAGTTTTTCCTGTTTTAATGTGAATTTTTACTTGTACATCTGTATTGTATTTGTGTTATTTAGGACCCCAGGAAGACTAGAGGCTCTTTCATGTGTCTCTAATGGGGATCCTTTAATAAACATAAACATAAACATACACTCTAACCGCCTGTCAGGCATTGGAGCATAGGTGCCCGGACCTGTACTACGAAGTTAATGTATACTGCGTTACTCTCATTGATCCATGCCGGAACACAATCCATTTTTAACTCGGCGCGAAGGAGCTTTCAAGATTTTTAAGTCGGCCCTGATCCAGAAATCACGCAGGCGCACACATGCCCACACACATGCACACACGCACACCACTAGGTACGTAGGCTATGGATCTGTGACGTGACAAGCAGATGACCAATTCGGATGCTTATTTAAGCACACATTATTCCACTGTTATGCCTGTGGCTGTCACATAATACTGCAGATTGATACAGTATGCACATCTTTGCCCCAGAGCCATGCCAGCAGCACCTGTATAGGCTCCTAGACTCTGGGGACACACAACAAGTTGGCCCCGAAATGCTTCCGCCTAACTCTGACAATTAGTAGAAAATGAAGCAGATGTCCTGACTCCCTCCCACTTCCATTTCGCCTTGCACAGTAGCGTGTAAATAATACATCTTTAACAGGAAACCAAATGAATCAAAGTAGGGATGCACCGATATGGACATTCTTGGCCGATACTGATATGTGTTTATTTCGTTTTTGTTTGTTTTTATTTCCCCCTTTTGTGCCAGGGAAACAAATACATCTCAATACAAGGGAATACATGTTCAGAATCTACAGCTCGGTAGGCTGCAGTCAACCAGCACACCAACATAGCCAACGCAAAACGTAACGGATAAATATCGGCTACTGCCATCGGTTATTGTCAGCTTTAACCCATTCTGATCGGGAAGCCATTTTGGTGTCAGCATCATGTTATGCTTTAGCTATTGAAAAATAGCAGATCTACAAGCTCATATCGCGCCACCGAGTGGCGCGATACGAGCTTGTAGGTCTGCTATTTTTGAAAAATTGAAGTACGACTGACATTTTTTTAGAATCTGATCTCAGGTCAGAATGGGTTAATCAGACCAGTGGGTGTCCAGTGGAAACCTCGTATGAATCTGATCTCAGGTCAGAATGGGTTATTGGCCCGATACCGATATTGACCGCAAATATCGCCCCGATACCGACGGTGTGGCCGACACATCGGTGCATCACTAAATCAAAGTCTATAGCTGACCAGATTCATGAAATATATCTTTAAGATCTTTCTCTAAAGATAATTTAACAGATGTACAAGCTCAATACGTGTCGCTTAATTTGTGCCATGTTTTGAGCTTGCATATCAGCGACTTTTCATCCCTTTTTTTTTGTATCAAGTGAAGACTGCAGGAAAGAGGGAGAGAGAGAAGGGGAGAGACATGCAGCAAAGATTGTCATGAACGCGGGACTCGAACACGTGACACGCTGTCAGGCCAGAGCCTATACTGTACAGTATATGTGGCATGCCCCTGGACCACTTCGCCAGACTTTTGATACTTTTGTACGACAGCTAAGCGTTCCCAGCTTTTGAAGGTTATAACAACGTATAGGTGTTTCCAGCACTCGAGATACTGGCTCAATAGACTGTATAGTCGGCTCTGCTTCCCTGTGGGTTTTGTCGTCTCCTGGGGGGGGGGGGGGGGGGGGACCGTGATATATCTGCTCTTAAATGGTTGTCTTCTAATGTGCTGAGCAAGGGAGTAATAGGTGGCAGAGCCTGAACGCCGAGTTCAGATAACAATATTCACGCTTGTATTTACATCATGAATAAATCTATTTCCAATCATAATCGTGAGTTGTTTGACTGAACGAACCCGTCTACAGTACTTTCTTTTTGTCCTCGCAAGAGGCTGCTCCATATAGAGAATATCCTTGCTCTTGGCGCAGAAACCTCTTGAACTTCTTACGTTTTTTTTCGTTATAGTGGCCTATTCCGTCAAACTGCAGTATCACACAAAAGTAGCGGAAATGCCAATCTACACGCTCGAAATGCGCCGCATTGCGACGAAATGCGCCTCATTGCGACGCATTCCGAACTTGTAGATGGTCTATTTTTTTCAATTTGAATCCTGAAAAGTATACGTTTTGGAGTTTTGGACAGCCAGCGACTATATCCAGAAAAAGTAAAGCAACCAGCTGTTGTCTCTGCAAAGAACGCGGGGGCCTGCCAACGTTGAGCGACCTTTTTCTCTTTCTCTGTCTTTTTTCTTTCCTCCTGTGGCTGCCGTTAGTACCAGGCAGCCATGAGACATCATGAGCATCAAAATCACTTCTTTTCCACAAGCTGCAGCAGCAGCAGCGTACGGCGTGTGGCTGCCGGCCGGCATCGGGGGGATAAATTGGGTGTAGGTGAGTCAGTGGGAGTGACAGGGAATGGCGTCACCGCGAGCCACCTGCCCACCTCTGTTCTTTGTTCTCGGCCAGCACTCACACTGGTGCCAAATGAGCTGTCACGTACTGTGTGGTGTGTGTGTGTCACTGTGTGCGTGTGCGCGCACGTGTGTGTCTATTTTCATTCCCTTTTGCCATCTGTCATTGAGTTTGAGTACATCGGTGTATATGTATAGTGCATGTGCTGTCTCCACGTGCGTGTGTGTGTGGGTGTGAACACGTACGGTACCGTCCATGGTCGGAACTTATACGTATAGCATCATGCATGTAGGACTGTCACCATTACACGTTTATTGTCACGCAAATAATTGTGATTAACGATGTAACTGTTTGGCTTCGTAATAAAAACGTGTACAGAGCAAATATGACAAATAACTGAAATATGTTAAATTACTGACATTTGTATACATTTTATGCTTTAACAAATAGTAGACGTATTGTAAACTTGTAGATCTGCTACAGTATTTTGAACATCTTTTCAACTTGGACACGATTATGACAAAATAATTGCCATTAATAATTGTGACAACCAACAACAACAACATGCAATGGGAGAACTATAGCCAACGGACAGCTGCCCGTGAGCTTGTAGGTCGGCTATTTTGGGTGTGCGACACAACGAGGTACAGCCGGGTGACAGAGTGATCTACTGCATGTCTGCATCGGGCGCAGATTCCGCATGCGATCAAAAATGATGCTGTCAGTTTTGCATGTGTACGCACTATGTCAATGCTGCGCCGTTGTGTGTGTGTGTGTAGAGGCACACGCACAGTGCACACTCAATTGTGTATGTAGTGTGTATTGTAGACATGGGTGGTGAGCGAGACATCTCCATGTGACACAGACAATACTGTATCATCAGAGAGTGACAGTGTTGAGAGGCTGGAACAAAGTGACAGAGAGAGAGAGAGAGAGAGAGGTATAGGTAGAGAGATTTGTTTTGTGATGTCACACTCTGAGACAGGTGAACATCAGCCGTCGCGGCGGTTAGACAGACGACCCTCCTCTGGTCGATGCGGCGTGATGTGACGCGTCGTCAAAAATGCGATACGTGAATTGCTTCGGCGGTGAATCTGATGTCGTCGATTCTTGTGCGTCGTGTCGCAAAATGTCAAGCTATATTATTCTGAACCTCAATTAACGGCTGAAAACTGAGCCTCTGTGTGAGTTGATAAAATGAGAGAGAGACAGAGAGAGAGAGAGAGAGAGAGAGACCTTTAACCCATTCTGACCTGAGATCAGATTCTAAAAATGTCAGTCGTTCTTAGATTTAAAAAAAAATAGCAGACCTACAAGCTCGTATCGCGCCACTCGGTGGCGCGATATGAGCTTGTAGATCTGCTATTTTTAAATAGCTAAAGCATGACATGATGCCAACACCAAAATGGGTGCCCGCCCAGAATGGGTTAATACTCTTCATTGTCTAAAAGAAGTGAGAGACAGACAGATAGGCAGACAGACAGACAGACAGACAGACAGACAGACAGACAGACAGACAGACAGACAGACAGACAGTCAGGCAGGCAGGCAGGCAGGCAGGCAGGCAGGCAGACAGACAGACAGACAGCTGGGGGGCATTGAACGAGAGACGAGAAGATGGAGGTGATGAAAAATAGGCTACCTTGGAGGGGTTTTTCTGGCCACGGCCAATCAATCATCCTATTAATCTCAATCCTTCCCCGGTGGTTTCTATATGAATTCCATCCGCAGCCATACATCCTGTCTGCTCCCCCTTCCTTTCCCCTGTCCCTCTGCCCCTCTGTCCCTCTGTCCCTTTCCACTTCCCTATTGTCTATTGTCTGCAACTCCACCGTGGAAGAAGATGTGCTCTGCGTTCTCTCTCTAGTCATCCATACTGTTTCGGTTCCCTGTTCTCTGGGCCCAGTTCCTTTCCCCTCCATCAGGTGCCCCGGCTGGCCAGGGGGAGGTAGTTTAGAGATCAGGATTACCCTATAGGGGACACGGTGGAGAACATGTGAAGGTACCTACCCTATAGGGGACACGGTGAGAACATGTGAGGGTACCTACCCTATAGGGGACACGGTGAGAACATGTGAGGGTACCTACCCTATAGGGGACACGGTGGAGAACATGTGAGGGTACCTACCCTATAGGGGACACAGGGAGAACATGTGAGGGTACCTACCCTATAGGGGACACGGGGAGAACATGTGAGGGTACCTACCCTATAGGGGACACGGGGAGAACATGTGAGGGTACCTACCCTATAGGGGACACGGGGAGAACATGTGAGGGTACCTACCCTATAGGGGACACGGGGAGAACATGTGAGGATACCTACCCTATAGGGGACACGGGGAGAACATGTGAGGGTACCTACCCTATAGGGGACACGGGGAGAACATGTGAGGGTACCTACCCTATAGGGGACACGGTGGAGAACATATGAGGGTACCTACCCTATAGGGGACACGGGGAGAACATGTGAGGGTACTTACCCTATAGGGGACACGGGGAGAACATGTGAGGGTACCTACCCTATAGGGGACACGGGGAGAACATGTGAGGGTACCTACCCTATAGGGGACACGGGGAGAACATGTGAGGGTACCTACCCTATAGGGGACACGGTGGAGAACATGTGAGGGTACCTACCCTATAGGGGACACGGGGAGAACATGTGAGGGTACCTACCCTATAGGGGGACACGGGGAGAACATGTGAGGGTACCTACCCTATAGGGGACACGGGGAGAACATGTGAGGGTACCTACCCTATAGGGGACACGGTGGAGAACATGTGAGGGTACCTACCCTATAGGGGACACGGGGAGAACATGTGAGGGTACCTGCCCTATAGGGGACACGGTGAGAACATGTGAGGGTACCTACCCTATAGGGGACACGGGGAGAACATGTGAGGGTACCTACCCTATAGGGGACACGGGGAGAACATGTGAGGGTACCTGCCCTATAGGGGACACGGGGAGAACATGTGAGGGTACCTACCCTATAGGGGACACGGGGAGAACATGTGAGGGTACCTACCCTATAGGGGACACGGTGGAGAACATGTGAGGGTACCTACCCTATAGGGGACACGGTGGAGAACATGTGAGGGTACCTGCCCTATAGGGGACACGGGGAGAACATGTGAGGGTACCTACCCTATAGGGGACACAGGGAGAACATGTGAGGGTACCTGCCCTATAGGGGACACGGGGAGAACATGTGAGGGTACCTACCCTATAGGGGACACGGTGGAGAACATGTGAGGGTACCTGCCCTATAGGGGACACGGTGAGAACATGTGAGGGTACCTACCCTATAGGGGACACGGTGAGAACATGTGAGGGTACCTACCCTATAGGGGACACGGGGAGAACATGTGAGGGTACCTACCCTATAGGGGACACGGGGAGAACATGTGAGGGTACCTACCCTATAGGGGACACGGGGAGAACATGTGAGGGTACCTACCCTATAGGGGACACGGGGAGAACATGTGAGGGTACCTACCCTATAGGGGACACGGGGAGAACATGTGAGGGTACCTGCCCTATAGGGGACACGGGGAGAACATGTGAGGGTACCTACCCTATAGGGGGACACGGTGGAGAACATGTGAGGGTACCTACCCTATAGGGGACACGGGGAGAACATGTGAGGGTACCTACCCTATAGGGGACACGGTGGAGAACATGTGAGGGTACCTACCCTATAGGGGACACGGGGAGAACATGTGAGGGTACCTACCCTATAGGGGACACGGGGAGAACATGTGAGGGTACCTGCCCTATAGGGGACACGGGGAGAACATGTGAGGGTACCTACCCTATAGGGGACACGGTGGAGAACATGTGAGGGTACCTGCCCTATAGGGGACACGGTGAGAACATGTGAGGGTACCTACCCTATAGGGGACACGGTGAGAACATGTGAGGGTACCTACCCTATAGGGGACACGGGGAGAACATGTGAGGGTACCTACCCTATAGGGGACACGGGGAGAACATGTGAGGGTACCTACCCTATAGGGGACACGGTGGAGAACATGTGAGGGTACCTACCCTATAGGGGACACGGGGAGAACATGTGAGGGTACCTACCCTATAGGGGACACAGGGAGAACATGTGAGGGTACCTACCCTATAGGGGACACAGGGAGAACATGTGAGGGTACCTACCCTATAGGGGACACAGGGAGAACATGTGAGGGTACCTACCCTATAGGGGACACAGGGAGAACATGTGAGGGTACCTACCCTATAGGGGGACACGGGGAGAACATGTGAGGGTACTTACCCTATAGGGGACACGGGGAGAACATGTGAGGGTACCTACCCTATAGGGGACACGGTGGAGAACATATGAGGGTACCTACCCTATAGGGGACACGGTGGAGAACATGTGAGGGTACCTACCCTATAGGGGACACGGGGAGAACATGTGAGGGTACCTACCCTATAGGGGACACGGTGGAGAACATGTGAGGGTACCTACCCTATAGGGGACACGGTGGAGAACATGTGAGGGTACCTACCCTATAGGGGACACGGGGAGAACATGTGAGGGTACCTACCCTATAGGGGACACGGTGGAGAACATGTGAGGGTACCTACCCTATAAGGGACACGGTGGAGAACATGTGAGGGTACCTACCCTATAGGGGACACGGTGGAGAACATGTGAGGGTACCTACCCTATAGGGGACACGGTGGAGAACATGTGAGGGTACCTACCCTATAGGGGACACGGTGGAGAACATGTGAGGGTACCTACCCTATAGGGGACACGGGGAGAACATGTGAGGGTACCTACCCTATAGTGCTACCTGTGAAGTGTGAACTAAGTGTTTGTTGTGGTGGAGGGGCTCTTGTGGTCCGTCCATTAGTCCGTCCATTAGTCACAGGGTCACCACAGGCGCTGCTAGAGAACAGCGGCTATGTTTACCCTGCTTTTGATGACGCGTACACACAGTAAAATCCCCATCCTCATTTAACCAAGAGGAGGGCACGAATATGTCCATTCGGTTACATTTGTACACTCTCTTTGTTTTTTTTTGTTTTTTGTTTTTTTTTAAGATTTTTTTTTGCGGCTTACGCCTTTTATTGTTTTTTTTAAGGGACAGACAGTAGGCTGACAGGAAACGGGAGAGAGATGGGGGAAGACATGCAGTAAAGGCCGTGTCGGGCTCGGGAGTCGAACCCGCGGCACACTGCGACTGGATTACCAGTCGGGTGCCCAGACGGTTACGCCACCGCCTGGGCCAATACACTCTCTTTGTTGAATAGAGTTGAATTCACACTGACTGTACGCGGTCTGCGGCCACCGCTCTTTTTATTCTCTCTGCTGTAACTCTCTCTTGCTTCTGAATTATCTCTCTTTGACTCTTTGAAGAGCATTAGAAGAGATGCATGGAGAGAGTGGCCAATGGAATTGCACGAAGTAGTAGTGAGTTTAGTTCAGACATGCTAGTGTTAAGGCCATTTCAGACGGGGGGGGGGAGTGAGTGACACGGGCGTTCTCGCTTGGATTAAGTACGCGTCTGCACAGAAAAACAGCTGACCAGTGACCACAATCCAGCTCTGGCCGCCCACAGGCGCGTGCATGAAATGAGCATGAAACGAGCATGAGACGATTATATGGGACCACGTCTGCTTCAGTCAATACCGCCCCTCAACTTCTCTGCAGGTCCAAAATAATCACCCGACTCTCATTGACAATGACTTAAACCATTCTGACCTGAGATCAGATTCATACGAGGTTTCCGCCGGACACACACTGGTCTGATGAACCCATTCTGACCTGAGATCAGATTCTAAAAATGTTAGTCGCTCTTCGATTTAAAAAAAAATAGCAGACCTACAAGCTCGTATCGCGCCACTCGGTGGCGCGATATGAGCTTGTAGATCTGCTATTTTTCAATAGCTAAAGCATGACATGATGCCAACACCAAAATGGGTGCCCGTTCAGAATGACTTAACAAGGCGCGTGAAAAGGCCTTCAGTTTGTACAACTACAGCGCATTTGTCTTTATTGACTATCTCATGTTCTAACTCGATCCATCTGAACATTGCTTTCTCTCTCTCTCTTTCCCTCTCTCTCTCTTTCTGTATCTCTGTACTGTACCTATTCTCTCTCATTCTGACTGTAATATTTGCGCGATGGTGCTTCTCTCTTTCTCTATTCAATTACCGTAAGCACTTGAACCCTAGCATCCCTATTCTGGGGGGAACATTTTGCAGAAAATCCCAGCTCAACGTAATGTAATGTGATGTGAGCTTGTGAGCGTGTATAGTGAGCTTGTTAGATCGGCAATTTTTTTGCATGGGCACTGAGGATATTGCAAATAATTGGCCAAACACTAAGACAACATTTCCTGCTATTGTTATGCTTTCAAAACCTTGAAAAATTAAATCTGTATTCTTTAAAGCTGTGAACATCTACTTCACAAAGTCTACTTTTTGCACTTCAAACTTTTGATTCGGATGTTGTGTGTGTGTGTGTGTGTGTGTGTGTGTGTGCGTGTGTGTGTGTGTGTGTGTGTGTGTGTGTGCATGTGTGTGTGTGTGTGTGTGTGTGTGTGTGTGTGTGTGTGTGTGTGTGTTGTGCGTGGCACGCATGCTCGTGTATGCAAAATATCGCCACAAAAGCACGACAAACAACAACACTGACAGCATGTCTCGTCAAACCGTATCCGTATTGATTTCTCGCTGGCTAATTGTGCGACTGTTTCACCTCTCTCACCCCCGTCTGTCTCTCAGACAGCGTGTCTTCTGTTATTCTTTTTAACTACGTTATAAAAACATCTACAGTAGCCACTCTGTCTCCGCTCCTGTCCCCCCATGTCGTCGTCCCCCCCTCCCCTGGCTGGAATCAATGAAACAGCACACAGCAGTACCCTTTTCCTCTCTCTTTGACTCGGTGAATTTTCCTCGCTTTCTCTCTCTCTCTCTCTCTCTCTCTCTCTCTCTCTCTCTCTCGCTGGCTCTTTTTGTCTCTCTCCATGAATTCCTTTCCCTCCCACTCTCTGTGCCTTTGAATGCTCTCTGCAGCTTCGTCTCTGGTGGACAGTTATTCTGTTTTTTCCATAAAAGCTTCCTCTGTCTTCCTACTGGCCGCTTTATAACGTGTCAGATGAGAGGCCATGGTTCCTTAGTGATGCACACAATGGCACACAATACCCCTCCTCTCTCTCTCTCTCTCTCTCTCTCTCTCTCTCTCTCTCAAATACACAAACAACACACACATGCACACGCACAGAAGGTTGGGCACAAACATACGCACTGTTACAGACATATAAACCTTGTTATACATGAATCACTTTTATACACGCAAGCACGCACCCACGCATATTCAACCACGGGCAAACACATGCATGCATACACACACACACACACACACACACACACACACACACACACACACACACACACACACACACACACACACACACACACACACACACACACACACACACACACAGTGTGCTGTAACTGGCAGGCTGTGTAATTTCCGCCTAGTTGAGTTGCCACGCGCGTGTCTTCATCGCTAATAAACCCACCAACAATTCCGTTTGTTAGACAGCCAATTACAGACGTTCCTGCATTGTTCTAAATACCCCAGAGGGTGGCTTTTAAATATGCCAGAGGTTGCTTCCGTTTGCTTGTTGTCAATCAGTGGTTCTCAACCTGTGGGCCGCCGGGGCAAGGTACGTATTGCAATTTGTTCTCAACAGGCCCGAAAATGAAGGCCCGGCCGGACCTACAGTACCTGGGCCCTCCTCATCAAACCCTGTACACTCAAGACACTGCCCCCGCTGCCACCCTTAGATCTCCATATATGGAGCTGACCTCTTCTGACATTCCATATGTTGATCTGAGCTCATCAAACCCTGTAGACTCAAGACACGTTCCATATGGCCAGTACAGTACAGAATTCATTCCATATGTTGATCTGACCCCCCCATTCCAAAGCGCCAGCTCGCCCAGCAGTCTGCCGTCACCCGGGCACAAACATTAACCCATTCTGACCTGAGATCAGATTCATACGAGGTTTCCGCTGGACACACACTGGTCTGATTAACCCATTTTGACCTGAGATCAGATTCTAAAAATGTCAGTCGTTCTTCGATTTTTCAAAAAATAGCAGACCTACAAGCTCATATCGCGCCACTCGGTGGCGCGATATGAGCTTGTAGATCTGCTATTTTTAAATAGCTAAAGCATAACATGATGCCAACACCAAAATGGGTGCCCGTTCAGAATGGGTTAAATGCCATTGACAATGAATGGACAATTTTCAGTGTCTGTGTAAACACAAACACTGAAGACGAAGTTGTAACCCAATAGCACAGAATCATAGATAATGTCAACCTTCAATATTCAAACAATGTGTAACGTATTCTTTTTTAAACACTCATATTATAAATGTGGAATTCACAGATATAGTGTATCTCCCAAAAAATTGAAATAAATTAATCTGAGAATTATAATAATAATAATAATAATAATAATAAACTTTATTTGTATAGCACCTTTCATACATAAATGCAGCTCAAAGTGCTTCACAGGGCAGGACACAAAAATATAATACAATAAAACACAGGTAGTTAAAATGATAGAACAATGGCAAAGAACAAAATTGAATATAAGAACATGAAATAAATAAATACAAATAAAAATAGTGCAGATAGCAATAAAATCAGTCCCCTTGCGAAGCGCTCATTGACATTTATTTGCTCTTCTCCAAGCAGATATATGTAGGAAAACGTAATGGATCTCGGGAGATGCTCGGAGTACATAGAACTGTGACACATGCTGCTTGCTTCTTGTGGCTTCTTGTGCCATTACCGCTGCTCCCCTGAGGCATGCTGTGCGCTAATGTTTGCCAGGCCAGTGAGGCCACCATGTGCCACAGAAAACCTTCACTTGGCTTGGCATTCATATTTTAATTTTAATGTTGAATTCTTCCCACTCATCATGGCCGTATTTCTGCATACACCAGTGCACTTGCTGTATTATAATCAGAGACTGAAACGCTTTGCTTCTTTTTTAATTAACTTTTTTTTTTTTTTTTTTTTTTTTTTTACTTTTTTACTTTAATTACTTGAATTAAAGACTTTGCATTGATCTCTGAATAGATACTGTACATTGGTACACATGCATCTATTCTATATTGCCGACCACTTACGTTTGACTTCTATACGGACAACTTTTTGATGCCTCAGGCAGTCAGACACAGTATACTAACTTGTTTATTTGCTAAACCAACCCCTAAGTGTGGGGGCTACTGCTAGCATACTTAGTATTGTGTACTAAACCAATCCCTGAGTGTGGGTGCTAGCATACTTAGTATTGTGTACTTTGTGTGAGTGTGGGTGCTAGCATACTTAGTAGTGTGTACTTTGCTTGGAGCTTTCGGCAGCTAGTGTACGGCACATGGAGCCAACAAGGAGTCAATGACAGAGATATTGAATTTGGTGTCTGTGAACCTTAATCCATTTTGGCACTATTTGTTGACTGTAGTCCCCCAGGGGTCCCTCTCTACTTGGCCCCCTCCTTTTTCCCCTCTACACCAGCTGTGTCCAATGTGCGGCCCGTGGGCCAAATGCGGCCCTGGGGCGAATTTTATATGGCCCGCAGCTTCATACCTGAATTGTATTATGAACGGCCCGTCCAACAGCATGGGATATTTTTACATTCAAGTTTTTTTTTTCATCTTGGGCATTTCCCAGAGCATAATTTGTCAGTGTTCCTTGTATTTTTTGTATTTATTATTATTATAAAAAAAAAAATTTACCTTGCTTGCTTGCTTAATTGCTTGCTTGGTTACATTTGGTAATGTGACACGAGGCTGAAACCTGACAAAAGACCATTGATATTAAATATTGATGATGATAGTTAAATAGAATGGTTTAATTATGCAGTTGGCCCTTGGGTGTTTTATTTCTTTCTAATATGGCCCCCTTTGAAAAAGATTTGCATGTATACTACTGTATGTAGTACTGTATAGTGTG
Organism: Protomyctophum parallelum; assembly: GCF_964188405.1. NCBI lineage: Eukaryota > Metazoa > Chordata > Actinopteri > Myctophiformes > Myctophidae > Protomyctophum > Protomyctophum parallelum. The sequence goes on from NC_139698.1 coordinate 50,396,952, forward strand.
ACACTGCCAGGATATAGAAACACTAGGGTAAGGACATTTTCTCTATGAGTTTGCTTTTGTTTTAGCTATAGTTTCGTAAAAGTACAGTTTCAGTCAGTTATTATCTTTTGAAGATGTATTAATTATTCTCCGTTAAAGGGGATGTAAGTGATATGTTTAGGTTCAAATAAGTGTTACGTAAATAGCTCTATATTATGACAGTAACTATGTGTACAGTAGCAATGTGAGACCCTTGTTACTGAACAAACATATCAGTGCTACTGTACAGTATGTGTTTGTTTAGTACCAGGAGCCTCCCATGTCCCTCTACCTCTTTAGTAAGAACAATAAAACACATTTTCAGTTTGGCATACCAATCTCATTCAATCAGGAGAAAGAACCCATACAGGATAATCAAGTGAAATTGGAAGCAAGTGATCAAACAAAACAATGAGCAGACAAAATTGGATTTTTGGACCAGTATACAATTTGAAGCAAAATTGCTTCTCTTTCCTGATTGGATGAAATTGCTGACACACAAGAAATTGTATTTCCTGTTGACTAGAGAGCTGATCCCCTGGTATAACAAACACTTTAACTTCTAAACGAAAAACTTTTAGTTTTAACCAAAAATGTTGATGCACTTTCTTTGTATGTTAGTAATAGTATAGTTAAGCATGAGTTTGGTGTGGTTTAATTCATACATTTCAACCACATGAACCTTAGCATCCCTATTCTGGGGTATGTCATACTGTATTGTATTAGGTGAACATTCTGCAAAAATAGCAGATCTACAAGGACCTTGTACATTGGCTATTTTCGACAAAGAGATGGAGATGGCGTGGAGGGGAAAAATGTGGTTAACTATAGGTCATTGACTATTAGTATGAAATCTTTAAGCATGGGTTTAGTGTGGTTTTAAATTCATACATTTGAATGAATGTTTTATATGGGTTTGGTGTGGTACTGTGGTATTCATAGATTTTTGTTGACGTCAGGCTCAGGCCCTAAAGTAGTTGTAGGGGGAAATGTGGTTAAGATTAGGTACATATAGGGTACACGATTAGAGGACATCCACAGTTGCTCTAAGAGCAGTTTTAATGTGTTTGTGACCTCACATAGCACCAATGTTCCCCTCGCTGCCTCAGGTCATTTCACTTTGCTGCTTTCCCCAAGGGAAGGCAGAGGAAAAAACGCCAATGGTGTTGTGTTCTCAGCCCATGCGGAAAGTAATTTATTGGAGAGTGGAAACAGGCCCGAATCAGCGTGGCTAATCTTCTTCATGGTGAAATTGTTTTAATTGGCTTGTACTAAGATGAGGAAGTGGGCAAAGGGGGTGCATGGTACGGAATGGAAATAGGCTCTCATGCACACCGGGGCTGCTTCCCTGCTTCCTTCACAGGTGTTACCGATGATACTAATTAAGGCTGTGTTCCATTTAGTGTGAAGTTTTTCCTCAAACTTTTTAATTTCAAGGACCCCCATAACTCTGAGAGTGTACAAATGGAACCAATTAAGGGTCCATTTGGTTCCATTTGTACACATGGGGGTATACATCCATAGGCCTACTGAAACCCACAGGACACCTTGAGACCCTGAGGGTTTCTATAGTGAGCCAACATGCACAAGTATAGCAGCACCCTGACTCTGTTTGACCAGAATGGAACAGAGCCTTCATTAGTATCAACGGTAACAGTAGGGAAATGGCCCAAAATGGTGTAGCCTATTGGGCATTTGGCTAAACAGATAAACATTTCTCGTGTACATAAAAAGAAGAGCATATTAAATTGCACAGATAGTTTGGGATGTGTTTCTGAAGGCCTGACTCTGTGGCCCCTTTCCCACTGGTTGGTTCCCAATGGGAACTGGTTCAGTTCTTTTTGGTTTTTAGTCCATGAGCCAGGGCTCCAAAATTGGAACGTTAATTATGAATTGAGTGGGAAAAGCCATACCTATATTATATATGTTATCACCATGAAAACTCTCAAATTGAGTACCTATAGCTTACACGAAGACAATGATTTATTGTATTACAAATTTTACATTTTTAAATATGCAAATGAGGCATTATGTAGGAAAATATGCAAATAATCGAAGATCTGTGCTGTGCGTGCGTGCGTTTACTGTGATAGACGGTCAATGACAGCTGTGTGCTGTCATGAGAGAATTTCAATCACTACAATGTGCATTCTTAATCTTTGGTTGCAATATCTGGGCATGTGTTTCTTCTGTGTTATTTTTTGGGGGGGCTGGAGTGGAGGAGGGGAGAGGGTGTGTGGCGGCATTGACTGAATGTCTTTTCACTTCAGATTCCCTGCAGTGGATCAGACGCGTAGGAGAGACGGAGACAGATGAAAAGCACACGCTGGAATAAAAGTGTGTACACATTTCAGAGGAGCAGAGGAGCCATTTTGATCAATTGGGCAATTTGGTAAAACAACAGCTTAGAGGAGGAAGAGACATAATGCAGTTGGATAGGAGGGAGGGTGGGTGGGTGGGTGGGTGGGTGGGTGGATGGATGGATGGATGGGTGGGTGGGTGGATGGATGGATGGATGGGTGGGTGGATGGATGGATGGATGGTGGAT
>NC_139698.1:50405736-50505736 GCF_964188405.1 Protomyctophum parallelum
ATAAGGCATAGCAGTGGGCGTGGTTTTCTGGTTCCGCTGAAAAATCAGCCATTCATTTTTTTCCCATAGATTTACAAAAATATTTATGTAAATTATTTTAAGAATCAAGCCATGCAGCATCCTAGTGAACCATGACCATAAAACCTTTGATTCTGTGAAAAAATGACAATGAGAACTGCTAAACAAAGGGTATTTATTAAATGTAGTATAGCCTCTACTGCTGTTTTATGCTCCTTATTGCTATTGTTTATTATTGTCTGAAGGCCACTGTGTTTTAGCTTGCTTAATTGGTACTTTACGTTTGTGTTTTTATCTTCTGTTTCCCTGTAAAGCACTTTGCGTTGCATTTTATGACATGAAAGGTGCTATATAAATAAAGTTTATTATATTATAATTAAATATATATATATATCCCCCCCCCACAAAATCAAAGATTCCATAGGCATGATTCACCAAGATCCTGGATGGCTTGATTCTAGGCTTAAAATAATTGATATGACTATCTTTGTAAATATGCCCTATAGACTCTTGCACATGCTGTGTACAATCTGCTTGCGGCCTCAGGTTCCTGCTCTTATACAGTCCAATGATTTCCTTTCCTCGCCACATGAAAACATTAACCTTGTTGTTTTGGCACGGAAAACAGACGTCCTCCTCATTGCCCAATTCCCATCCCTTTCCGTTTCCCCCTGTCAGCCCTCTCGCCGAGAGGTTTGATCCCCAGTTGGCGGAGAGTCGGTATGGCAGCAGCTCTGCCTCTATACTCGCACCAGATGGGGCATTGTTGAGGAGTAATGAGGGGAGAACACCTGCTTCTCTCTGTTGAACCTCAATCGTTCACTTTCCAGCCATTTGACACAACATATGCGGAATGAACGTACGAAGCCAAGTGACCGTGGCGAGAACAGGAACGGGATGACGGCACACAGTGGCACCGCATGCAGGGCTTTGGTCAATTAGGAGTCATGTTCAGTGACGGTTTAATCTAATAGGCCAATGTGTGACACTGTATACAGTTTACACTGAGGTTATACCTTTTAGCAGCTGCTATAATTCTTTAAAAAAATGTCCTTTTTAGACAGGATGGCATAGAACTGTAGAGAGACAGGAAGTGAATCAACTCTCCTCTGACTTGAACCAAACTTTCTTTTTAACCATGATATCCTACTATAAATGCACCACGTCTCTGTGTGTGTGTCTGCGACTGTGCGTGTGTGTGTACGGTTGTAATGCTAAACTCGAGAACCGTTTGCCCCACCGACTTCAAATGGACACACACGCTCCCAAGTAGGCCGGTGGCCGACGGGTCATGGGCACGTACAAGTCTAGTATCTATAAATGCATCTGTGTGTGTGAACTGTTCGAGAACCGTTCGCCCCACCGACTTCAAATTCGGCACACGCAGATGTAAATGCAGAAGACAGATTTGACATAATGTGCAAAATGTGCAGTGACAAAAGAATATACCCCAAAGGACTCAAGGAGTGGGAGCTAAATCACTATTAAATGTATTGTACAATGCCACCATTCTATTCCAGTTATTGGGTTGTGTGTGGAGGCAACCATACAAGGCAACCCCTGGCTCATCGGGAGCGGCGGATCCATGTCTTGCTCAATGACACTTGAAGACACAAAGCAGAGGGAGACAGGGGTCATTCCTAGACAGCTACTCCTGTACCTCCTCCTTAAGTATCTTTCTGTGTGTGTCCTGTAAACAACATGAGGTCAAAGGTCACAGTGCAAGCCAGGTCTTATGTTTTGTCCTATTCTTATGATGCATTCAATCTCCAGCTCGTCCTGGGTTAGGAGCACTATTGTTCAATAGTTGCACACTGCTCCTATAAAATAAGGATGAGATTCTTCAACGACTAAATGGGACGCATTCATCTTTATATACTTATTCGGTGCACTTTTTCTTCTTCAGCAGGGGCACCTCCTGGTGAAAAACGATGACAAGCGGTGAGGGAGGGCATGGCTCTCATATGCAGTGGGAAACATTTTCTGGCGGCAAGAGGCAGTAACTTAAACAAATAGCTTTGCATATCTGTCACAGGGCAGAAAATAACAGTGTGTCATTAATCATGACCAGTGAGATATTGATGCCAACGAACAACTATGTTACTAATCACCTTCTGGCTACTGTATGTGCATTATTTATCTTGTATTGTATTGTATTGTATTGTATTGTATTGTATGCTCATTCTGTTTTATTGGTATGTATTGTTGTGATAAGAGATAAGACTGACCCCTGCGGGGACGCAGGTAGTTCTAAAATAAAGATGGCTGACTGATAAAACCAGGACCGGTCTCTCTGAATATTATCTTAATAGCACAGGTGAACGAACAGGACAAGCAGGCTAAAACCACCCGAAGAGGCCGCACTGTAAAACCTCCATCGGGGTATGAGGACTGATGGGACAAAAAAAACAAAACAAAAAAACATTGTACTGATTGATGAGTGCTTGTTCTCTTTGACACAGGTTAAAGGTTATCTCAGATGATTTTGTTTGAGTGATCTCAAGGTGTGCCCACTGTTTTGCCCACTGCCTTTTTCTCCCAAAGTTGATGACTTTGTTGTTACACTTGAGTTTTTGAGTTTTGCTTTTATAAGAGGGGAGATGTTTTGATAAGAGATAAGACTGCCCCCTGTGGGGACGCAGGTAGTTCTAAAATAAAGATGGCTGACTGATAACACCAGGACCGGGTCTCTCTGAATATTATCTTAATATTGCATGTATTGTACTCTGCTAAGAACGTCAGCATCAGCTGTAATCGCCATATTGATTCATTTAGGAATATTTTGGCAAAATGCCCTCTTATAGTCATGTGTCTCAGTGTCTGACTGTACCGTCACGCTCATGCTAGCAGACCTTTCCCAGCATGTCGTGCTTATGTTATAGTATATCAGCCATGTGATCTAACCACTTACGCTGAGCTGTATATCAGCATATCTGCCGACTGAAGGCTTTTAAATGCCGCGGAGACTCCGCCTACGCAGTGCACCACAGGAGCATGCTGGAGAGCTAATGGAGTTGACCCGCTGACAGCGTGTGGCACGGGGTGGTATCTCCCTTGAGTGCATTTCTAGCTGTTAACCACTTTCAACGTTGGGAATGTTCAAAACCTTACAAGAATAGGCCCGGGCGGCTATAGTGTAGTACACCTATAGGCTGCTAAGCCAGCCTGACGGAGTGTCGCGGGTTCGACTCCCGATCCCACCTCTCTCCCCATTTCCTGTCACCATACTGTACACTATACAATAAAAATTAAAAACCCAAAAATATATCTTTAAGCAGAGCAAAACGCCGCGGGTCAAATTAAGTACGCTCCAAGCCCCTTACAATAAGGGTGGCCTTAATCTCCCTAATTTTAGATGTTACTATTTGGCAGAGGTGGGACAAAGTCCCTATGTTGCAAGTCCAAGTCGAGTCTCAAGTCTTTGCTCTCAAGTCAAGTCAAGTCTCAAGTCTTTGGCATTCAAGTCCCAAGCAAGTCCAAGTCCTGAACTTTTTGTTTCGAGTCCCAACCAAGTCCTAAGCATTTTGTTTCAAGTCCCAACCAAGTCCTTACGTTTTGTTTCGAGTCCCAAACAAGTCCTAAGCATTTTGTTTCAAGTCCCAACCAAGTCCTTACCTTTTGTTTCGAGTCCCAAACAAGTCCCACCAAGATATAATACTAATTAATGATATGTAAAGATTTAAATAAATCATGAGCATTTTCCACAATTCCACAACGATACTCTGTACTTTTCAATTTCCTCCGTGAGGACAGGGTTTAAAGCACCACTCTGTACAATGGGGTGGTTGTAGTTTGTCTCTCTGCTCTTCTATTGAGCCATTTACTGTAGATCATGTCAAAGGTCATGTCTCACCGAGACACAGGATCTGACACAAATTCAATGTTTCCCCTGAGCAAGCAGGCTATTATTATTACAATGGTAAAATGTCATTACTTGCATTGAAACCGTGTTAAAATACAGGGTAGAAGAGGAATGTTACATAATGCCTCGATCCACTTTTTCCACTCCCGATCCGATACCGATCTAAAATCATCAAAACCGATCCGATATCGATCCGATCCAGCACATATTTAAGTCGCTCTATGCTTTCCCAAATCTGTCAGATAGCACACTTTTTTATCTTTACCTTTTATTACAGATTTTATAGTCTGGAATGTTGAATCAGGATTGATCAAGTGATAATATTATTACTCAAAACAGAGAACAACACCTCCCCAGAATAATAGTCAACAAACAATAATAGTCAACAAACAAGTTCCACATGAGTAGGTTGAGAATAACTGACCCATTTATTTTTACCAACTTGAGCCTATACTTCAAATGTGGAAGTGTTCTAGTGACAAATTTATTTTATTGTATTCTATGCCTTTTTTATCCATACTATTTATTATTATTAATGCACATTGATCAGGTTTTTTTGTGTTAATACATTTATCAATAGTATAGGTAGGCTATACACATTAATTCTGAATATAAGTTTTTAAACTCATTTGCCCCAATACAGCAGCTGTGTTTTTATGGATCTATCAATGATCATCATTTAAATTTTAAGGACCCAGCAATTTGTATCTCTGGGACCCCAAATTATTTTTTTGTATTTGTTTATATTGTAAAATCAATGTCAATTTAGAGTGTACAAATGGAACCTATCATTTGGCTGGGAGTGGGGACCCGTCACCCCTGATCCCCAAACCGTGCACTGTCCTACAGCTACACAGCACACTGTCTGTCCGTGACAATGTAACTAGTGACGTCCGTTTATTTAAGCATTGGTTAGCACTTAAGCAGTTATTAGCGTCATAGCATGGTCTGTCACATAAGTATTGACAAACAGCGGTCATATTTGTCAACCATATTTGTTGGGGACTGTGGGGAGATATCATTTTAAGAACATGAGCATGTCGTCATGCTCAGCTGTCAGCTTGTTGCGCTGTTCCGTCTCTCTCGTCTAAGATGTTGACGCTAATCAATGCTAAAGATTAGCTTGCATGGAGCTAAGGCTGAAACTTTGCTGCTGTAGTTGCCACGGTGGCGAATCCATTTTTGCACTCGGCTGTTGGGTCTTTTTTGTTTTATAATATATAATACACTGTGCAGCTCTGTAGCTGGAGGAATAAAGTCCTTTAGTCCTGGAGTGGAGTACTGGAATGGACTGGAGTGGAGTGCTTGCAGTGCTTTTCGCTGTAGTCCGATCCGATCCAGATCACGTTTTTTGGCTGATATCGACCAGATATCCGATCCGCGGCATCCCTTTATATACCAATACCAAACCATTTTACATGTCATACAAAAGATAATCAGATGCTGTAAGGTATTAAGTGACTTGAAAATGTTCAAGTCAAGAGGGCTCAAGTCAAGTCAAGTCTCAAGTCCTTGGCGTTCAAGTCAAGTCAAGTCTCAAGTCTTTGGCATTCAAGTCCCAAGCAAGTCCAAGTCTATTTTTGATTTGATCAAGCAAGTCTAAAGTCATCAAAATCGGGACTCGAGTCCAAGTCGAGTCTCGAGTCTCGAGTCCAAGTCCCCACCTCTGCTATTTGGCCTCGCAATTCCGTCCTTTATGGATATGGTTGCACCCTGAGATTGGTGAGGTTAGGTGGCTACATATAGAACAACTAGACCTGGGCCTAACTCCCCTGAAAATCATACCTTTTTTGGGTACGAAGAAGAACCTCTCTTTACTTACTAAAAATCCTATTATCTTGAGCGCTTTTGAAGCATGGCAGGAATCTCATAAATTATTGGGGATAGATACATCTCTAATGAGAAAGACCCCATTATGGGAAAACCCTAATATTCCTTACCCCATAGCTGATGGTGTATTGCAGAGATGGGTTAATAATGGAATCAGGACTGTGGGTGATTTATACAGCAATAATGTAGTATCAAACTTTCAACAATTATCAGCCAAGTTTAAGTTACGTAACCATGACCTCTTTAAATATCTTCAAATTAGACATTGGATTCAAGCAAAATCTATAGATTTCCCGAATATCCCGGAAAAATCCCCCCTGGAGGATCACATGTTTTGTACCCTTATCACCTCAACTAAAGGATTAACTTCCTCCATATATGGTATTCTAAACAATAATTTACCAATTTACAATACATTGAACATTAAACATAAATGGGAGACAGACTTGGGATGCACCTATGATGATGTGGATTGGGAGATAATTTTAGAGAGAGCTCAGAGGGTTCTGGTTTCCACCAAACATAGACAGATGCAATTTAACATTTTTCACAGAACTTACTTTACTCCGCTTAGGTTACACAAGATTGATAGAAGCATTTCCCCTATGTGCCAAAGATGTAAGATAACAGAAGGCTGCCTATTACATATGTTATGGAACTGCCCACTTTTAATTGATTATTGGAAGTTCATCTTGTCTACGGTCTCTGATATCATAGAGGTTGAAATACCACATGATCCAAGAATTTGGTTACTGGGTGACGTTACATTGATCAACACAAATATCAACAAAGCATATTTTGTGTTACTCGCCAGTACAGCTGCGAAGAAAATCATTTTGGTTAATTGGAAATCTGAAAAATCACCTTCACAGAGACACTGGCTGAATGAGCTTTCATCATACTGTACCCCTGAAAAGATACTGTACAATGTAAGAAGAAGGCCTGCCACTTTTGAAAAGATATGGGGCAGGTTCTTTGAGGTTCTACCTTCAATATCTCCTCTGGGTTGATTTAGTTTGAGTTTTCTTTTATTTATATTGTTATTTTCATTTTTCATTTTCATTTTGTTTTTACTGTTTTTTGTCTTTTCTTTTTGAGTTTGTCTTGTCTTGTTTAAAAAAAAAAAAAAAAAAAATCATGATTCTGTAACTTGTTGTTAATATCTGCATTTTCAATAAATAAATCTTTAAAAAAAAAATATATATATCTTTAAAAAATGTAGGACTCTTGACTGAGCCCTCAAGAGAGGATTGCAGCTCAGAATTCTCTCCTCTGCTCCACCAACCTAAGTAGTTGTCTGTAGTAGTAGTTGTCTGAGACAACACAGGTTAAAAGGTTACTGGGAGCGAACACACTTCTCCCTTCAGAACCAGCCCTAGCCCAGGGACAAACCTTTCTGCTACATTGTTGCCGCTGTAAAAACTACCATAACATAACAACAACTTTGTGGGTGAACTTGGAGATCTGATATAGTTGTGCGCGACACCAGCGCACAACCAAGTATAAATTAAGCAGTAGTCCAATGTCAACAGAGGAGAAAGAATCCTTTCGCCCCATGGCGGCTTCAAAGGGCAAAACGAAACGGTTCTTGCTGGCCTTTCAGCTGACTGGACATGGATTCTCTCTCAATAAGTGAGCTCTCTTCTTAATCCCAAAGTCCTGGTGTTGACCTAGGGGTGCAGAAGTTTGCAGAGTTGCAGAGGGAGATGCATAGTAGAGAGTATTAAAGCAGGCACCCAACGAAGGATGGCCCACAGAAGAGGAAAGGCTGCAGAGAGAGAGAGAGCTTGAATAATCAGTTTAATAACATTATCCGGGCTGTGCTCCGTGGCGCATGCACCCGTTAATGGAGTGTCATTGTTAAAGCGCCGCCTTGGCCGTTATTAACGGCAGCCCACGGTCAGCCTCACACCAATAATAAAAACCACATAAACCCCAACCATAACTTCAACAGACAAGCGTAATGAAATTTGCAGGCATTATGAGCATGGTTATGGTAATAAGCGATGGTACCATGGCACGGCGTTAGGGGTTACAAGGCAACAGAGGAGAGAATTATTAAAACGATGAAGCTGTTCGCCCCCCCCCCGTGAGGATTTTGTGTGGTGGCACTGGCAGAGTGGCAAAAAGGATGGCAGGGCCAAAAAGTTTCAAGGTTATAAGAGAAGGTCTAGACTAGAGTCTATGCTTATTCTCTGAATGTGTGTGTGTGTGTGTGTGTGTGTGTGTGTGTGTGTGTGTGTGTGTGTGCGTGTGTGCGTGTGTGCGTGCGTGTGTGCGTGCGTGCGTGCATGCATATATTATGTTTGTTGTGCACATGCAACCCAGTTGGGTTCAGTGGCAGAATAAATGAGTAACTACAAAAAGGAGAAATGATATCATATCATATCTTATCATATAATAAGGTTCAAGTGACCGACACGCTTTGAGAATAAACTAATTAAATATCGGGAGTTCATTTTTCAGTGCGCATGATGCAGTAAGCCTATATTTCTGTATTATTTATTTTATATGCCGTGCACGCATACACCTCCGCTCATTACTTTTTGATTTGTGCACTTGCTCACATCCCTGTTGCTTGAACTGCACGTTATTGTTTTGTTTTTGTGTTCACAGACCGATGGAAGGGGCAACAATACGGGCATCTATCTCCAGTGCAAAGCTCCAGAGAGATGCCAGCTTTGTTGTATAGTGGATGAGAGCCAGAGATATAAACAAGCTGGAGAAAAAGTAAGATGTCCAAGAGTTGTGTTTCACTGGATTATTGATCACCCCTATACACTGCTTGTGTTTCATTCAATACAATGTCACAAATATATAGTGTAACAAAGGAGTGTGTTTAAATGGTAAATGGTGCATTTATATAGCGCCTTTATCCAAGGCGCTTTACATAGATTGTGCATTACATTCACCCATTCATACACCGATTGCGGCGGAAGCCATGCAAGGTACCAACCAGCAGATCGGGAGCAATTGGGGGTTCAGTGTCTTGCCCAAGGACACTTCGACATGTAGACGGGAGGAGCCGGGATTCGAACCGCCGACCCATGGATCATTGGACGACCTGCTCTACCTCTTGAGCCACAGTCGCCCCATGTTTAAGCAGTGTATACATACTAGACAATACACTATTAGTATTTTGTTAGGTGTTTCAGTGCAGTTGCTTCTGGTCTTGATGTAGTGTTTGAGTGGTTTGGAGAGCATCTATGTGTTGTTGTAAGTGTATATTGTTCTGTGTCGACATGTTTAATGCATCGTTTTGTCTATGTACTGTATTCATTGTGTTGTGCCCGAGGACCCCCTCTAAAACGAGACGATACATCTCAAGGGGCTATATCCTCTAAAGGAAATGAAATGTCAATATAGCTGATCTACGGGCTAGTTGATATGGTATTTTCACAGAATGTTCGCCTATTATGCATGCCCCGGAAAAAAGGATGCTATAAGGTTCGTATGGTTCATGTGCAGTATTTCATGCTATAACATGATGTAATAGCCACACTGTGCCCTGCATTGAGTTCCCTATTTTTGCTTTCCCGTGCAAGCAAAAAGATGCAGGGAACCCAAGGAGAGAAACTCAGGGTGGAGGCATATACTCTCATCTTCTTAGGGCTCCCAACATAATTTTATGTACAAGAGCTGCTATGAGTGTGGGCTTCAGGAATGATGATATACGGTACGGTACTAGTATGTAGTAGGGGTTAAGCTTGTGAAGGATTTGATAACGTGCGCTGGGACTCCAGAACGAATGGCTGGAAAATTGGTCTGGTGATTTGTCCCACTCATGTGGGAATGTGCATGATGTGGTCAAACTTGGAGAGCCAGTAAAATAAATATATGCCCCTGAGGTAAATCTGAATGGACGAGACTTGGCTATGGAGTACGCTGTGTGCATTCCAATTAAGCTAGTGGTGGAATGTTACATTGAGAGAATGAAAGGGCAAATGGAAGGTGGAATGGAAAAGGCCTTGAAACTATTCCATCCATCCGGGGAGGTAATGTGTAGGAGGAAAGTGTGTGAGGATCGAAGCTGTCAAGGATGGAGTCATCATCTTGGGAAGCTGCCTGCAGATGGGGATATATACAGTATGAGTGGTGTTAAAGCTATGGATTTCTGGAATGAGGATCTGAACAAAGAGTCAGTGAGATGTCAAGGAGTGAAGGTGCAACAAAACATGATCTGTAAATAAATTACATGATAGCCAGAGAGCTTGACCATCCTTTATGAATGATGTAAACTGGAGATATATGGGAGTTGACCTGAGATCTTTATTGACAAATTAATGCTATTTTGTTTGGCATATTATGCAAAAAGAAGTGGTGAAAAGTTTGAAGTTTATTTCTACTGCAGTCCTTTAGCGTGAATGTGTGTGTATAAACTGAGAGAGTCAATAAAATACAATAAAATCAAATACATTTAACCCATTCTGACCGGGCACCCATTTTGGTGTTGGCATCATGTTATGCTTTAGCTATTTAAAAATAGCAGATCTACAAGCTCATATCGCGCCACCGAGTGGCGCGATACGAGCTTGTAGGTCTGCTATTTTTGAACGACTGACATTTTTAGAATCTGATCTCAGGTCAGAATGGGTTAATCAGACCAGTGTGTGTCCAGTGGAAACCTCGTATGAATCTGATCTCAGGTCAGAATGGGTTGAATAGAATCAAATTAGCCAATAATATGGTAGAAATATGGAAATGCTGCAACTAAATTATGGTTGTAATTAGATCCAGCTGCTATTTAGTCAGCTCTCTCTCTCTCTCTCTCTCACACACACACACACACACACACACACACACACACACACACACACACACACACACACACACACACACACTTACACACACACACACACACACACACACACACACACACACACACACACACATCCAGCTCAGGGCTCATTAGGCCACTCATTAGGCCATTAGGCCACGCTCTGTTCTATTTTAATGGCAAATAAAAGAAAGGATGTAGCTCCATTCTGCAGAGTTCATCCAGGGATGTAGCTCCATTCTGCTAGAGTTCACCCAGGGTTCTGTGGTTCTGTAGTGAAGGGCCAGCCCAACTTCTATTCCAGGCACGTGGGATAGAAAAGGATTTATCTTGTGGAAATGAAATGACATGGATCGCAAAAATGGATGTCACTATAGCAGTGACAGCTCAGCCCCCGTCTGGGGCACCTGAGTGCAGCGAGGATGTCGGAGATGAACAGTGAGATCCGTTGTGTTTTCTCAACGGGCACGGAAGCATGAAAGGTATAACTGAATTCAAAGTAACGCCTAAAAACTCCAGTGGAAGATCCTTAGTTCTTTTTCTCGGGTGACTGCATGGGGAAGCTGGCCGAGTTCTGAGAATACAGATTTCATAGTTTAGGCCTGTTGTTGTTATCGTGGGTTGGTTAACCCATACTGACCATACTTAACCCATTCTGACCTGAGATCAGATTCATAACGAGGTTTCCGCTGGACACACACTGGTCTGATCAACCCATTCTGACCGGAGATCAGATTCTAAAAATGTCAGTCGTTCTTCGATTTTTCAAAAAATAGCAGACCTACAAGCTCGTATCGCGCCACTCGGTGGCGCGATATGAGCTTGTAGATCTGCTATTTTTAAATAGCTAAAGCATAACATGATGCTGACACCAAAATGGGTGCCCGGTCAGAATTGGTTAAAACACATCACACACGTTATTAAATTTGCTATCCTATATTGAAGTTGCCTAATGTGGTGGGCAGCTCTCAACCCATGCTTATCGACTATTTTAGTCTTTAGGGTAGGACCTACTTTCTTTTCATGTTTTCTATCCCCCAAAAAGTTGATAAAAAAGTTTCCTTATTATTATTTCCTATATTATTATTATTATGTTTTTTTTTTTAATGGTGACTTTGGGTATTTAGACAATCGTTATATAAATCTGAGCTATTATTATTATTATTATTATTATTACTGTTAAATTGTTACAACTCAGTCAAATAATATAAGCCATTCTGAGCTGTTTCAAATATATGGTTTTATTATGAAGAATGAATTCTGCAAATATGCTAAACATACCACTCTGCTGTTTATTTGTTGATATGGAAGAAAGGCAATACAGCAGAGGACAGAAAATTCTATCCGCAAATCCACAAGTCCACAAGTCCAGTTAATCAAACAGAAGAGAATATAAGACCTTCATTGCTTTCAGTGGTAACAGCAAACAAACGTGACAAAACATCTCATATGCACCTGGAGGTGCTTGTGCAACATACACAATGTCACAATGATAAACCTCAGTAACTATAGCCCGCATAATATTCCTATAAACTATCTGCAAATAAGCCAGCTCATAACACGGGGCCAATCATTTACCTCGCGTCAAAAATAATTTCCCATTTCTAAGCCCCAAGGTTGCAAAAGTGCTGCTCAAGAGTTTTGCGTCTCAAGGTTATGAAGGAAATGTGTGTGTGTATTATTTTCCATCTCATACAGTTCACAGAGCCCCCCCCCCCCACCCTTTTCAACCCCATTTCCATAAGATCTCTATTATGTAAGTTGCAGAATCAATCAATAGAGAGAAAATTGCCCACCTTTTATCCAAGGCACTTATTATTACAGTCTCCATCCGTATAGAGGAAGGTGGGTCTCTTTCCATAAAACAATCATTTGTCCCTTTTACTTTTAACGCCCAGTTGTTACTATTTCGATTTACTCCCCCCCCCCCCCCGCAGTAGTCTAAATAACCCCCTAACTCCATTCCTCCCTCGTTTCAAGCACTCCCTCCGTATACCTTGCCCTCCACAGTGCAACCATCCGCAACTCTATGCCATCATCTCCCTCATTAGTGCCCCCGCCCCTCTGTCCCCGGCCTTCATTCCCTGTCCACCCAGCCGTATTCCCATTTCCAACACCTCTTGCTAAACTCCCCCCCCCCCCACACACACACACACACACACACACACACATTCTTCTGGTCCATCTCTCTCGCAATTCATCCTGCTCTCCAAAGTGCTCTCTCAGACAAGAGGTTGGTTGTCTTCACAGGTGGAGGGCAGTGACTCTGCACTGCCTCTGTAGATGGGCTTCTTCTGGGAGTGGTCATCACTGCAGGGAGGGCCGGGGCAGCGAGATAGAAAAGGGGGGAGAGAGAGAGAGAGACAGAGAGAGATTGTGGGGGTGGAGTGGTGAGAGTCGAGGGAGAGCGGTGGGGAAATGGGACAGAGAGAGAGAGAGAGAGAGAGAGAGAGAGAGGCATGATAATCATTAAATCGACCCGCCTCTGCACAGCACAGCAGGTGCCGGGGAAGTATATATATGTGTGCAAATTATAGACTAGAACCCAGCGATGGACTCAAACAGCCGGCCCGCGACAGACGAGACATGTACACAGAGTCACAGACACATTAATGTCATGCAGCTTTTCCATACTAAATTGGATTGAACATCGCCACAAACATGCACACACACACCACATACGAGGCGGACGCCTACAGAGACGCTGGCATTTGGAGGACGTGTGTTCTAGGAGGCCATGCGCAGGAGAGGTTAACAAGCACATCCGCATGAGGTCACGGTACTGCACTGACGCATTGCCTTGCATACAGCTTTTAATGGACACTTTGGCTAATGTCAGTTGTCATGCATTGCAAGAGCTTTTGGCCAGGTGCGAAGCAGCCTGGCTTACATTCTGCACACACCACTACTGACGACCTAGTGATGATTGGCCGCCTCCTAGTGACCTTAAGCGACCTAGTCATAATTGGCTGCCTCCTAAGCCAATGGGAGTCTGAACGGCATAAAAACCCATACTCTGAACACCGCAACGCGGAGCGAGTGGCAACAGCAGCTAATGTTATGAGCTAACTGGAGCTACAGGAACGCCATGAGAAAACACAGTGAATGAACCAACAAAAGAACGTTGGAAACAAACAAAACGGGTGCTGCAAGAGCTTGTTGCACCTGGCAGTTATTTTCTTGTTTTATTTAATTAATTATATATATATTTTTAAAGGGCAAATAACATGCATTTTAAAACTGCTTTTAATATTTAATAATCATATTGTCTATGTCCCTCAAAGTTATTTCTAATGGTTTGAGCCTCAATCACCACTCTGATATAACCAGGCCTTGTCATTTATTTCTGGACTTTGAAAGCAGTTTTAGCTGCAGTACCACAATGTCCTGAGGTGGAGAGGGTGCTGATATGCAGATTATTTAATATTTGAGTCATTATAATACTGATGCTAGATAAAACCAGGCTTGTTTCCATTCCATGCCAGCTTGGAAAATCAACAATGGTGGACATTGTAAACAAGTGGAAATGCAAATTTGGAACTGAAGACTGAAGAAGAGGAGGAATTATACAAAGTAGGGTGACATTGATGACATCACGATGAGGCCAAAATCAGTCGAGCTGTTCCTGAGAGCAATTTCCATTAAATCACCCATATGACATGAAAGCCTGATTGTTCAAAATTGGTTATTTGTGGGGATAGAAAACACACATGGGAGCCCCAGAAACACAAAATAAATTGAAAAAGTTGAATTTTATGTTATAGGTCCTTTAAGTGTACTGAATTAGAGGCACTGCATTAAACTGGAGTTATTTAACAGGGCTTTTTCTGCAGACGAGGAGAGTGGTGTGAGAACCCGAGGGCGGGTGCACGGGTCACAGAAAAGATCAAATACGAGGGTCAAGTCCACTGAGGAAGATGCTAATGTTCTACGTGGATTATAGCTCTTAAAACACCTTAACTATGCAAACAACCCTATAGAGTCCCTGAAATAGCGGATCCCCAAGCTCACAGCGCGTCACAGAAGCGACACATTGTGAGCTTTTAGATCTGCTATTTTCAGCAAAGAGATAGAGGAGCGGAGCCGGTATATAGAGCCAGATGGGCCAAGGTCAACTAAGTATATAAGTGGTTATAAGTGGATAAAGGACACACACTCACACAGGCATGTGTGGGTGGTCTGCACTTATATAAGAGACCTAATGTACAGTACACTGAAGGAGCTCCCCCACACAGTGAAGTATAAGCCCATAGAAAGGTAATGCCATTCACTGTCCTCCCCCTCCCCCCCCTTACTGCCTCCCCCCCCTTCTTTCTACTCTGTACATATATAGCGTATATGATACTCATACAGCATGCAAGACGCTTATGAAATGCTATAGTACAAATAAATACTATGAAGTGCATTACACCAGCAGACGGACATTTGACAGATACGTGCACACATGGACGCACGCACAACTTCACAGGCACACAAGCACATGCGCGGGATATTGGCCTTGGTGTGTCCGAGATGCCTGAATGAAATATTAAACCAATAACCATACAAAATACTGTATGGACAATGAGGGCAGGATGAATGATGAAGGCTGGGAGAGGAGCACTATAAACAATGACTCGCACATGTCACATGTGCATGCACGCGCACGCACACGCACACGCACACACACACACACACACACACACACACACACACACACACACACACACACACACACACACACACATACACACACACACACACACACACACACACACACGCACACACACACACACACACACACACACGCACGTAGTACACGTCACATGGTAATGTGCACATGCTAAAATATGTACCAGCCCACATTTCTGTGTGCACAGTAAAATCCTCAGCGTTAATTTAAGTCCGACATCGTAAAGCCTGACCACCAACTCTAGGAGCGAGGGATTTTACTGTGAGCAAACACGGGTTACCCACCGGGAGAAGATAAACATGTTTGCGAAAGAGATCATTACTAAAGATTAAACAAACACACACACACACGCACACGCACACACACACACACACACACACACACACACACACACACGCACACACACGCACACACACACGCACACACACACACAGTCACACACACAATGAACAATGGCCTGGAGCGATGTGTTCTTACATGGGCCCCTTGCTGATGTAGGCGAGCTTGGCCCTGCGGCACAGGAAAGTGCTCATGGTGATGATGAGCAGCAGAAGGGCCAGGACGGTCCCCGAGGCCATCAGGAAGAGGTACCCGTCACTGCTCTGCCACCAGCTGGCAGTCTCTGAGGAGGGACAGAGGAGAGGACAGAATACATCAGTCTCTGAGGAGGGACAGAGGAGAGGACGGAATACATCAGTCTCTGAGGAGGGACAGAGGAGAGGACGGAATACATCAGTCTATGAGGAGGGACAGAGGAGAGGACGGAATACATCAGTCTCTGAGGAGGGACAGAGGAGAGGACGGAATACATCAGTCTCTGAGGAGGGACAGAGGAGAGGACGGAATACATCAGTCTCTGAGGAGGGACAGAGGAGAGGACAGAATACATCAGTCTCTGAGGAGGGACAGAGGAGAGGACGGAATACATCAGTCTCTGAGGAGGGACAGAGGAGAGGACGGAATACATCAGTCTCTGAGGAGGGACAGAGGAGAGGACAGAATACATCAGTCTCTGAGGAGGGACAGAGGAGAGGACGGGATACATCAGTCTCTGAGGAGGGACAGAGGAGAGGACGGAATACATCAGTCTCTATTCATATCTTTGCTTCTGGGCGGTCCATGAAACATATTTTCAGATTGTGGTCGGCGGCCAATTACATATAATTTTTGGAGTCCTTGACATGAAATTGTTTGAGAACCACTGATATAGAAAGAAAGGTTTTTCAGAAAACTGTCGTGATTTAGAAGATTTTTTTTTAGAATCTGGTCTCAGTCCTAAACGGGTTAAGTAAGAGTATCAAATACTGCACTGAAGAAAATACCCTGTTACAAGTAAGTAAGTTTGGAATTCAAAATGTACTTGAGTAAAAGTAGGCTAAAAAAATTAATTGGCATCAAAAGGTACTTAAATGACCAACGGTAAAAATACGCATTATGCAGAATGTCCCATTTCAAGTTTTCAAATGTATAAATCTTTTGAAAATTGTGGGCTTGAAGATTGTCTATTCTCAAATGGCTGAAATGTGTATAGGGCTGAAGTGGTTAATGTATATGTTTCAAAGGAACTAGTTAGCCTACTAAAGTTTTCAAAAATAGTGGAGTAGAAGTACAATATTTGGATCTGAGATGTAGTGGAGTAGAAGTAAAAGTATTGGAAATTGGGTAGTAGAAATACCTCAAAATTGTACAGCACTTAAGTAAATGTTCTTAGTTATTTACACCACTGGAATACATCACCGCAGTCTGATGTCAGGCGCAATTGCGGCCCCCTCAGGCAACTATTCTGTTGTTATAGAGGAAGACAGACTGTGGTACACAGTGTTGTTGAATGGGAGATAATTACATACTTCATTTATAATTTGGCGTAGAAAAGCGGCTTGTGTAGAAAATAGCAGAGCTGCAGGCTCACAGCACGTCACATCGAGGCGCGTCGTGTCGTGAGTTGCATGCCTTTGAGTGTAAGGGTGTGGAAACTGAGCGCACTGCCATGTGTTGTGGAGGGTTTAATAGCAGAGAAAACCTATTACAGAAAAATAGAATTAATGCAGTTTACAATGTACAAGACAATAAGAAATAACAGGCAAGATGCGTATATGGAACCTGGCCTGCATGCTACAACTCAATTAGATAGATGTGGTATGGAGGACTTAAAAGTTAATAATAGACCTAGTGGACTTAAAGGGATATTTCACTTTTTTTTTTTTTAAGAAATGTTGCGTACTTTTAACTTGGACTCACGTTTTTGTGAACACTCCAGACAGTTTTTAAGTTGCTTGATTCAGTATTTAGATATTTTGTATTCATTTTGCCTGTCTGGGGTGTTCACAAAAGCCTGAGTAGACGATAAAATTACCTTGTTTTTTTAAGTGAAATATCCCTTTAAGGCTTGTCTGTAACCCATTCCACACAATACTGATTGCATTATATACTGTATGTACACTTAAAGTTACTTACTTATTTTTGACTGATTGAACCTTCAATGTTTCTTTTGTTTTTGAAGGTTCTCTTAACAGCTTTAAAGTAATGTCACGGCCATGGGTTCATGGTCCATAATTGAGCGTTTGATGTCTACACATGCTGGGAGCAATGTGTTTGTCTGTGTCATAGACTGTAAAGAAATATGGACAAAGCGTTCCCCGGGTCTAACATGGACGTAAAATGAAGCCTGTTATTCCTGCACTGTAAGTCGCCATCTTTCTAGATCCGTTTGGGCCCAGCTGGCCATTGGCTGGCCCAGACACGAGGCGGGACTTCCCCCCTTCTTCTCCGTTGGTTTTTATTTTGACTCGAGTGGGAGGGGAATCCCGATCATCCCGATCATAGACAAGCCCCTCAGAACATGCGCAACTTTATGGTAATTTTTTTAATAAATGGGACCATAATTTTCCAAAAAGAATATTATGACATTAGAAATGAGACTTTAAACTAGTGACTGGAAGCAGAAAGTATTCATGACCATGTTTATTAAGGTAATACAGTCTAGGTGAAGTTGGGCCCAAATACATGGACTTCTATGGGGCTATGGGTTTTTCTGGGTCCAATGACAGCGCCACAACAGGCCATTATATGAACTTTCAGGAGTTTCAGGCTTCACAAAATATCTGTCTGACTGCCCCCCTGGTCTGTGTACACCCTGCTGGAAGTTGGACAAATGTTATTTAAAGTGGTTTAGTGGTGATGTCTACCTCCGGCATGAAGCAGAGGCACCGTAAGGACACTGCCCTAGTGCTCGCTGTCACTTCCAATGATGAGAAACTGTTATTTCTACTATCTTAAAAAGTTAATACCCGTTTAATTAGTACATGGGCTTCCACGTGCCAAGATACAGCTTCAGCATAGAGAGCACTGACCGGTGAGTCAATTGCAGCATTAATAAGATAACTGGTACCAATAAATAACGTGCATCGATCATAATTGGCTTAATTGTGGTTTCGGAGGTTGCATATAATTTTAGTGATTGCAATCGTTGAGAATTATGAATCTCGTTTGGATGATTGGCCGGTGTTTGAAGAACCCAGAACAATCATCGCAGGTCGTTGATAAAGATGATGAAGACAGATTAACTGCCATAAATTGGATTAGTAGTAAAGGTTGTAATGAAATTAATTCTCCACTTCTTGCATAGGGTCTTGACATGAAAATGTCTCTCTCGCTCATACAGATTAACGTAGAGACTGTCGCTTCTCCTCTTCTTGTTAATACTGTAGCCAGGTAATGCAATGCGTGCACATCCAGACAGACATTTTATATCAGTTGCAGTATAAAAAGTAGTACAACAAGAGACAAGCTATAGGATCTCTACACAGTCTGCTCTCAAAGTGAAATGTACAATGTTTTGACCACAATGGTTTTCATCAGGTAACCTAGGCTATATAAAACATTTATGTACCTGATAAAAAGCTTTTCTGTCCCAATGTTGTACACTTAAACCACTTAACCCATTCTGAACGGGCACCCATTTTGGTATCAGCATCATGTTATGCTTTAGCTATTGAAAAATAGCAGATCTACAAGCTCATATCGCGCCACCGAGTGGCGCGATACGAGCTTGTAGATCTGCTATTTCTGAAAAATCGAAGAGCGACTGACATTTCTAGAATCTGATCTCAGGTCAGAATGGGTTAATCAGACCAGTGTGTGTCCAGCGGAAACCTCGTATGAATCTGATCTCAGGTCAGAATGGGTTAAACCCTATATATCGGGGGTATACAGGTAAGGTATACTAGGCCCCCTCCTTTTTTTACCCCCTCTACACCAAACATCTTCTGCGAAAGCAGCTGATTTGATGCATTGTGACCTGGTAGATCTGCAATTTCTTCACTGTGCTGTGCCTGCAGGGCCATACCGACAGCACCAGAGACCACATGCAGCATAGAGAGAGAGAGAGAGAGAGAGAGAGAGAGAGAGAGAGAGAGAGAGAGAGAGAGAGAGAGAGAGATAGCTGTCTCAACAGTGCAAAGCTATAAAGGTCTTTGATTTAAACATAGCAGGCAGCAGACCCAAGGCTGGCATCAATTCTGTCAGCAACAACCCACAGTGGCACTCAGTGTGACATAACGAGTGCCACTGTGTCAGTCGGTGGACAGTGGCACAGGTACGGCAGTGGTGGAAAGTAACTAAGTACATGTACTTAAGTACAAGTTTGAGGTATTTTACTTGAGTATTTTCAATTTCTACTCCACTACATCTCAGTGGCAAATATTGCACTTTTACTCCACTACATTTATTTGAGAACTTTAGTTGTCTCCACCAGGCCGAAGGCATGTGGGGAGAGTATGTTTTGCACTCCGTCCGTCCGTTTGTGTGTCCGTCCGTGTGTCCGTGAACAGCTAATCTCGGCCACCGTTAACCCGGTCGATGGCAAATTTTGCACACACACTCCCTGGATGCCAACGATGAATCTCTGCCCCAAACTTTCCAGAACGGCCTGTTATAGCGCCACCAGGAGGCCGCTTTGTGCAAAACAAGTTTTTGCACAGTACACCTACAGATTTTGTCCAAACATCACGCAAATTGGTACACACACTCCCTGGATGCCAACGATGAACCTCTGCCCCAAACTTTCCAGAACGGCCTGTTATAGCGCCACCAGGAGGCCGCTTTGTGCAAAACAAGTTTTTGCACAGTACACCTACAGATTTTGTCCAAACATCACGCAAATTGGTACACAGTCTCTCTAGAGCCATTCAACCAAACCGGTCTTTCAGATTTCTCAGACTCCATCCTAATTGGTTAAGATTGGCTTCCAAAGTTCACAGGAGTGCTCAGTTTCAAACAAAATGCTGCAAATCATGAACACATCGTGTGATTTCCATGAAATTGTGCACCCACATTCCCACTAGGCCCAGGACAAAATGCCACATGAACAATTTCAACTCAGCCTCAAGGTGGCGCTATAACTGGCCGAAAAGTGTTTTTACCTCTAACTGCACAGATCTGTGGATAACCTGGTGGAGACCTGTGCCCAGAAGGGCACTTTTTCTAGTTTAACATGCATTAGCCACTTCAGACTATACATTTCGGCCATTTCAAAATAGCGTCACATCGCGACGCATTGTGAGCTTGTAGATCTGCTGTTTTCAAACTAAGGGAAGATTAGCTTAAATTGTGGCAAATCTGGAAAGAAAATGCTTACCACTGGCTTCACAGATCTTCACAGATGTGTTCATAATGGTGTCTACTATCACAGAAAGATTTGTTCCAAGCCAACTCCCTTGGGAAACTTTGTGGGAGCCAATCAAAGTTGGGCTATACCCAGAGGGCCTAGGCTAACAGCAGGACATTTTTAAATTGGCTAATATGAGCTTGTGAGGTGTGCTGAATCCGTTCCAACCATTCATTTTCAGTAAAAATGACTTCTAGCCATAAAATTGGCCATGCCTGCTTTTGTATGTCCCAGACATACTAATCCATTTTATGCACATCTCAATGGATGTCTATGGTGTTTTCTTGTTTTCTTTTCTGTATGTGTGTTGGTGTGTTTTGTATTAAAATACAAAAAGCATTTTATTAATATATCACAAATGAAACAGAAACAGAAGTAGATCTTTAATGGATTTAACTGATTTATTATTTTCAGAATCAGAGACTTTATTTATTGTCACAAAGTTTTGGGGACTGGAGATTTGACATCTTCAGCAAGCAGGCCGCTACTGGGAGTATCAGAC
The DNA here is from genome assembly GCF_964188405.1 of Protomyctophum parallelum. Lineage (NCBI taxonomy): Eukaryota > Metazoa > Chordata > Actinopteri > Myctophiformes > Myctophidae > Protomyctophum > Protomyctophum parallelum. Next base: position 50,427,063 of record NC_139698.1, read on the forward strand.
CAGAAAAACTCCCCCCGACAACAGGAGCCACAGCACAGCAGCTTATATACAGACCAGAGATTGGCAGCTTCCATTCATACTCCAGTACATACTGGAGAATGGATGGAAGCTTGGTGACAAAGGCTATGAGTCTGTACCGTCAATAGACCCCATCGCCATCACACACAGTTCAGTTGCAACTGTGAGGGGGATTGTATTGTACATACTCAGGTGCTGCTGTAAAAAGCAAGGAGTGAAGTGCATTTCTGCTTCGGCAAAACAACAAGCCAGATGACAAAAACAGTGAGGGCGATGCCAGGAAGTTGGAAGAGTAGAGATAGTTGTATGGTTATTCATATTTGTACTTTCTAGCATACTTTCTTTTTAGCACCGTAGTTTTTTATTATGTGTTGATCTTTCTATATAGTGATATAGAGCCATATTTTGTTTATTTATTTATTAATGAACTGAATGTCTGAGGAGCCCTGGCAAATTCATTTCACCCTTATTTTACTGTTAATTATTTTTAAGGTGTGACAATAAAGTCTTTCTTATTCTGAAAAGAATACATCAGCTAAAGATTGTTCTTTTGTCCATCTACTTCTCTTTCAACAGTTAGTTTTAATTAAGATGCATTTGTGACACACACACACACACACACACACACACACACACACACACACACACACACACACACAATTTTATGGCCAGGGAGTCATTTTTACTAAAAGGTAATGGCTGGAACAGATTCAGCACCCCAAAAAAAACCTATTTACACACCTCCTGCTGTTAGCCTAGCCCTATAGGCCCTCTGGGTACCCCAACTTTGATTGGCTCCCACAGTTTCCCAAGGGAGTTGGCTTGGAACAAATTTCTCTGTGATAGTAGACACCATTATGAACACATCTGTGAAGAAAGCTAGTGGTAAGCATTTATTTTCCAGATTTGCCACAACTTAAGCTAATTTTACCTAACTAAACGATGTTTAAACATTTTAAAACTTGAAACGGGACATTCTGCATAGTGAGTACTTTCTACTTTCTATATTGCAGTATTGATACTTTTACTTAAATAAAAAATACTTTTTCCACTACTGGGTACGTATGGCCGTTCTCATACATTTTTCTCTTCAGTGGGTTGGTAGGCTACAGAATATCTTCAAATTGCCTGAAGCCGATTCTTACTTTCCCCAAATAAGCTGTTTTTTTTGCATTTGTGCCACAGGCTATGGCATCTGTATTGCCAGTCATGGTCCCAAGTGTTTGGCTGTGAGCATCGCATGCAGAGCACGAACACTTCCAATTGATAAAACTGCCTCATGACTAAACTGTCGGTTCCTTTTTGAGTATACTGTATAATGCTAACCAAACGGCTAAACAAAACTTTGGGCATGCACGTTTTCTCTGTCAATTTGTCGCTCATTATCACTACTATTTACGACCGGTTAATTGAGACGCACACACAGATTAGACACACCAACAGACCGACATGCGGAAACAAAGGTCAGACTTGTGGTGGAACATGTGCTGCTCCTGTGCTTGCGGTTAGGGTTAGGTTAGGGTTTGAGGTAGGTTGTCGGTCAAATGACAGTCGGACCAATAGCCTGACGTCTGACGTCACTTTCAGTAGAGGGCGCCAGTACACAGGTTCATGTATTGTTTTTAGTTGCATTGAAATCCCCATTTAGATCGCTTCATATCCCCATTTAGATCGCTTCATATAAGAACTGTGTTTGAAAAATAAATATAATAATAATAATATATAATAATATAATATAATATTTGATACAGCCAGTTTCTGGAGAAAATGGAATTAATGTGGCCGCAAAAGCCTTGAAACTACATATGAAGGCAATGTCGCTGCTAATATACGTCACGCCCAGCTGTCAACACATTGCGTTCCTGAGATTCCTCGTTGACGTAAGCTCAGCTGGTGGTGACTCGACTCGTACTAACCACAAAACATTAAATATCACTAAAATAAAAATAAAAATAAACGTAATTAACATTACGTTTCTGTTGTGCGACAGGCAGATGCAGCAGCCCGCCTACCCGGAAATGTAGTCTCTGGGTTGTTTGACTCAATTCTAACGCTTATTTTGTTACTCAGTGGGTATATTTGTACATTTCCACCTTCGGGCGATGCTTCATATCCATATGAGTGAAAAGGCCGGGGTGATCGGTTTATTTTTCAAACGCAGTTCTTATATGAAGAGATCTAAAATCTATTTCAATGCAAATAAAAAATACATGAACCTGGGGACTGACGCCCTCTACCGACAGTGACGTCAGGACTTCGGTGCTCTATACTATGTCTAAACTAAAGCAATAAGTCAAGTAAGTCAAGTTGCAGTATTTTTTCAGTGACTTATCGAATACCATAAGAATTCAAGCTGTGATTACATCTAGAGCACGGCACCTGGACACCAGAGCAGAACTGCATGCTATTTAAAAACAACAGCAAGAAAACTCTGGGCACTTGGGAGAAAGGGAGGAAAAACGTATTATGGTCTTTATTAAAAAAGAAAAAGAAAAAGAAAAAGAAAAAGAAAAAGAAAAAGAAAAAGAAAAAGAAAAAGAAAAAGAAAAAGAAAAAGAAAAGGAAAAGGAAAAGGAAAAAGAAAGAAAGAAAGAAAGAAAGAAAGAAAGAAAGAAAGAAAGAAAGAAAGAAAAGTCAACAGGTTTCAAACACAGAGGCCATAATATAATATCACATCATCTTTTCTTTATACATTTTTACCCCACGATTTTGTAACCCATTTTTTTCACCTGGTGTCAATTGTGATTTGTCTAATGTAATCCTGGGCACTACACTCCCTCTGTCAACCTGGGGAGAGCAACGGACTGACCTCATGTTTCCTCCAATGTATAAGGAGTCCAAGCCTGACAGGGGGGGAGTTTCCCCCGGCTGGACGTAGCGCGTGGAAGCAACATGTTATTCCAACCAGTTCCTTTCCCCTCCAGTATTACTGTACTGCATGTTTTTTGTGAGGGTTAATTGTAGGGACACAGGGAGAACATGCAAATCCTATACAAACTCCACACATGCAAACTCTACACAGAATAGAAAGGTCCTTTCGCCAACGCCAGAATAATATCATATCATCTTCCATTTCCTCATGTTGAGGATGGATGATAAGGCCGAGACTACACTACAGCATACAAAATTCACTCTCTCCCCAAGACAATGTCAGTCTACTGAGCCACCAACACTGAGCTTCATAAAACCACTAAATCACTGAACTTTTCACAGCTTATTGCTATTGAATTCTTGATTTCCTCTAAGCTCTGACTGGATATGAAATTATTTCCAATTTCGAACTGTGCTGCTAGCACTGTGCTCGTTTTGACCTCTCTTGTGACGAGAATACCGGCACCTCATTTGTAAGAAAATGAAAAGATGATTCTATAAACACGGCTTCTACTTAACAGTTGATCCGCCGTACCTATAACCACTTGACTATAGCATTATGTGATCAAGCCGCAGGTATCAGACTGAGGTGATGTACAGAGTGCTTCAAGAACAGTTTTGTGCCATATAACATAACATACATAGCATACAAACGTCTGTCAAATGAGGTTAATTAATGTTGTGCTTTTTGTATGTATCTGCATGTAAGGGGCTATCTTATAACTGTCTTAGAAATGTTCGGCCATAACGTGAGCTTAGAAAAGCAGCTCTGAGGAATAACTTTTTCAATTTTTTTTGCTACATAAGAACCTAGGCCCAAATCCACAAAGCAGCCAGCAGACTGGGGTATTTCACAGTGTTAGAAGAACAAAAGCATCCTTTGAAAAGGCTTTCTATTGTTTTGTTCTGGTGTTAGACTCTAGGTATGGAGTCCTTACCTGGCAGTACAGTGATGCTGATGGTGCGGCTCTTGATGAGGGAATCCATGATGGGGTGCTTGGCAACGCATGTGTAGTTTCCTGCCTCCCATGCCTGAATGTCCTGCAGCTTCAGCTTAGAGGACGGCAGGATCCAGTCAACACCCTGCACGAGATGGAGGAGAGAGAGAGAGAGAGAGAGAGAGAGAGAGAGAGAGAGAGAGAGAGAGAGAGAGAGAGAGAGAGAGAGAGAGAGAGAGAGAGAGAGAGGGAGACATGCTGTAGGAAGTAGGGACAGACTGAGAAAGATAATGACAGAGAATAATCAAATGGGAGGGCATAAACAAGATATTTCTGTGTTGACAGTTACTTGGGCAACCAAACTTTCACAGCAACAAGCTGTAAATACATGCGAGGCTGACATAATGAGGAATGGCAGACAGACAGACAGACAGACAGACAGACAGACAGACAGACAGACAGACAGACAGACAGACAGACAGACAGACAGACAGACAGACAGACAGACAGACAGACAGACAGACAGACAGACAGACAGACAGACAGACAGACAGACAGTAAGATCAAAACGAAGAGAGGCAAAGCAATGGGGACTAGAAATAGGAGACCTTATTGGCAGAGTTGTTTGTTGCCCTAAGAGAGTCAACAAACTCCCACAGCTATACGTTTTGCTCGTTCTCTTTGATCGACTGAGTGAGTGAGCGAGAGATGCCGAAGAAGAGAAGAAGCTAAAAGGGAGAAAGACGTACCGGTAAAAAGTGAGAGAGACAGATTCAGAGAAGCAGATGGAGTGAAAATACCATAACCAGTAAGAGGAGAGGGCTTAAGAAAGGCGTATAGAGCATGGCATTTCAGCTCTAAGAAGGTAAATGAACCCCTGAACAAGATGTATACTTGGCTGCCAAAGAGCACAAAGAATAGCAGGGAAGAGGAGAGAGGAGAATGTCTGGCCCAGAGAGACAGCAAGAGAAAGCGAGAGACGCAGCAACAGAAACAAATCCAGAGAAAAGCAGATGGAAAAGAGAGAAATAACTGTTGCGAACCAAGTGATGTTGTGGACCCTCTCAGGGCTATCTGCAATGTCCCACAAAAAGGGCATTTACCTGAGTAGTAATCCCGCTGAATGGGCGCGCATCAACAACGAGGCAATAACCTAAATAACGTCACCATCGGCAAAGGAAAGGTACGACAACAACACGCCGTTAAACACAGGAGATAATGAGATGACGAGGGAACGGGATGAATTGTTGACACGAAAATAGAGGAGCTATTATGAGATAGAGCCCGGCACGAGGGAGAGAGACGAATAATAGGACAACAACCACGCATGCTGTATTGCAAAACAAAACAAACATGGAGAAAGTGGAAAAAAAAAATACATTACACCATGCAAATGATTTGGCTCCTGTGAGCCTCCGCTCCTGCCAAGAAAGACCATTTCAATTTGAATGGGTCTGAATTAAGAGGATTTCCCATAAAAGCCCAGGTCTGGCACAAGCAGCATTTTGTATGCAAATCCACTGACTCCCGAAAGCGGCGGAGCGGCTTCTGCGCCTGTCATTACCGCGGGCCAACAGGCTCACGGCGCCTGTCTGTCAAAACAGGCCTCGTCGTGGCCATTTTTATGCCCCTTAGCCATCCCTCACACATAGTGGAACTGTACAGCAGTGGTGGAAACAACAGTGTCAAACAGCATCGAAATGTTATGGAGTCTCATTTCGAGTTTTCAAATCTTTTGAAAATCTACAAGCTCACAATGTGTGGCATCGCGACGCATTGTACGCTTGTAGATCGGCTATTTTCAAATGGTCAAAATGCATATAGGGCTGAAGTGGTTTAGTTACTGTATGTTTTGTCATAATAATAAAAAATAAGTAGACGTAAAAGTATACTGGAAATTGGAAATACTCAAGTAAAGTACAAATAGGCTTACCTCAAAATTGTACTTAAAGGACAACTTTAGCTTTTTTTCAACCAAGGTTCATGTTCTAGGTTGTTATTAGATAAAGTGCTGTTTTTATTTTTCATTTACGGCTTTCTTTAGGTTTAGCGATTTTTGTGATTTTTGGCATTCGAACAGGGTGCTAAATATGTATTTAATGTAAGCAGTAAATGAAAAAAAGAAATGAAGTAATGTATGTATGCAGTAAATGAAAATGAAAATCTATGTAAGCAGTAAATAAAATAAAATAAACACTCAAATTTGACTTTATCTAATAACAACCTAGTACATGAACATGAACCTTGGTTGAAAGAAAAACTAAAGTTGTCCATTAAGTACAGTACTTATGTAAATGTACATAGCTACTTTACACCACTGCCCTTAGCCATCCCTCACACACAGTACTGTGCAGAGGATGTACATGCAGTTATGGACAATGTACTGTCTCACCAACAACATGCACAGTAGTGCTCATTATGTAAACACAGATGCACAAACACATACATACACGTGCATACGCTCATTACATCTTTCCTCAATTGTGTCCAATGTGTTTGTTATCTGTCGTATCCAGAGGTTTTGATGTGATTTATGCAAACGTGGGCAGACTGGGCACTATAAACTAATAGATGGACAGACCAGGAAAATCAAGCATGCTTGGTGAGCAAAGCTTCTGCGTGTGTAGATGTACATGTCCGTCACATTCCTAATGAAGATGTTTCACAAAAGAGGCTGTGGTTGTGTTGTAGTGTGTGCCAAGTAAAGATAATAAACTAACTTGGCATGCATGGATAATACACCATATAAAGACAAACTGTATTAGCAGTGTAAAATGGCCACTAAATTGGATTGGGACTTGTAAACCAGCGTAAAACCAGATTAGAAGTGGCCCTTTAACAAGTGCATTAACACTCCCTCCCCCCCCCCCCCCCCCCCCATTAACAATGGGGGGGAAGTTGTCAATTATGCTTCCCTTCTGCATAGGGAACGTGGACGGGAGGTTGTGATGATGTAATACGCCGGCCCCACCACAGGGGAGCAACATCACTCACTCAACAACTTTGTTTAGCATGCCTGTGGCAGCATGATATTTTACAATGAAAGGAAAGAGGTTCTTAATTCCGTTGAAAGGTGAGGTATTTGTTCATTTTGGTAAGCACTCAACTGAATCTACCAACATAATTATTTTGGGGGGTTCACAGGCTGTTTATGTCTATGCTAAACCAGTGTTTCCAAAGCTGGGGCCCAGGCAGGGTGCCAAAAAGAATGTTTGTCTGTTTGGACACAATCTGGGAACCCGTTCGGTGAGGTGGTCCCAATGTGTGGTCTCAACCTGCCATCCCTTATTTTGGGCATGTCATTCTTATTGTCAAAAATTGTCCAAATTGTCGTTTTTAGCCGGATGCTTGAAAAGTGCCTGGAGCATGTTCACCTACCTCGACCGTAGTAGATCATGATTGGCTGCCTGCCTGCCTGCCTACTAGGCTGCCTGGCTCTAAGCCAATGGGAGACTCACTCACAAAACCCATCTTTGGTTTGAATGGCATAAAACCCATACTCTGAACGCCACAACGTGAAGACGGATTGGCTGCATACTCTGAACGCCTCAACGTGAAGCCGTGAGCTGAGGCAGAGGCTGTGGCACACAAACTGATTATCCCATTCTGACCTGAGATCAGATTCATACGAGGTTTCCGCCGGACACACACTGGTCTGATGAACCCATTCTGACCTGAGATCAGATTCTAAAAATGTCAGTCGCTCTTCGATTTTTCAAAAATAGCAGACCTACAAGCTCGTATCGCGCCACTCGGTGGCGCGATATGAGCTTGTAGATCTGCTATTTTTCAATAGCTAAAGCATAACATGATGCTGACACCAAAATGGGTGCCCGGTCAGAATGGGTTATATATATATTCATAAACGAGAGCTTTCTGCACCTGGCAGTTATGACTGAGTCATTCTTCTTGTTCTCATTTTATGATGTTTTTTGTGTATCGTGTCTTTTTCAGTATGTCTTGTATAAAAAAAGAGAGATATAATGATTGGCCTATGTGTGTACATTATGCATTGTCAATACATAAATCCTTAAAGAAATGTCCAAATGAAAATGTACAAAATTAGAATAGAAATTGTGTCACAATGCGAAGCGGTGTGAGCTCGACAATTTTTTGCTATTCTTTTACGAGAACTGTAGTATATAGTGTGTGTGCGCTACATGTGCGGGCGTGCGTGCGTGTCCACATGTGGAGGTCTCAGCTGTCCTTTGGTCAGAAGTGGGGGGCTCCAAGGGGGAAAAAAAGGTCGGGAACCACTGGTCTAAAACCTCATTAGAGCTGTTAATCCACAGTTAGTGAGGCAAGATGCTGCCACATGCCATCGTGGGGGTCTCTCAGCCAGCCTGTAGGCTCAGATAGCCCACAAAGTCCCTCTTCTGGGGATAGAGGAGCTGGCCAGAGGAAGAGAGAATGGTGATAGCAGCTAGGGAACATGTGGCTTGAAAGGAAAAGGAAATCGCATGGAAGAGAGGAGACGAAGAGAGAGAGAGAGAGAGAGAGAGAGAGAGAGAGAGAGAGAGAGAGAGAGAGAGAGAGAGAGAGAGAGAGGAACGGAACAAGAGAAGAGAGCGAGGAGAAAGGAGAGTGCAAGAGACCCAAGGCTAGCTAACAAGATAACTCAGAGAGAGGTGACAGAGAGAGGCCTTCATTTACACTACAGTTCAACGCCCACCTCCTTCGCCCACTGGTACTCTGGCTCCACCGATGACCTGCTGCTGCACTCCAGCTCCACGCTGCCCCCGGTGGCCACCTTCAGGTCCACCACAGATCCCAGGTGGCCCCTCACGAAGCCGGACTGCTGCATGACCACGTTTTCCATGTCTGCAACGGCCATGGGGAGAGAGAGAAGAGATGAGTCATTGCTTACCAGTAGTGGTGGAAGAAGTACGTTATTTTTTTACTTAAGTAAAACTATCAATACTGCAATATACCGTACTGTAGAAATACTCTGAGGAATTCGACATTTACTTGACTAAAAGTACAAAGGTATACTGGCTTCAAAATGTACTTAAAGTACCAAAAGTAGAAGGTACTCACTACCCATTTAATGTATATGTATATAGGCCTAGGGGCTGAAGACGTGGTTAATGCATATTTTGAAATGATGATCAAAATCTTCAAAGTAACTAAAGTAATTAATGTTTCAAATAAATGCAGTGGAGTAAAAGTACAATATTTGGATCTGAGATGTAGTGGAGTAGAAGTGAAAGTATTGGAAATTGGAAATACTCAAGTCAAGTACAAATACCTCAAAATTGTACTCAAGGGTCACTGATGGAACAGGGCACTGGATGTACACTGTGCGCTGCTTTCCAGAGCAGACTGGAACGTGTGTGTACATGTGATTGCGGTGATGTAAGCCGGTATATAAACATGTGTGAGTATCTACCCGCACCCGGCCACCCGCACGCTGGTTCAAGCTCAAACCAAGCAATCGATAGCAGTGATAATAGGCATCTTCTTCTCACAGTCTTTAGAGGTGCAGTGTTGTGAATAATGGCTCATTTTCGATAGATTGGTCTGCGTGCACATCTCTCTCTTGCTCTCTTTCTCTCCCTCTCTCTGCTTCTCTCTCACACTCTCACTGACTCCCTCCTGTTGTCCATCCTGATCATTGGGCTTGTATTGATTACCCACACAAGGCCGGGGAGCTTATCAAACGGAATTACAGTCGATTTTGAGGACTACTGAGAGGATAGGCATAATCAGGCTGTATGACACCGTGCCCATGTGCCTGTGGTTTTAAAAACAAGCCCCAAATGCCTGATTTGTACTTACCGGTAGTTGTGTGCTGGTGTCACGCGTCGAACAGCATGAGCTTGAATATTGTCTACTTTCGATGTGCATTCATGATTCATCGTAACATTCTTAACTGCATTCAGTTTATCACACACATTGTGGTCAAGCAGTATGTGTTCTGCTGTTGTTTTGTAGAGAAATGCATTATCTCATATCAGCCAATATTAATATTAGAGATTGAAACCTGGCTGCAGAATGCAGAATGCTCATATAGCCTGCCTTCTCTTGCTCAGGGGAGAAATTCAATTCTGACTTTCTGGTCAACCTGTAGTGGACAAACCAGACCATAGGATATAAATGTCTAATCGATAGTAATCGATAGTGTATCGAAATCAGCCATAAAAATAATAATCCAATAATCCAGATTATTTTCACAGATATTGATGGCACGTTAATGAGGTGACCGTCAATGGCTTTGTACTCACAGAGCAGCCAGTCTGCCTGTCTCTGTCTCATTATGTCAGCTGTTAGTGGGGAGGTGGGCATATCTACATTCACCAGCAAAACTAAAATTTAAGTTTAATATAAATATAATATAATATAATAATGTAATATATCGGTATCTGGTGGTAATTATTACCACCCCAATTGTGAAGATTACTGTACATATGTTATTATACTCTACCATACTAGCCCTGGAACATGACTGCCATGATGATTATCATGACAGTCATGCAGAAACTTTGCCCTGTTCTTTGCGCTCGCTGCATTTACAAGATTTCCGTATATATAAACATTCAGATTTCAAATATAAAGTACTCCCAAAGTGTCCCACGGGTGTTAGTTAGTAGCAGCGCCAGCGATTAGAATTGCTGCATCCCGCGTTGTTTAATAAAAAGCATTTTTGTCCGAGCTCCCCGGCTACTTTTTTCAAACGGGGTTCGTTTGGGAAATCCACAGTTGCACACCGGGAGCGCACTCGCCTATTAGTCTGTATTGGCAGGGCGGTCAGCGTACCTATATCGAACACACCGAGTGCCACCCTCCTCCCGACCGATAGGGGCGCGTAGTTGAAAGCCAATGGCAAAATAACACCTCGGATAAAAATGCTTTTTATTAAACAACGCGGGATGCAGAAATTCTAATCGCTGGAGCTGCAACTAACTAACACCCGTGGGACAAATTGTGAGTACTTTATATTTGAAATCTGAATGTTTATATATACGGAAATCTTGTAAATGCAGCGAGCGCAAAAAACAGGGTGAAGTTTCTTCATGACTCTCTCGTATGAATCCACCGTGTCTGATAGATACATTCCCTCCTGCTGGCTGCATGGGCGAGGGAAAGACTTCAGAGTGTCAGACTGTCTATGCTGTCAGCTTGTTTGTTTTTCCCCCATGTTCTTTTGGGTAGTTTCATGTTTCCTTCCTAGATGGAAAGGTTATAGTACGCATCACCATGCCACCAACTTCTGCCTTTTCAGAGGATAGAATGCAGGCGCTGTGTTCCTCATTTCACAGTTATAGGCACCACCTTGGTTTGGAGTGAGTAACCGACTCATATGAGGATAGACAGACAGCGATCAAAACCGTATAAACTTCTAACATCTTTATTTCTTTTCATCTCTCTTGAGTCGCTGTTCTGCAGAACTTCGACAAACAACTTTCTACACACACTTTCCCTCTCACTCTGTGTCGGCACTCTGCACTCACAATGCACTGTGATGTTCAGGATCTCCGAGGCATTGCCGGCATCAGACACACAGCGGTAGGACCCGCCATGGTGCTCCGTTATAGGCCCTTCCACGAACAGCCGGCCCTCCTCGCGGTGGGAAAACAAGGGTCGCCAGGGCCACCAGCATCTACCCATGTACCAGTTACCTTCATCCGGCAATTGAATCCATAGGGACTGGAGGTGGAGAGACTGCACTTTATACACAATTCACTTTAGCATACAAATATATATTGCCCACAAAAATGCTGCTATTTTCTTGGTGCAATAATATATGTATAAAATGGATATACTTTGCAGCTATTGTACCAGTTTCATACTTCTATTTTATTTTATAATTAGTATTTATGTATTATGCTCTGTTTTCCCTGTGTTGTGTTGTGTTATGTAATATAATATATCTTTGCAAAGTAAAGACAGAGAGAGAGAGAGAGAGAGAGAGAGAGAGAGAGAGAGAGGGAGATGGAGAGAGATGGAGAGAAAACTAAATTAAAACAAAGAGGGGCAGATACCACGTCAATAAATGATTATTACTTTTCAAGGATGGCCTAGTGGACACATCTCTTTGGGGGTTTTAAGTACTAATCTGATAATCATTGCTTCATGTGCCTTGTTCAAACACGCAGATGGAAACTCTAAATAGTGAACCACATTAACCCTGGCGTCTATGTTGGGCATGTCATTATACTAGATCTGTACATGCCCGTCGCCCACCGGCCTACTTGAGAACGATGCAACCTGTGAACCTAATAATTCCCGTTCTCAACTGTATCTGCCTGTGTCTGAAAGTGGACTGGTTACGTAATCAATTGTCAAGTATGGGGTTGCCATGGCAATCAATTGGCTGAGGCAGAAGCTGGAAATTGCACAGGTGAGGGGACTTGGCCTCATTAGGCCCACTGGCAGAGCCTGACCAGAGCCTTTTGTGGTGGGTCCGACCGACTTGATACCGGGCACTGCACTCCTTGCGGGGGTGTGGAACGTGTGTGTCAAATTTGAAGTCGGTGGGACAAACGGTTCTCGAGTTACGTGCATTGTGTGCCCGTCGCAGTCGGCCACCGGCCTACTTGGGAACGATGCAACTTGGGAACCTAATGATATGATATACGTTGCCATAGCACCCGTTTTAACTGTCAGCCAGTGTCCCACATGGAGATCTGTGTATGTGCCTGCGTGTGAAGACTGCAAACTAACTCATTAGGCCCACTGGCAGAGCCTGACCAGAGCCTTTTGTGGTGGTTCTGGAGAACCGTGGGTCCGACCGCCTCGATACCTGGCACTGCACTCCCTGTGGGGGTGTGGACTGTGTGTGTCGAATGTGAAGTCGGTGGGTCAAACGGTTCTCGAGTTACGTGCATTACAACCGTACATACACGCACACGCGCACGCAGAGACGTGGCGCATTTATAGTAGGATAATATAAAGTATAAAATAGGACTGAAGTGGTTACTGTAAAAAAATATAATAATAATCCCATTTCAGGTACTAACATGATCACAGTACTTCTTTGATTACTGCATCCTAACCAAAATACTAAGAGCATTAACAATTGAACCGCAAATCAGAATAATTAAAAAAGACTCCAGAACGAGGTTAGATGGCCAAAAAGAACAACATATTCTCACTCTCAAATTGTAGTAAAAAAACTTGGGACATAATCTTAATCTGACCATGCTTCTTCACCCGTTGGATTGATGCAGCGGGGGTGAGAAGGCCCTGACAAGCAGCAGTGTGCAGTGTTTTGCAGTCAGTGATGAGAGACAGAGACAGACAATGTGGAGCCTGTTCTCCTTATCACTAGTGCTTACTTGTAGACCACAGACCAGTCTAGTGTCTTGAAAATGTTGTTGAAGAGAAAACTGTTTACTATGTTAAGTATATACAGTAAAAGTAAAATATAAATGCAATTATGAATACTAATGCTTCTAAAGAATAAATGAAGTGCTGTCATATAGCATATGTTGTCTCATATGTTAGTGCGTGTTCATCCTATTTAGCATACAGATTTCAACATTAAATCAGGGAGTACGGTTAATCGGCAGAGGAGTGTGTGTGTTTTGTGGCTCTAGGAACCATTGAGACGAGGCGGTCAAGTCGGACACAAGATTGACTTGTGAAATACGTCATCCGACCCGGCAGCCTTGTGTTTAGCATGCTCACCGTCTTGCGGAATTCAAAGTGGACCTGGCTCAGGTTGAGTTGAGGACCAGAGACCAGACAGTCCAGGACCACCCTCTCATACCGCAGAACTGGCTGGACGGGCCCCTTGATGGACAGGGTGGCTAGTGGACAGAGAGACAGACCGACAGACCGACAGTGAGAGGGGACAAGGACAGACAGATATTTATATTTGCATGAGAGATTTGCATATTAACTAAAGCATTTAGCTGATAATCTTACCCAGAGGGACAACCATGGATTAAATCGCAATGCCCATATTACTAATATTATATAACAGCCCGCAAATTAGTGCAAGCCAAGGCTCATAGCTGCAATTCTCAGAAAATACTTTTCAGAAAAGATTGCGTAAGGGAGAAGTGCTGCTACCATAACACGTACAGAAGCAAATAAATGGAAGTGAAGGAAAGGGAGTGGGGTAGATTGATTGATTGATTTTTTATTTCATCTTAAAAAACATAGGGCTCTGCTGAGAAAGCTAAAACAGCGCCATACATGAATAAAAAAAAGGTCAAGATAAAACACAATACATTTCCGTTGTCGTCCCTTAGGGGAGGGCAGGACAGCACTTCTACAATGGCAGGAATGGCACAGTAGCATACACAATATAACATTATACACCGCGTGGCCAGCCACTCAGTATGTTATAATATTTATTAATTTATCTATATCTATTGACCTTTATTTAACCAAGAGAAGGAAAACAAAACCCATTAACATTAATAATATCTTCTCTAAGGAAGCCCTTCTAGGTTAAATAGATAGATAGATTTGTATTGTTCCTGGGGGAAATTCAGGTGCAACAATGCAGCAAGCATGAAATCATGCCTACTACATTCATAAAAGCTACACAAGCTACAAAACGACCCAGTGAATGGCCAGCTACATTTCGCTGCAGAGTCACCGTTGAGGTGTTGCTCAAGCCACGCGCTGCGTAAATGAAAAGGTATAGTGTGAAATCAGGGAAATGGTTAACAGCATGATTGATGCTTGACTGCGTCATTGGAGCGCTGAAAAACATTGAAGTCAGCTATAAATTTTTTGGTAGCGCGTCACACCCGTCATGCAAGTGTCCGTTATTCGTTTTGTAGCTTCATGTCATTGGTAGCCTGTTGCTTTGTTGTTGCTATAGTGTGAATGCAAAATCTGATTTAATGGGGAGTTCAACTCAGTTCAACACTTGTTGTGGAGTCATTTCCACAGCCTAGGCCTTTAGGCTGTTTTCAAGTTGGTTGATTCAATATTTAGATGTTTGAAATGATTTTCATTTGCTTCAGAATAGCAAATAAAGGCCAATTCAACTTCAAGGCACAAGTCACTGAGAACACGTCCCTGGATCTGGTTCCTGATTGTCCTATACTCAGTATGCTGAATGGGGAGGCCTTCATTTTTTGATTGGTTATTTCAATATATTCATATTTTCCATTTCAGTGTGTCTGATCATAACCAATATCAATCAACCCTAAAACTCATCTGTTCATCCGTTTCATTTTAATCAGAAGTGAAATTCCATTTGATTAAAATATATATCAACAGTGTGAAACACATTACACAGATAACACAAGTCTATTATTTATTTTGGTTATGGATTGCAACATGGATCAGTGGGGTCAAGGGAGTTTAGTTGAACAAATACATAATTATTACTTGCGCAAGCAGAGCGCGCAAGTAATAGTTTCGCCCGGCTCGTATGCACCGTCCCAGCCAACCCGCCACTTTTGATGCGTATGCACCGTCCCAGCAAATTGTGCCTGATTTGCTGGGACCAGATTACATGGTGTGTATATGTATAACTAGATCTCAATGATGACGTAAGAAATATGTGGATTAAAGGACCCAATGCCAGAGTGTAATTTGATTTTTCCGATGGTGACGTAATGACGATATGTTTTAGTGTTGTGTGTATACATGTATGTAATCTGGCACCACTGCCGTATCAGGCACAGTTTGCTGGAACGGTGCACCAACTCAGTGGCCTTGTGGTTAGAGTGTCCGCCCTGAGACTGGGAGGTCGGGGTTCAATCCCCGGCCGGGTCATACCAAAGACTGTAGAAATGGGACCCAGTGCCTCCCTCCCTGCAACATACTAGCGTCATGTCCTGGGGGTGTACTTGTACATCAAACTGCCTCACGCTACAGAAACAGGACATAGGCTCCTGCCCTATGGGCCTCATAGCTCGGCAAGGCTACTCCTGTGTATACATGTATGTAATCTGGCACCACTGCCGTATCAGGCACAGTTTGCTGGGACGGTGCATCAAAAGTGGCAGGTTGGCAGAGATGGGCAAAATACATTGAAAATGTATGTTGATACAAAATACAAATACTGGGTCATAAAATGTATCTAAATACAAGATACAAATACTGGTCTGAGAAATGTATTTGAGATACAAATACGTATTTTGAAAATACATGAAAATACATTTTCATGTGTATAATGATAAGTAAATTCATAATTGATTGCCAAATATTAAATTAATGACCTGTCAGAATGTCTAATACATTGAAGATTATTAGGAATGATAATTATATTTTATAAATAAATAAATAAAACAGGACCCACAAATGAATGTTAACTCATAAATTACCAAACACTCCCATCTAGTGGTGAAAAACAGTTTGGACCTGTTAGTGTCAATGGCAGGATAGAAACAGTGTTAGATTGAAAGAAAATGTGGCAATATCTTTGAACTGGCTGCATACTGTAGTATATAAATAGCAACACAATTAAATAATATTAGGCTTGTCTGACCAATTGTGTTATGCAGACAGTAGTAAGTAAACTATCTTTAATAATGCATAAGAAAAACAGACTTTATGGCTGTGTTTGTTGTTTCCATGGACATGGTGAATAAATGAGGCCACACAGATGCCACAACTTGAACTTTATTCACTAATCAATTCACATAAAGTGAAGTCAAGAACTGAAACTGACTCCACTACGCTGGCTTGTGGGGAACATATTTGTCAATATGCCAGTGACAAAGAAATCCAGAAATGAATGTCATCACACATAACAAAAACAAAATGTTTTATTTTTTAACATTCTTTAACCCCACCCCAAGAGAAGTCACAAACATGGCATTTCAATAACTGCATCTTATGATCATCAGTGCTTTCATCTCACATTACAACAAAAGCAAGTTCGTGTTATTTTATGAACATTATTCATACCCCTCTTTCCTCTTTTCAAAAAAAAAAGAAATTAAAAAATTAAAAGAAGATTCACAGACATGGCCATCTCTTGCCATGGACTCATTTGTCAATGTGCAGACACATTGGCCTGAGTTCAGTTAGTTGTTTTTTAGTACCACTAATTTCTCCAACAGTTCAGCTGATAATCGCCTTCTGTGAGGGCGGTAAATCATACCAGCAAAGGAGAAGAGACGTTCAACTGGTGCAGATGACGGCAAAGTTGTGTTGAATCTCACAAAGAGTTTCTTGATCAAAGGATATGAATCCAGCGAGGAAAGGTCCTTTCTGCTGTCTTCCAGAAAGTGAAGCACCTCCAGCTCTGCTTTGCTGTGGCTGGGCAATGAGTTCTGGCTTTCAGTTTCTGTTTTGGGATTGGAGACAAAGAAGGGAAGGGTGTTATTATGAATTTACATTCAATTCACTACATTTTATTTAAATCATAACATGAAAGTAACTACTAATTTACTTTTAAAATGATTAATATTCTGATCCAATATGAAATTGTATGTATTGATGATTACTTCATGAAATTGCAGTTTAACTTAAAGTGAGAGTAGTCTACCTGTAGCTGTAGCCTGATCAGCAAAGACGGAGAACTCATCTTCACTCTCTTCAGCGCCGGCATTTGATGAGGTAGTCTCACTTTCGGACAGAAGGCCAAGCTCTTCAGCTGAGTGCAGGAACAGCTGATGGATCCTCTTCTTCTCTGCAGCCAGTCTGAGAGGTAACCACCTCATCTTGAAAAATGGGTGGGTTGCTGTAGCCAGGATGGCTTCGTTGACATCAATATTCAGCTCCAAGTAGCTACTGAACCTTTTCTCAAAGCCAGTTATGGTGGCTTGCAATATTTGAGAGCAGTATCGCAGATTTGAAGATTGCAAGTCATTGAGTTTTGCCTGAATAGTAAAGAGCGTAGGTATGAGCTGTCCATAGTAGCAGGATAACTGTCCTTGAAGCCTATCAATTGAGATGGCTATGGGCTTGAGGACTCGGCGGTATTCCTCTAGGAATTCAAGCTCTATTTCTTTGAAGTGTGGAAGGGCCAAGGCAGCCATGACAAGAGGAAGCTTCTCCCGTAGAGATGTCAACTGGCTCAAACAGTCATAAAGCGAATTCCACCTACAAACGCAGGGTGTCTTTAATTCCTGCTTGATAATGCCCTGGATTGTTTCAGCACTCTTTGGTCTTCCAGAAGCATTCCACAGAGCTGAACACTTTCCCATGGCTGCATGATTCAATCTTGAGAGAGTTGTATTTCCTTTTATAGCATTTTTTACATCAGTGGTTGATACTAGGCTGAGTGTGTGCGTTGCACACCTGATGTGAGATGGTAGAATGATGGAACCTTCTGTCACTCCTTCTCCCTCTGGATCAATCTCCACAAATGTTAGCTCCTCTTCCAGATCATTTGTCTCATCATCCTGCTGGTTTGAACATAGTGTGATGTTGAATTCTCTAAAGGCTTTGGCAAAGTTGCTTGCATTATCAGTAACAGTAGCCACGACAGTGGCAGGTGTGAGCCCATACTCAGAGTGGATTTCCTCCAGTAGTTCAGCAATTCTGTTGTATGTATGTGGACTGGGGAAATGCCTACAAGCCAGTGCAGATGATCTACGCTCTAGGGTCTCAGGAACTATCCAGTGAACAGTGACTCCCAAAAAACTGGTTTTCTTTGTTGACCATATATCGGCAGTGGTGCAAACCTGTTTTACGCTCTGCAGTACTTCCTTCAAGATGGCAATTTGACTGTTATATTGGGTATTTATCCTCCTCCCAAGTGTCCTCCTTGACATGACTGTACCATCTGAGGAAAGTCCTTGCACCAAATCCACAAATTCTGCTTGCTCCACAGTGGATAATGGGTGCATGCCTTTTACAACAAATGCTGTGACTAAAGTGTCAATTTTGTTTTGTGTCACTGGCGCACGGTCAAATAATGTACGTTGCCTGCTTTTGCTTGGGCCTTCGGAAGTGGCAGCCTTTCTTTTCTTCCCAGTGGATACTTGCATTTTATGTGCTTCAAATTCTGGAAGTTTCTCTTCATGTTTCCTTCTCATGTGCAATTTAAAATTTGATGTTGCCTGGAGTGTGCCACTGATTATTGTCCTTTTAGGTGTGCACATCTGACACTCTGCCAGTATCTTTCCACTATCACTATCTTTCTGAACAATTTTAAAGAATTTCCCATCCAGTATTGCACAGTTGCCGTTTGACAGTTGTGTGTCTGTGTCTGCTGCAGCTGTGGCCTCTTCTAGTTCAACTTCTGGCCATGGCGGTGAGGCAGATGGCCCTGGGCCATCTGATTCCTCACTGTCACTCATCTTTGACTTCTACCTCAAGAAAAATGTAGAAAGAGATTGATTGATTGATTAGGCCTACCACCAATTGTAAATTTAAACCAACAATAAAAAACAAGATAAGTAAACAAGATACTAATGACTAAGATGAATAGATTATCAATTAATTGCCATTAATTAATTTAACCTGAACAGCATGATATCACAACAAAAAGGCACTTCATTATTATTAAGGCTAAAAATGAGAGTTCATCAGTTCAAAGAGGGCATGGACAGGTTTTATATTGAACTGTGCCACTAGGTGGCAACTGTTACTTTTTAATGAGATGAATTGCAGTCAGGTGTGTTTTTTGTGACTGATCCAGCCAAACATAACACCAAAAATAGAATTATACACCCACCCTGTGTTGAAATAGTACTGCACCTGCACATTTAGGCTCAGTAGAACAAACATATTTATTTAACATATGTTTGTTGTTTGATGTGCCCAGATGTGCCCTGTTTTGTTCACTTCCATGTGTCCATGAGTCCACACATGTTCTGCCTGTCCAGGGTCAGACATGCCCTGCAGCTCTAAAGCCTCCCTCTACCTTCCACTACTTTACTAATATTTAAATATGTATTGTTGTAAGCTTGCATGCATTAGCTTGCAATATCCAACAATCATGTTTAGATAAGATTAATACATACCTTTTTATCTCCGGGGGAACCAAGTAATCATTTGGTTCAGTTTGCAACTTGAAGACATGTGAGCCTTGTGAGGTAAGTCTCCATTTCAACTGAAGGCCCGCCCTACTCTGCCTCTCATTTGTGGTTCAATCAGGGGGGCAGTCAGCCAGATATTTCGTGAAGCCTCATTTGAAATCGGTAGTTCATATAATGGCCTGTTGTGGCGCTGGACTGGACCCAAAAAGCCCCATAGCTCCATAGAGGCCCATGTATTTTGGCCCAACTTCACCTAGACTGTATTACCTTAATAAACATGGTCATGAATACTTTCTTCTTCCAGTCACTAGTTTAAAGTCTCATTTCTAATGTCATAATATTCTTTTTGGAAAATGATGGTCCCATTAATTAAAAAAATGACCATAAAGTCGCGTATGTTCTGAGGGGCGTGGCTACCGTTACAGTCTATGATCGGGATTCCCCTCCCACTCAAGAGTCTTCTCCTCCCACTCGAGTCAAAATAAAAACCAACGGAGAAGAAGGGGGGAAGTCCCGCCTCGTTGTCTGGGCAGCCAATGACCAGCTGGTCCAAAACGGAGCCAGCCAATGGCCAGCTGGTACCAAACGGATCTAGAAAGATGGCGACTTACATCAGGAATTAGCATATTATTACAGGCTTCATTTTACGTTCATGTTAGACCCGGGGAACGCTTTGTCCATATTTTTTACAGTCTATGGGTTCAATTTGAGTGTGTAAGCCAATCAGAAGGCGGAATAGAAGTGACATCACACATTGTGTTGTGTTGTGTGTATGGGTGCGTGTGTTTTGCCCCTACAGTTTAAACCTGAGGCAGTGTAAATGTTTAACATTGTGTCCATTTGAGAATAAAATTACATTAAAACAAAAAAAGTATTTTATGTATTTGAAATACAGAAAATACTCAATCTGAAAGTATTTAGATACAAAATACATCTAATTTCTTCCATCCCAGCGAAATACAAATTACAAAATACAAAAAAGTATTTAAAATACGTATTTCAAATACATGTATTAACCACAGTAACCAGTAACCACAGTATACCGCTAATCAACTTACAAATTACATATACATATATACATAGTATATATGTATAGCTCTCAATGATGACGTAAGAAATATGTGGATTAAAGGACCCAATGCCAGAGTGTAATTGGTTTTCGATGGTGACGTAATGACGATATGTTTTAGTGTTGGGAGGATTAAAGGTAATACTCCTGTGTATACAGTATAATTCATGATGACTATTTTCATGTAGGCCTATATGATGTATTCCCATGTTTTTTGTTCTTGCTTACTGTAAATCGATCGCTCTGGATTAAGAGCATCTGCTAAATGTCTAAATTGTAAAGTGCTGCCTTCACGGTCGAAAGTACTTGTGCGCTCTGCTTGCGCACTAGTTGGCCATTTATGGCCTACTAGTGTGCAACAAGCAAGTATGCACTCGACAGAGTGCAGTTCTAGTTATGGTTATATTCACCTATACATTCTTAGGCCCTCATTTATCAACCGTGCGTACGCCAAAATATGGGCGCACGCCGAAATTACCGACATTTTCGGCATTTAACATTTCCGGCAAAGCTTGAAATTGAACGTGACAACGTTCAAAACCCACGTCTGCTCGGGACCTGGCGTACGTTTTGTCCTCACCTGTTTTTCTGTCATAGAACGGCGGAGCAGCATTGTTTGACCAGCTGAGAGGCTGTCACAGGCATTTAAACATATGTTTTCACTCCTAAAATGTTAATATAAAACGGTATGTGTATGCAGTAAAAAACAAAAGAGAGATTTCCAACTTTAATTAAAATCGCGCAATTAAAAACAATATAACATGTTTACAATGTATTAGTTTGTGCTTAATCAAACAGTGCTTTACTGGCCTTGTTATGCGAGCGCACTTGTGAGATGATTTTGGAGCGCATGCGGTGATGCGGCATATGTGATTATGATATTATTTAAAAAAGGCATAAATGGACTGCACGCCTTTATTTCCAAGTGACAATGACAAGCATACAGCTTGCCTATTTGTAGTAAGTACTAGCAGGCTATAGGCGTAAGGGGCTTAATCATTCACCATTTAAATAAGTGCTTAGACAGGTTTTGACAGTTCAGATAAACGCGAGATCATTTTCGGGGGTCGGGAGCCTGAGGACGGGACCGCGGCGTGCGTCGCCAATACATACCAGCACACATGCAAGCAAGCCTTCATCCATATGTTTATGATTCGTTCATCAATGATCAAATCACTACATAAACGTTGATTATGACTGCCTTGACGACATGATAGCCTATCTCTCATGCAGGCATCACTGACACTCACCCACAGGACTTTAATATCACAGCAGTGCGCAGTCTCACGCCTTCGCCGTGCACTGCGCACAAATGGGTAAAATTAATATAGGCCAGCCCAAACGTATTCCATTCATGGCGATGCGATGTCGATGTGTCATGTAGGTGCGTGCATGCGTGGACATGACAGCAAGGCAAGCGAGGTGAGAGGGAAACAGACAGGGTAGGCCTACAACTTTATTTAATTCATGCAGGTGTTCGTTCTTTATTTGTTTAACAACACACCAGTTAGTTCTAGTTGGGCTTGCAAATTGCGTGTGCGTGTGTATGAGAGAGGGGGGTGAGGCGGGCAGCAAGGCACGGGAGGCACGGGAGAAACCTATTTTTTCATGTAACCATGGTTTCAGTAAACGTATTGCCGTTGTTCATGTCGCAAAAACGAGGGCGAGGCTAGATTTAATAGGGCGTGCCAGATATATTTCAGCCGTGACATTTATTAACGTCAGAACGAAATTAAGGAAGGATCAGCTGTTTGCGATCACTTTATAAATGCCGTGGCGACGTGGGTGTACTACGAAACCTGCACTCGAATCTGTGGCAGATTTTACACTCGATTGATAAATGAGGGCCTTAATGTGTGGAAAAAACATCCACAACATACCTGTTTTATAATGGTAATCCTTCCATTACATGGATTCAATCAATCACCAGAGAATAAAAACATGTTTTCACATCTATTTTTATTTGGTTCACTGATTGTTCCTTCAAGTGTCAACGCCCGAGCACATTAAACCACTGTGTTCTTGTGTGATTAAGTGCAAGTTGAAGCAGGTTGTTGTACTCAGACAGCAACCAGCCACTACTTCCTCTTCCACTGCTTTGTCTCCAAACTGGAGCTCTGCCAAAACACCACCACTGACCAACACACTGTGGCCCCCTATTGGCCAGTACCGAAACATATACAGATGAGAGAGAGAGAGAGACAGAGAGAGAGAGAGAGAGAGAGAGAGAGAGAGAGAGAGAGAGAGAGAGAGAGAGAGAGAGAGACTCAGATAATCCATTTAATCATGTATACTGTATATATAGTAGAGTGTGTAGTGTATATAGCGAAGGTTGGAAAGCTATTCAGGCATATTATCACTTAGCTGTTTCCCAAGGCTGGCATGCCCAGTGCCAGAGAGTGGAAACCACTGCTAATTAGAATAATACAAGCATATTGTATTATTATCAATTCTGACGATATGTGTAGAAATGTTTTATGTTCATCAAAGAGCAATGGTTATGGTTAATTGTCTCCACCAGGCCGAAGGCATGGGGGGAGAGTATGTTTTGCACTCCGTCCGTCCGTCCGTGTGTCCGTCCGTCCGTCCGTGTGTGTGTCCGTGAGCAGCTAATCTCGGCCACCGTTAACCCGGTCGATGCCAAATTTTGCACACACACTCCCTGGATGCCAACGATGAACCTCTGCCCCAAACTTTCCAGAACGGCCTGTTATAGCGCCACCAGGAGGCCGCTTTGTGCAAAACAAGTTTTTGCACAGTACACCTACAGATTTTGTCCAAACATCACGCAAATTGGTACACAGTCTCTCTAGAGCCATTCAACGAAACCGGTCTTTCAGATTTCTCAGACTCCATCCTGATTGGTTAAGATTGGCTTCCAAAGTTCACAGGAGTGCTCAGTTTCAAACAAAATGCTGCAAATCATGAACACATCGCGTGATTTCCGTGAAATTGTGCACCCACATTCCCACTAGGCCGAGGACGAAATGCCACATGAACAATTTCAACTCAGCCTCAAGGTGGCGCTATAACTGGCCGAAAAGTGTTTTTACCTCTAACGGATCTGTGGATAACTTTGTATGCCAACTCCCTAGAGGCCAAGGAAAAACCTTTGCCTGGAATTTTTCACATCTGCTCTTTATAGCGCCACCAGGAGGCCGACATATGTAAAACACATTTTCTATTATTACTCCTTCAGATTTTATCCAAATTTCACGCAAATCGGTACACATGATCTCCATAGTCATGTGATCAAGACAGGTTATGAAGGCAAGCTGCAATGTCCTACATTCCTATCCTGGTGGAGACCTGTGCCCAGAAGGGCACTTTTTCTAGTTCTCTATATATTCACCAGAACACAAAAAATTACATCAATATTTAGAAGGTTTCTGGGGAACCGCTTGAGGGATCTCTACTCACTAATAAAGATAATAAACTCCTTCCTTCTCACTGTCGGATGATAGCAGATACAACAGACAGACAAACAGTATATTATGTGGCACAGTGGCAGGTAGAAGAAAGGCAAGCACAAAAATAAACACACACACACACACACACACACACACACATCCAAGATAGAATACAAGGTCAAGGAACAATATGACAGAGATTGAATAAACAAAAGGCACAGTAAGGGATTGTGGAATAGGACCATAGACACACATGTGCAGTGCACCATATTTACCATAACTGGCGTGGAACAGTGCAAGCGTCAATATCCCCACGAGTTCCATGACTGGATATCCAAGAACAATGATCTACCAAACAAAGATTGTACGCTACGTGTTGTTCTTCCTTGTTTAAACTGGTATGAAGCTGAAGTATGGGCTATTTATTCACAGCCAGCGGGCCGGGGGCGGTGCCTTCTCTGTTTGCAGAACCCAACACATGATGTGAGTGTTTATGCAGGTGAACGTGATGGTGCGTCGTGCACTACTTTTGTCTCAGATTGTTGCTGAGCTGAGGTCAATGACCTGATGCTGAATACATTTAGTGAAACTGAAGCTTGTTAGGCTTTCAATGAGTGATAAGACATGATATGACATAAAAGCGACGTACAGTACATCACAGGCTTTGCTGGTTGTTCCTCAGACAAAGCGGAAAACCAAAGGCGATCGAGCCTTTGCAGGTTTTGCCCCTAGGCTATGGAATGAGCTTCCACTCCACCTAAGAACTGTGGACTCTGTGGACATTTTCAAAGGACTGTTAAAAACTCACCTTTTTAAACAAGCCTTTCCATAGCCGGCCTGGTTAAATGTTGATTGCTTTATTTTACTCTACTTTTTTCTATTTTCTATTTTGTCTTACTTTATTAATGATTTAGTTCTTAACTTGTTTTATTGACTATTGACTTGTTTTCATTTTATTGTTGTTAAAGCACATTGTGACTGTAATTGTCTGTGAAAGGTGCTCTATAAATAAACTTTACTTACTTACAGTATGATGCAGATGGCAGAATCGCAGCACTTGATCATCATAAGCATATTTACATAGCATTTGTTATACTTATTTAACAGAACATTGGCAAATTATGTCTCAATTTTGCTTGTCATACGATACATTTAAGGAACTGATTATGAAAGCTGAATGTCAGCATCCTGGTTGTAAAGCGTGTGGGACATTGTGTTAGGCGTTAGAGCTAGGCTGGATCGATGTAACCTAATGCACCTTATGCATGCTCGTTTAAAGTTGCTTCAGATAAAGGTTGCAGAATATTTTCATCAAACGTATATTAAGAACTGAATTAAGTAGGATAATCAGACCATTTGGAATTAGACTTGCAAAACATGTAATAGCCTAACTGAAAATATGCACACTGTAGTCTATATATGCTATTTTGTCATGAACATTGATCTTTATGAATCAATAAAGATGAATGCACAAATCAAAAGTTGCATCGTTTAAACAGACCGGGCTGTCTTAGGTTTCACCAGCATAACACCATAGGGCTTATTGTTATAATCTTGCTTGACCTTGGCTGCACAGCCTCAGTATAGAATGGAATGCTCTGCTGTGCTCAACAGATAAGAGGGAACTAACAAAGGCTTCTGTTAGGAAAGACAACATATTGGCAAAAACGAGACTTCAAATTTCCCATGTTCATTGAATTTATGAACTTTAACTAGAGAAATACTAGAATTTCAAATGGAGCATGTGCATTGTGTGTGTGTGTGTGTGTGTGTGTGTGTGTGTGTGTGTGTGTGTGTGTGTGTGTGTGTGTGTGTGTGTGTGTGTGTGTGTGTGTGTGTGTGTGTGTGTGTGTTAACTTTTAAAGGTCAGTACAGTAGGAAGACACTTGGCAACTTCTTAATACACCAAACATTTGCCGTTTTCACCAACCTGTTTTTGAGGGGCGCAACATCTGGCTTTCCGAATTCGTCATATGGTAGCCAAGTCTATGGACTTGTAAGGTTTGTTTAGAGCACTTTAAAGTAAACAAACATTACCAGGCTGCCACATGACGTCACGCCAGGGTGATAAAAGGCACCCCTCACTTCACACAAGTGTGATTTTTCATACATCACAGGACTACAGGATTGACTTTGGCAATGAACATTAGTTCCAACATAATATGAACAGAAGTGTGTGGGGGTACTCACTACTCACCCTCTCCTCTCCTGTGGGGCGGCAGTGGCTCAGGGGTAGAGTGGCCGGTAGGTTCCCCTTCCAAGTTCAATCCCCCAGAGTTAGTGTCGAAGTGTCCTTGAGCAAGACGCTGAACCCTGCTTCTGGTGGACTATCGCCTGGTACTGCCATGGAATCACTGGGTAGGACTTTTCTGGGTGTTACTTAGTTGTGGATGGACAGTTCCACGTCCTGTCTGCAATTTCGCCAGTAGAACCGGACCGGGCCTGAAATTGTCACAGGGTCTTGGAGAGACCAAAGTGTCCCGTCCCCACCGAGCCATGGAACAGCAGGAGTACTTAAAGAGCTGTTCGACCTTGCTTCCCTCCTAGGGTGCCTGCCTGCCAGCTGTGTTGCAACTTGCAGCAGGCTGTTGATAACAGAGAGGCTATAGCCCAATGTGAGTAATAAGCCTTTACTGTCCTTATCCAGAGCTGACACCGTGGATCATTGCTACAATCCAATTCCAGTGCCGGTTGAGGATAACACCTGCACCATCCTTTTCTCCGAGGGTCAGTAGTTTTGGGGGCAGGAGCTATGATACTGTCCCCCATTGTTAGTGCAGCAGTGTTGTCACTGCTGCACGCTTCACGCATCACATTGATCCCAGCGAGTTCTGTTCTCCCCAGAACCCCGGCTGTATGGACCCCCCGTTGACCCGGCATGGCACTCTGGATGGATGGCTGCTCGGGCTGGTGTTATTGTCCCCGCTCTGGGAGGTTGGCCAGGTACACCGGGCCCATGTACTGTAGCATTACAGCATATTACACTCTTTGGCCGCGGACACAGATGGGAGCACAGGCTGTGCCCAAGGCTGAATGATGGCATGGTTAGCGCCCCCGCTGTGATACTGCTGAAAGGCTATGGTTTTCAGACTGAGCCCAGATAGAGATGGGTGGCATGGGCCTAGTAGGTACATCCATAATGGCTCCCCAGTGGTCAAGTATATAGGTCCAAGCCAAAGCTTCTTGGATGTCAGCCAGCCAGCCAGCCATCATTACCTCACCACATCCACACCCACCAAACTACACACATACAGTATGAAAACAAATGGACAAAGGAAGTAATGGATATTAAACGACATTAATCACAATAGCCATGCAAAACATCCCTAACTGAATAACAAGCCAAGCGCAATAACTTTCAGTTAGGGCGAGCCATATTGGAGTAATTGGACACACTAGCGCCAAATTGGCACTATATATACCGGGTATACATGAACACGCGCGCGCGCGCGCACACACACACACACACACACACACACACGCACACACGCGCACAGACACACACACACACACACACACACACACACACACACACACACACACACACACACACACACACACACACACACACACACACACACACACACACACACACACACACACACACAGTCGAATCCAAATCTCATAATAAGTTCTTTACACCGGAGGCAGCCAGGGTCTTTCTCTTTCGTTCTGTGCGGCCATGAATTAACCTCGCATCACCAGACTTTCCGCCGCAGCCATGTTGTAGTTCCAGTGTATGTCCAGTGGAGGGCAGAAGAGAAGAGGGACGTTTTCAGTGGTGTTACTGCAGAATTGGTAACCTATCGAATACTGTGACTCCAGAGACGTTGCTGGTTTACATTACAGTCGAGAACGTACTGGTCGTAACTTACAAAAACATCGTCAACCTCAATTAAATACTTACCGGAAAATTTGCAAAGGACACACAGGCATTGCATTAGTTTGGAATCCGCACACGGAGACCCCATACTCAATAGGTTACACATTTCGGCATTACACAGGAAACAGGACCCGATTCGAAACGGAAGCTCTGCTGAGAAACATTCCGTCTGCAGAGGCATTTTTGGAGGATCAAACTCAAACATTTGTCATCGCCACGACTCTAAAACATGGATAGATAGTGTTCCATTTCTGTCGGTGAGTCAGTTAATAAACACGTACACTGCGAACATCGAGGCTAACTAGTTGTAAATGCGAGGATTAGCACCTGATGCTAAAGAAACAGAACAGACCAGCTAACGCTGGCTAACTGTTATTGTTTTTAGCACTGTGACTAGCATCAAGTGCATTTTATCTTGTCGGGTTATTTAAATGTACGTTCGTTGTTGGCATATTATTAGTTTAACAACGGTTTTATATCCAAACGGAAAGGTTATATGCACAGGCAACTATAGCCATGAAACATGTCTGTCATATAAATCATGTCATGACACGAGCGTCATGTGAACCATGGCTAAGGTAACTTACACTTGTAAACAAGTGTAATGCTTAATTGGGTCGTCCACTCACAGTTAACAGAATTTGTATTGAGTTTGTGCTTAAAATGTACTGTAAATTCTACAAACTGTTAATAAATATTTCAATCAATCAATCAAATCATGTCATGACACGAGCGTCATGTGAACCATGGCTAAGGTAACTTGCTGTTATTAATTCATGGTCAACGACTACATAAAAACGTTACTAGCCTCAGAGCCTCGATACTTGTGGTGAAATTGTGTGTGTGTGTGTGTATATGTATGTGTGTATATATATATATATATATATATATATATATATATACACATACATACAGTCATACATACACTATCCCCTCTTTCAGATATTAATTGCATTTGATATCTATATTCGTTTCTTAAATTAATTTAAAATGACGAAAACCTAGATACAATGGCATTATTTATAATAATTCTGTTCTTTACTTCTTGCTGTTCTTGAGTGTTTGATAAAACTGGCATGTCTCGGTTGTGTAACTGTACTATATAAGAGTAACACTTTGTCACATGTACATTCTCTTGTGTTGTGTTTGCTAGACTTACAGACCCTGGTCTCTCAAAGCGGAACGTAAACCCATTCAGTGAACCAGGTCTGTTGGCTTGGGACTCAGAAGGTACAGCAGAAGGTTGCAAAGCCACGGACCCCCTCCATTCCACCCGTGGCCAACGGGATGGCTAACAGCACCCCAACCCCAGGGAAGGCCCTGGGCACCCCTGGCCCCGCTGGCAGAACCAGCCCAGAGGGATCTCAAGTCAGTTGATTCTGTTAATTTATTTTTTAACCCATTCTGACCTGAGATCAGATTCATACGAGGTTTCCGCTGGACACACACTGGTTCTGATTGACCCATTCTGACCTGAGATCAGATTCTAAAAATGTCAGTCGCTCTTCGATTTAAAAAAAATAGCAGACCTACAAGCTCGTATCGCGCCACTCGGTGGCGCGATATGAGCTTGTAGATCTGCTATTTTTAAATAGCTAAAGCATAACATGATGCTGACACCAAAATGGGTGCCCGGTCAGAATGGGTTAACACGCTAGCTAAGTCTGTGATCCATTATGCTATAGTTAATAGCCAGGGACACATCTGATTCTGTTCTATATTGTTTATTCATGGCACTGAATGCAAAAAAAGTGGTTACAATTTGACATAATTCATAAGACTTATGGCTAAATTGTATGTCAAAATAGCAAATGAAAGGAGCACTAAGCAAATTCCCCAAAAGTTTCTTCCATGCGTTCTAAAACGGATGATTTTTGGCCTTCCCTTACCAGATGACTGGATAAATGTGTCGATTTTACTTAAACTGTTAAACAGTAGTTAGAAAATACACTACAACACAGGTAAAGCAGGTAAATAAAATGTTGCTGGCCATCCGGCCCCTGAAAGTGGAAACAAACAGTACTGGGTAATGTTCTATATTGTCTACATCAGTTTTCTTACGGGCTAGAAGAGTGACTTTGAGAGCTGTTTAAATATGAATCTTGATTTTCCTCCACAAGAATTGCCATCACAATTCTAATATTTTCCATGAAAATATGTATTGTCTTGTTTGCTGAATATTAAAGGTTTTATGACATTCATTTTCATTTATTTTTCTTTTTTCTTTTAGGTTTTATGACCTCAATTACACCCAAAAAACCTGAACTTTGAACATTCAGTGGATTTTCTGTGGTCTGAAGTTTTCTTTGGGGTTTTTTGGGCCTTTTGAGCTACAATGAAAACAGGCAACACAGTGAAACAGTGACATCTGCTGGCAAATCCCATTGACATATATGGGATTTGCAGTAAGTGATGTCACTTACTGCCGGCAAATCAGAGCACCTGTTTGAGCCAGAAAACCCCAGATCACAGAAAATCTACTGAATGTTAAAAGTTCTGAATCTACATCTAGATGTTTTTTCAATGAATCGTGCAGCACTAAATGAGGAGAATATTTTTTATCAATTTCTAATTAGTGTAGCAATTATTTTAGATTTAGTGTCCACCTTTGGAGTTGGATCATGACAAGATAACCACACAATGCAAACCTCTACCTTTAACTTGTATTATAAGTTTAGCTACAGTCCTTCCAGCCTGGTGTGAATGATGTGTTCATCATTGTGACTTTCCCTGGCAGGTGCTCAGTAAGAAGAAGCTGCAGGATTTGGTGAGGGAGATCGACCCAAACGAGCAGCTGGATGAGGATGTGGAGGAGGTGGGTCCGCAGTTGTAATTCTCTCATATTTAAGACATTAAGCCAAAACAAAAAGTATTGAGTAAACTTGAGCATGGTGAGATATGAACAAGTATTAAACTGTTGACAAGTTTCTACTCTACCAGCTATCTTAGCTAGTAACCATCAATATAACGTTTTAAAAACCTAACTGGATGTGAAAGTAGTTAAGTGAGTAGTTAAGGACTCACACACAAATAAAGAGATCAGACTATACAGTAAATCTTGGTTGCAAATTAAAAACTTAATTGGATTATCCAGGGTTTATACATGGATCTAATCTAGCCTCGCGTAGCGATTCTAAATATCACTGCGTGGATATTAGTCTTGTCCGTCTCACTCAGCGTCAGATTTATTTCCGCAATGTATTTGCATACTGGGCCCTCGTTGGTTATAGCTTGGTTCCAGACGAACCTGGTTAGCTCGTCACCATTTCAACCGTGAAGTCCTCCCACAATAGGCAAAGGCAGATGAAGGCTGGCTAGTGGCTACATGAGGCTAGGTCTAATCAGGGTGCACTCGACAAGTTGAGCTGGACTTTGTTGACCATTTCACAGATATATCTTGACATTATCTCATCTCTGTTCAGATGCTGCTACAGATTGCAGATGACTTCATAGAGAGTGTAGTGACAGCTGCATGTCAGCTGGCACGCCACCGCAAGTCTAACACCTTGGAGGTGAAAGACGTGCAATTGCATCTGGGTAAGTTGGCTTTTGTCTCGGGTTGTAAACAGGTGCAGGGGTGGGTGTGTGACGGTGCTGTGCTGACTCCCTGTGTGTTGATGTTTTTTTCCCAGAGCGACAGTGGAACATGTGGATTCCTGGCTATGGCTCAGATGAGATACGGCCCTTTAAGAAGGCTTGCACCACAGAGGCTCACAAACAGGTTTGTTTCTTTTTCCGTTGCACATTCTTTGAAAATATGTTATGTGATGTTTCTGAGATAAGCACAAGAGTGGCGTGTCAGCCAAACTGACCAATGGAGTCATCGCTCTATATACTTAATCGTATGCTGAATAGCGGAAAGAGATGAAAGAGCTCCCAATTCGCTGTGCACTTGTGATGTGACGTGTTATGAGCACGTCGATCGGTAACATCTGGCTTTCGGAATTACGTCATATGGCAGCCAAGTCTATGGGCTTTTTAACCCATTCTGACCTGAGATCAGATTCATACGAGGTTTCCGCCGGACACACACTGGTCTGATGAACCCATTCTGACCTGAGATCAGATTCTAAAAATGTCAGTCGTTCTTCGATTTTTTCAAAAATAGCAGACCTACAAGCTCGTATCGCGGCACTCGGTGGCGCGATATGAGCTTGTAGATCTGCTATTTTTAAATAGCTAAAGCATAATGTAACGCTAACACCAAAATGGGTGCCCGTTCAGAATGGGTTAAAGGTGCCTGTCACATGCCTCAAACAGTGTGAAGCCAGGCTCTTACTGGTTAAAGCTCCTTAATTGTCATGCCATGCCTGGGATTGTCTGTCCTGATGAAGGTCTAATTGACCGAAACGTCGACCTAACACAGATTGGCAAGTGTCTGACGGTGTGCAGGACCTTTTCTTTGTTTTTCAAAGATACCCTTTTTAATAATGCCTGGGATTCAAACCTGTGTCCCTGTGTCTGCCACTGATCTAGTAACCAACCGTGGTTGCCCAGTGGAGCGACCATAGTAATGGGCCTTTAGGCAGTACCCTTTGTAGTCAAGGATACGATAGTAGTGGTCCTACCTGGCCACAGGATCTAGGTGTCTCAATAGAAGAGCGGCGAGACCAAATAAAACCAAGGCTTTTATGTCTAGCATACAGATGGGTCAAAATGTCTTTGCAAAAAATAAAGAATAGATTTCCTTTAACTCGTACGGCTCCTTAATGCTGTATTGTTGTGCACACGTCTAGTAGCCCTAACCATCTGCATGTATTTTCATTTGCAGAGGATGGCACTGATCCGCAAGACAACCAAAAAGTAACAAGACTGAGCAACACCATACAAGTTGTACCAGACCCAATTTGTGCTTTTCTCACTCTTTTACAACTGGGACTTTTTGGGGACTCGTATGGTGGATAGATGAACAACGGGTTGGTCTACTCTAGGCTATGTGGGAGGGCAGGGGAGGGGTATGTATTTCTTATGATGGAAAGTATTTTTCCACCATGTGTTGTCTTGCCCACTTTGTGTGTTTTGTCAGCAATATCACAAAGTAACGTGGTGCTTGTTAGTTTTCTCTCTCTTTGTGTTGCTGTTCATCTCACACTGACAAAAACCCTGTTCATTAAGTGTTGTTTTGGGGAGGGATGTGACTACTGTTGAACCCACTATGCCTTTTTGATAGTATAAAGTATAACGATGCCAATGGTTTTGGATTCTTCTGTCCCCTTATACACTGTCTTTGGAATTATCTTGCCAATAGCTGACAATCTGAGTTTTGTGTAAGCCAAGTCCATGGCTATTCTCTTCACTCAAGCTATTAGATACTTTAATTGTTTAGTTTTGTAAAGGGGTGATGATTCTCTTTGTAAATACTGCCCACAATACACCGATTAGTTTGGTATTTCTTGTCAGACGTGTTGGCCTGTTGTGTATTTAGTGTTTCTGTCACCAACTTTGTTCAACTAGCCTCAGAAATGCAATTTTTTTGCATTTATCCATGGGTATTATATAGGGGAACTGATAGCATAAATGTAAAGGAAAATAAATGATCCTCAGATAGTGATATTTCATACAGTTTCACTGGTGGGGGGGAAATCCTGAGTTGATATTATTAAACTAGACTAAGTTTGTCTTCTTTTGCCAGACTGAAGTGGACTGGCTGGGGTTTGGGAAGGGTGTCCTGATAAATGGCATTTTTGATTTTGTAAAACAGCATTTTAGTTTAACCTGTTATTTCTATGCCATAAATAAAAATAAGATTCATACATCACAGCAGATTTCATAGTTTTGTTTCGGTATGCAATGTTTATAAACTAAAGTTTAACTTTGCTTGATTATTTCTCCCCTTCAATAATACCAATATGGTATTGTACTTTATATGATATCATTATCGTTGACCATTTCAACGAGGTATGACTTGTAAGGATCGTGGAATAAGCAATGCAGCACTTGTTGGTATTCGCTCTCGTTTTGAGCAACCTGCCAGTCACAGGTGTGTGTGTGACTGGCACCTGAGCAGGGGTCCTGCAACTTTGACAGTGATCTGTCTGTGTTACCTAAACCTCTGGAAGAAAGCCTACGGTTCCTCAGTAAAGCAAGGGTGAGAAAATGTCAGTGTGCAATGTTGCTGCTTGAACCATAGTAGCATACACAAACTCAACAAACTTCGACACGCGTTGCAGATTATCCGAGGGAGTGCAGTGCCCTGCGTCGAGTCTGTCGGTAAGGCTGTTGTCCAGAACCGCCAGAAAAGGTTCTGCCCGTGGCCCAAATGAGCCAATTGATTTCCGTGGAAACCCCAGCCATAGCTTGATTTGGAAAACTATTCCCCACACCTGCCATTTGATTAGTTACAGTAGTCAGCACTCTTCAGACATTCTCCATACATTCTCAGCAGATGTTTACCAGCACAATGACTTTCCACAACTGCTGTTTCCCCCATATGGCCAGGCCCATATATGTGCATACAACATTTCCAAACTTACATCATTCCAAAGTAGACCGGTGCCTGACGGGCACAGGTCACAAATATAGTGTGGAAGTAGCAGGACCAGCAGGTTCTTCATGTGTTCCTGTGGCTCCTGGCATTGTCACTGGTACAGAAAATGAGGTGATGAGCCAGACTAGTGGATTGAATGAGTTTTTTTTTTTACACCACATCAAGCCTGTTTTAGACTGGACAAAGTAATCCTTGATCCAAATTGAGTGAGACTGGTCAGCTGTCTGCCTCTGCCTGTGGTCAGTCACCCATCAGAGGACGTGATTTCATCTGCGTTAATCAAAGTTGGCAGCATACGCCAGATTAAATACATTTAACTATAACCGGAGTATGCTGCAGCGCAGCAGCTATTAGGGTGGCAATTTCAGACAGGTGCCTACTGTCATTTTGAAAAGCTTTAAAGAGTCATCCAATTAAAAATGATTTACTGCACTAACTTGAATGAAAATGTATTAGCTAAAGTAAATTCACCCGTCTCAATCAGTATCAATACTGAATATGAATAACGGTTAACTACTGTTTTGTGAGAAGGTAGAGCTCTTATCGTCATACATCACGTTCTGTGCTCAGCCAATCAAATCATCACAAATGTCATTCCGGCCAATCACTTTTGGTGTCTTCACTTTTCTGCCCTCACTATTATTTTCAATGGGCACATATGTGTCAAGTGGCGGTAAGAAAACGCCTAGAGCAGGCATCTCTTCCTGGTTTTTAACCCATTCTGACCTGAGATCAGATTCATACGAGGTTTCCGCCGGACACACACTGGTCTGATGAACCCATTCTGACCTGAGATCAGATTCTAAAAATGTCAGTCGTTCTTCGATTATTCAAAAATAGCAGACCTACAAGCTCGTATCGCGCCACTCGGTGGCGCGATATGAGCTTGTAGATCTGCTATTTTTCAATAGCTAAAGCATAACATGATGCTGACACCAAAATGGGTGCCCGGTCAGAAAGCTGGTGGGTGGAAATGACGCTCACGTGCGGCTTCAACTTTTAGCGTCGGCAAAGCATTTCCGTTTTTTTCCCCCGACGTGCACAAGTATCATTTCCATCCACCGGCTGTTTAAAAACCCAGAAGAGATGCCTGGTCTAGGTGTTTTCTGACACGACAATGTGCCTGCACAGCCAATGAAATCATCGCTATGGGGTGATCAGCCAATCATCAGCCAATGTTTGTGTTCACACAGACCCACAAAGATGGGCATTGGAGGGGCTAAGATATGATCCAGTTTACAATATTTCAGTCCTAAGATAAATAGGGTGCCTAACTGAAATGCACTGATGAATATTTGAATATTTAATGAACAGGCTGCATGCATAGGGCGTTTGGTACATGGTTGTGCTTGAGGCCAGATTTAATTTTTGCATTTGGGAATGTGTATGTTAAGACTGTTAATTATGTGACTCAGTTTGTTCCACAGTCAAACACGCTCAATTCTTAAGATAAAATATTAATTAAAGCGCAAATAACATGCATTTTAAAACTCCTTTTAATATTTAATATCATATTGTCTATGTCCCTCAAAGTTATTTCTAATGGTTTGAGCCTCAATCACCACTCTGATATAACCAGGCCTTGTCATTTCTTTCTGGACTTTGAAAGCAGTTTTAGCTGCAGTACCACACTGTCCTGAGGTGGAGAGGGTGCTGATATGCAGATTATTTAATATTTGAGTCATTATAATACTCATGCTAGATAACACCAGGCTTGTTTCCATTCCATGCCAGCTTGGAAAATCAACAATGGTGGACATTGTAAACAAAGTGGAAATGCAAATTTGCAACTGAAGACTGAAGAAAAGGAGGAATTATACAAAGTAGGATGGCATTGATGACATCACGATGAGGCCAAAATCAGTCGAGCTGTTTCTGAGAGCATTAAAACACCCATATGACATGAAGGCCTGATTGTTCAAAATTGGTTATTTGTGGGGATACACACATGGGAGCCCCAAAAACACAAAATAAATTGAAAAAGTTGCATTTTATGTTATAGGTCCTTTAAGTCAAGGAATTACATAGCAAATATAGGCCTATACCTCAAGATGCATTCAAACTCATGACAAAGTTGCTGCAGCTAGAATCTAGAATTCTAGATGAT
This sequence comes from Protomyctophum parallelum, assembly GCF_964188405.1. Taxonomy (NCBI): domain Eukaryota; kingdom Metazoa; phylum Chordata; class Actinopteri; order Myctophiformes; family Myctophidae; genus Protomyctophum; species Protomyctophum parallelum. The sequence continues at coordinate 50,463,691 of NC_139698.1, forward strand.
CATTCACTACTGCCATTAGCCCACCTGATGGGGATGTTTTCTCAATCATCATGAGGATGTTTTTCTTGATCTTGAGCTGAGCAAGAGCAGACGTGTCAACTACTGCTCTTCAATCAAGGACGCCAAACACAAGTCAAGCTGAAGCAATCATCAGCCCCAGCAGCCACCGATATAGATCGGCTAGTTCAACAATTTTAAAATGTATTTCAAAATGGAAAAAAAAAAATAGGCAAAGAAGTTTATACTGTAGATATGGGCTAAGGCACTGACGAAATAGGGCCCCTAATATCTCCAAGCTCACAACTTGTTGCGTTGCAATGCGTTGTGAGCTTGTAGCTGTGCTATTTCTGCAGAATGTGGAAATATGTAATTTTTGTTGACATAGTAGCAAAAGGATCATGCCAAAACACACCAGACACAAGAAGAGTCGCAGGGCTGCATGATATTGAGTCAATAATCATCATAGTGTGATCATGATGTTTCTGTTAAAAAGAACTATTAACTCAAACTGCAGAATATGTGTTGTAAACACAGTATTTTCCACCTGATATTTAGGCCTGCCATTACACAGAATACTGGTGTTACAAAGCTTTCTTTCTATAAATATATGTTTATAATTGCAATCTCTTACAGTATGTATACGCAATATTGTATACAAGACTTTATTTTGGATATCATTTAGATAGTACAGGATACCGACACATTCTCGATAAAGAAATGCTGTTGTCAATAGAGTTTCAAATCACTGGGAGTCATAAGGTCCAGACGTTTAAATTCCTTCATCAGGCTATTCTTAGCAACCATTTTATTATATATAACACATGTTAAATATTGTATAATATATCATTTATTCTCATGTGCAAAGAAATTACATCGGCTGTTAAACAGCAAAAATTATTAAAGCAACATACATGCAGCCAGTGCTCCCTATGCTGGCATAGCCCATTGCCCTTGTGACAATGCCATTGCCAGAAATCATTGAGTGGAAGCTAAGCTTGGCTAGGAATTTTCAGTCCAGAAATGCATGCGCAAACATTTCTAAACTTAGTGTTTTTCTTTAGATCAGAAGACTTAAGTTTTTTGTGCTATATAGATTCGATTTGATAGTTTGTCCTGCAATCTTGCTCATTGACCATATTAACATGAGCAAAAGTGTGTGTGTATTGGTCAAAAATGTTGTCACATTGAATTGTGTTCATCTTGTCATCACATTGTTAACTTTGTTTATTTGTCCTGGTTCCGAAAGTGTTTGATCATGTCTGGACCGTGACTACTCGGTTTTCAAGTTGGCAGTAAGCTACATTGATCACGTTATATATTACTTCATTAGTAGTGGGAATTATTTCTTTTCCCCCCCTGAAATCACCACTCTGCATTGGTGTTGGAGACGGTTTTTGTGCTGGGGTTTTACGTCGTTTTATGTCTCATGTCAGTTCCCCCGAGCATCTCACCTGCTGCTCATACACAGCACTTCTTGTTTTTCGATGGTTCTGTGCTGGCCTGGCCGGCTCCTGGCTGGCTCCGTAGCTCCAGTGTTCGGGGGGCAGAACACTTGACCCCGTCCCATCCCTCCCTTAGTTCCACTTCGCCGCTCAGCAGACCCTGATAGACCCGCCGGGTGATAAGCTCGAAGGCCTCTCTCACGCTGTGGCCGGTCTTGGACGAGGCCTCCACATAGGGCGTCCCCAACTGGCCCGCTAACTTCTCGGCCTCCACCCTGCTCACCTCCCTCTGCCCGTGGGCATCCCGGTCGCTCTTGTGGCCCACCAGGACGAACAGCACCGTATGCGGCTGGACGCGCTCGCACACCTCTGCGTGCCATTCCTTGACGTGATCGAAGGAGTCTCGGTTGGACAGGTCAAAAACCAGCAGACCCCCGACAGAGTTGCGGTAGTAAGAACGAGTCACTGACCTGGGAGAAGGAGAGGGTGAGACCGAGAGAGAGCGAGAGAGATAGAGAAACCACAATAAAAGAGAGATTATAATATCTCACGTGTATAAGATACATGATTACACTAAAGGCCTATTCATACTCCAGTTTTAGGGGATAAGGTGACGACCAGAAAGTAAAATATGACATGCTGCGGTGGTCACCGCCGGCCACTCACTCTGTTTTTACTAACCATCGTTTCGGTTGTCACCGTATCACCTAAAACTGGAGTATGAATAGGCCTTAATGAGCAGAATGAAATAGCAGATCTACAAGCTCACAATGCGTTGCATCGCGACACATTGTGAACGTGTAGATCGGCTATTTTCAAATGCCCGAAATGTTATGTTTTCAAATAATTTGAGTATTTGGACGCGAGATGTAGTGGAGTAGAAGTAAAAGTAACGTACAAATACCTCAGAATTGTACTTGAGTAGCCTACAGTATAGTCTAAGTAAATGTACTTAGTCACCTTATCCTCACCTGAACCTCTCCTGCCCGGCCGTGTCCCAGAACTGCAGCTTGACCCGGACCCCCGGCTCCACCTCCAGGAAGTGAACGTAGAAGTCCACGCCCACAGTCTGGTTGATGCACTCCAAGAACTGGTCCTCTGTGTAGCGCTTCAGCAGGGAAGACTTCCCCACAGTGGAGTCCCCCAGCATGATGACCCTGAACTGGTACTGCCACAGGGACAGGTCCATGGCCGCCAGGGATAGCAGGGACGAGGAAAGGGAGGGTGGATGGGTGAAAATAAAGAGTCCAAGTTAGAAGACAAAGCAGTTTCGCTGTGGAAGTGGAGAAGAAAAACCCCAGGAGAGGAAACCCCAGGAGAAGAGGGGGATAATAAGTACGGTATAGCTACTGTGAAGAAAAAAGAGAAATTGAGGACAAAAGGGTCAGGAGCGAAGAATGAGGTTGCAGTGAACCCTTTGGGTAGAAGGGAGAGATGTGGATCGAGCGAGAGATGTGGAGAGAGTGTGACAGTCCTTTCCCAGAGCGAGAGCACAGCCAGTCGGAGGAGGCCAAGATGGTTCCCTGTATCCCAGACACTCCCAGGGTTGAGAAAGAGCCAGTTGACGCCACTCCTCATGAATCTCACATGCTCCAGAGCGGTACCGTGCCCTCAAGTCTGCCAACACGGCTCACACACAGCGGAACACCTGCAGCTCCAATCTGTCTCTAGGAGTTAGCGTGAGATCCTCAACAGGGGAAAGTTAGGTGCACAGACATTCCCGTCCTGCCAAGTGCAGAGAGATCAATATGACCCCTTTTCTTTTGGCTGTCGTCGTCCAAGTTGCTGGTCTTCACTGCTACTATAAGTGTGTTGTGTGTGCACGGGTGTATCGGTGAGGGAATGTGTGCGCAATACAGGGGTGGGGACTTCCAAAGTTTGCCTCTGGTGCGTGTTTATACTTGACAAAAGGAGGGGCATGAGAGAAGGAGCCGATGGAGGAAGGGATCGAGGGAGGGTTGGCTGTTGGAAAGGGAGTGCTATACTGTATGTATGTGGGGGAGAAATAATAGGGAAGTGAAAGTATTCATCACCGTATTAAGGCAAAGCTACCAATACATCACTGCTGCTGCACCAGCATTCATTGTTCACGTATACTAAGCTGACAATGTGGAGCATATCAGTGTCAGTATTCAGTTCATAGTCTCCATACATGATACCAGTGAGTCATTCAACTCCAGCAACAACAGCAATAGGTTTTATGGTCCTCCAGGCCTCCATGGCTGACTGAACTGTAGCTATTCAAAAAGGGAAGTTCACAACAAGAACAATACAAGCTCTAAAGCCCCCTGGGAAAAAGCAGGCCCCGTGTATACAAGGATACAGGATATAGATCCCATGGCATGTTACGGATCTGGTTATATTTAGTTATGACTTCAGTGTCATGGTCTGTTTATGGTAGAAAAATGGCCTTGGATGTTGTTGTTTTTTAAGATCACACTGAAAAGTAATTACATTTTTGCCAGTGCATGGAATAGAATAGTGCATATCTCGGTTACCAGCATTAAATGATTCACTGGTGTCTCACTCTCACTCACTGATAAAAAAAGCAGAACCACCCAATATGTTTTGGTTAGCTGCACAGCTAAAATTTAATTTCTGTGCAGTAGTAGTACCTATTGATTTAGTTTTCTAGCAACCCTACTTTCATGTAGGCTAATCTATAGTCCACTGTTCAAGTACTATTTCATAAGTCCATAAAATGTAAGAAAAATGTTGAACTAATAGGCATAGTGTGGGAAGAAATCTTCAAATGAAATATTGACTGAGTTGTTATACTTTGTTGCGTGTGCTGTCACACACTGAAGAGCTTGCAGATCTGACATTTTCTGTGCACACCTCCTGTTTTGCTGACAATCTATCAAACAGTGTGGCTGCATTTCTTCCTAGGATTTCTGTTACATGCCAACAGCTAATGTATTGTATCCAGCATTACATATCATTTGCATGAGATAGTTTTTAATACTCAAGAGTTTCGAATTTCACTTTACATTCATCAAAAGTCAAAAGATCACTCCAATACATTCCTGACTGAATTAATGTTATTGTTGAGTGGGTTCCAGGCTCTCTCTATTGAGTTAAAGATGATTTTTGTACTTTTTTCCAATTTTCCATGTGTTTAAGAGGTGACAGTAGTTCATTAAACCCCTTGGTGTGGTTATGTGCAATTATGTCTTCCCTTTGTATTTAGGGTTTCTTCCTGGAGGCTGAAACCTTGACAGTCAAACGTGCCAATGAAAAAAACAGTAATAGGGACATCACACTATCAGCCCCTCCCCCTTTATCATACAACATACAAGCTGTGGGTGTGGCTTCAGTTCAGGTGGATCACCACCCATCAGACAAACCAGGCATACTTAATGAACTGGTGGGCGTGCACACATAAAAATGACATTACCAAATACTGTACACTTTTTTGAAAAAAAAATCTTCCTCCTTATATAACAATAAGACCTGATGATCATGTTTTAGGGTGGAAAAAAATCATGGCACTCCATCTTTAAAATAACACTGAGGTATGGGGGGTGTCTAAAATACTCTAGATCACGATCAACGATTAGGCATGCCAGTGGATCCCAAAAGGACTTTGTCTTTGAAAACATCAATTGTATGTAGTGAAGCCTCTTTCTCCAAGTCAACTGAATTATTCACTTATCTTCCTCAGTCTACATTAGATGCAGCTTAGCCCTGATACAAACATGTTATTTGTAATTTAGTCTAGAAATCAAGTACAATGAGGCATCTGGCCCTTTGGTCATTCTTTTCTTTATGCATAATTTATAGTTTGATCCAGAATGAGCTTGCCACGGCTAAAAGGCTGGACAACAATCAAACAACCTAGCCTGTGGCTGAACATCCATTTGCATGTGAAAAAACCTGTGTATTGAATAAACCAGACTAATTACTTTTTTGTTCTCCGTCAATTTATTCTCATAATTAAAATAAAGATTTCAATATGCCGTGTACACACCATGCAGTGCAATGCCAGATAGTTTGAAAACACACAAACGGGCTGTAGTATTTAACAGATTCAAGCGTGATCTGGGTTTTATAGCCCAGGCTATTTTTGAGAATGTTGTATGCCCAAAATAGGGATGCCAGGAGGGGGTTAATGTGGTCAAACTGGTCAAGTCTTCGATTGCTTTGTGAAGCGAACTAAAAACATCACTAAATGGATTTTAGACAAACAAAAACACAAAAACAGGCATTTCAAATTGATAAATAAACGTAACGGAAACAATGTTCACCATATAGGAAAATGGTGATGTATATGGTCTACTCTGCACAGATTATCCAGTAGCCATCGTCGTCGTCAATAAGAAAAGAAAATGCATAAAAATGATAACTTCCTTCCTACCTATGCATTATCTACCGTGGTGAGCCCTGTGTAATTCATATTTATGTCCTAGTTATTGCTGCAGACAAACACTGGCTCTTCTCCACTGGCTCGTAATCTTGACCATGCATCCGTCTTAATGATAAAAGACGATGCACACGAAAGCTCATAATAATAATAAGATCATATCCCTTTTGCCCGCTGAGACTCAATTCTTTAGTGCACCAATATTTCATCCAAAACAGGGTTCTCTATAGCAGTGGTTCAGCCAAGGCACAGTTTAGTCTGGGTAGAACAGAGAACCACTGCTTAAAACTGCTGCACAATAGTGCAAATTAATACTTAAAATGTAGGATATTTAATAATCCCAAACTCATGTCACATTCTTATAGAAATACTGCATTATCTTCATACAGTAGCATGGTGTTTTTTTTGCGGTAGCGAGCCATCTAGAAGAGGGTCTGTCTGTTTCTACTGATGTCATAGACTGGCCACATTAAGCCTGAACCCATGGAAATCATGCCATTATAGGACGTCTAAAACACCACTAGCATTTTAGCCAACCAAATTAGCTTAAGTAAAATATACAGCAGGAGAATCATATTCCAGGAGTAATGTTTCTTTTTACAACTCCTAGTGATCGATACCTAAAAACATTTCCACTCCCAACAGTTGCCTCACTGCGATGGCAGACTATTGTTTCTTCATGACCTTTTCCAGTGATATGATTGTCAGCGAGATGACTGATTGTTCTGTTGACGAACCACAGAGTCCACTGATCAGGAGGTAACAGGCACAGACCAAACCAGTATAGTGTCCAACAGGGATTCGATGGCTAATCATTAACTGTGTACTTTGTCACGGGACCCTTTCACACGTTGAAAAATGATGCAAGTTGCATTAACGTTTTTCAGCTGAAAATATGTTATTTTGTTGTCAAAGGGGTCCATATGACGAAGCATGAATGAAGCCTTTAGTCCTGGGACACAGAAGGGAACTTCAGTTCTGAAAGCTCAGACTCGGGAGAACTGCTGCCACTGCGGTCACTGTACGTGTCCCTGTAATGGGGAAGCAAAAGACAATGAATGAATGCATCCATCCACCACAATGTAACACGAGTTGTTTTGACCAAGCAATGAGTCGGAACATACAGTAGACATGTGCCACACCCATGCTAACAGTTGTGGTACACGTACATTTCGGGGTGTGCAACATGATGGCGAGTTGGTAGATTGGCTATTTTCTCATTTGTGTGACAGTGTTGTATGATGAAGTATAAAATAGGGCTAAATCAAACTATCAATTTGAATTTTTCCACATATATTCATAAAAACATTTACTTCAAGATTATTTGATAAATCTAAATAGAAATTGATAGAATAATTGCCAAGATAATAATGTTGTGATACTGGTATGCACTCCTTGAACGGACAAAAGTTTCGATACTAAAACACCAATATTGCGTTGAGTGCATTGCACCTCAAACACCTGAAATGTACAGCTCTAAATCCCGTTAATTCAGGATGTACATGCTTACCGTGGGGAGAGGCGACAGCCTTTAAGAAGGTAGCTCTGGAGCTTTCCCGCAGCGGCCAGCAGAAGACCAAAGTATGGTGGAGATGGCTTGATGGGCCTAGAGGTAAACTCTGGATGGTACTGCACACCCACGAAATAACCGTGGTCTGAAAGAACATGTCAGTATTTTTCAGAGAAGCTATTAAATAGTACATTACATTACAAAAAAAAAGGACAGAAAACTAACTTGGGATCAATGTTTGACACATGTTATGGTGTTAGCTGGACTGCTACCGTGTAGTAATAATAATAATAATAATAGATCAGACACATACATCCCACAGATTACCGGTACACACAAAGTGAGTTTGGAAACATGACCCAACGATAGAAAACTTCCATACCTATTGGGAGAAATACAACAATGTGGAAACACAGCAGCAAGATTTGTGAACTGCTGCGATAAAAGAAGGTTAGCCAATGGAATGCAACCATCCAAAGGACTACTACATGTATCGAGTAGACCTCTAGACCTACTGCACATTTAAATGAGGTTTTTTCTTTTGTATACTATTTAAATAATTTTGAGGGAAAATGCAGCTATTTGTCCCAAAATGACTGCAAAAGATTGGTGCCAGTCGTGTGTAAAAAAGCTTGATAACATGTATATAATGATGCAATGTGACATAGCTCTGCTTACTCAGTGCTGTATATATACTTTCCCCATTTGTTTTCTCGTGCCAATAAAGCTCCTTTGAATTGAATAATTTGGCCCAGATGGACTCACCGTCCAGCTCAATGACCTCCATCCTCTCCCCCTCTTCATCCTGGCCCACAAAGCGAAGACCTCTCTCCTCAAAGTGGTGCTTCAGCTCAGGGTTCACCTACAAACCAAAGCAATGTACGTTTCTGTCATTCAGAGACGTTTTTCTCCACATTTAAAGATGTGGCCCCAAAGTTAATCAGGGGTTTATTCCAGAAAGCCAGCTGAAAATCTCATGAACTTGAAGTCTGGCTTGATCATTGTTTGTTGCTGTGTCACATGCCCCCTAAATCAGCGATACTGCACACAAAAATTGAGAAAGAGATTCTCTTAGGACAGGTAATTACTTTATCTGCTCAGACTTTTATCTCTTTATTTACACATACAATATAATAATTATACTTAATGTGTGACAAGCGTCTAAGAACCATCCTACTACTGAGCCTGTCGGTGATCAAATGTTATAGTATGCAATAAAAACATGAATCTTATTAAAATAATAAATCACACGAAACCATTATAGGAAGAATGATCGAGGGGCTATGCATTAATGGGCCACTTTAATGACTTTAAAACATATTTCCTCCATATGGGAGATAGATTTAACAAAGGGATGCGTTATACGATTTGGAAATATGGTTGCATCACACGCTACTCTCTTCTCCATGATCTTAATCATGCACAAACGAGAATTAAAATATTGGCTCATCACACACTACAGGACTTTTAACCCATTCTGAACGGGCACCCATTTTGGTGTTAGCATCATGTTATGCTTTAGCTGTTGAAAAATAGCAGATCTACAAGCTCATAGCGCGCCACCGAGTGGCGCGCTACGAGCTTGTAGGTCTGCTATTTTTTGAAAAATCGACTGACATTTTTTAGAATCTGATCCCAGGTCAGAATGGGTTAATCAGACCAGTGTGTGTCCGGCGGAAACCTCGTATGAATCTGATCTCAGGTCAGAATGGGTTAAAGATTATCGTGCCTGCTGGAGCAACGCAGCACCTAACGCGATCCCATCTCACGTGACGACATGGCATGTGGAAGCAGATTGTAAAGTATATGTCATATGTGATTAGAGTCGCTTTCTTGCCATATACTGACAAGCCTCAGCTGACTGCCCCACAGGTTGTTTCGACCGGTCAAGAGTTTTCTTATTCACTTCCCATCTGATCAGCATTAAATTAGACCACAGACTTTTTTTTGTTTCATCTCCGGAACCCCAATCTTCACTGTAAAATCCTCAGTGTAAATTTAAATCTCAAGAGTTATGGCCCTGAGCTGGATATTTTATCCATGAGACATAAGTTAGGAAGGGGGGAAATTCTTAAAAATATGACTTTCCAGAATAAAAGATCGGAAAACACGGTCCATAGATCTTACCTCAAACCTGTGTCTGTGTCTCTCATCGACATAATCTGCATCTCCATACAGCTTTCCTGCAATGATGAGATATTAGCAATTTAATACCATACAGCAGATATAATAGTACAAGGCACACTAGGTAAGTGGACCCTGGACAGTGTTAACAGTCAGATGTATTGCTCTTTAAATTGCATTATTATATTTGTGTTGGGGTAGTCAGTGTGACTGTGCATGCAGAAAACGTTTGTGCACAGAGGAAGTGTGGAAAGTACACTGCGCTTTCAGCTGATGGTCGAATGTATGGATTCTAGGCAGGCACTAGCCCACAGTATGAATAATTACCAGCACATTTATCCTATTCAATCATGCTTTTACATTATAGATACAGATACATACAGTTACACCTACGTAGATATATATACCAGCATTGTGGTTACAGTGTCCGTCTTGAGAGTGGGAGGTCTGGGGTTTTATTCCCCAGCTGTGTCATACTAAAAGAATGGGACCCAATGCCTCCCCTTGGTACTGATCATCATCTCTGGGGTAATATTTAAACCATTCTGACCTGAGATCAGATTCATACGAGGTTTCCACTGGACACACACTGGTCTGATGAACCCATTCTGACCTGAGATCAGATTCTAAAAATGTCAGTCGTTCTTCGATTTTTCAAAAAATAGCAGACCTACAAGCTCATATCGCGCCACTCGGTGGCGCGATATGAGCTTGTAGATCTGCTATTTTTCAATAGGTAAAGCACGACATGATGCTAACACCAAAATTCCCGTTCAGAATGGGTTAACCAATGAAAAATATTAACAAGCGCTTGTGACTAAGCAATAACTAAATTGGATGCTTCACAACACTTCTTGCCATTTCCTGAAAAGTAACTGTTTTGAACATACAAGGTTTCGCCCTGACAGTGAGAATATCCATGTGCGTGTTTACGTGCTTGTCATAAGTTGGTGTATGATGTATGTGTGACACAAACACACTGTCCAAATGTTGGTGGGCAGCAGAACATGCGGGCAGAGCGGTCAGAAGGTGTTTTCAGAAGGTCAGAGCATCAGACTGAAACCATGAGTTTGAACTAAGCATGGCCGGTAAACAATGCATCTATCTTAGACGTTTCATTCTCTGCCCGGAACCAAGAGTAGGAATCATACAGCTCAGCTCACTCACATGGTCAGATTGAATGTCTTTGTCTTTATAACCGGGGGTGGGGAGCAGGCTATGGTGTGATAATCAGAATGTTACATGATGTAACATTGTAATCTTTAACCGTATGGGTCAATGACTGATCAATACAGAATAAGGCACTGTAGTGTAAGAACAGCTTTCTAAGTGTGACATTAAAATCCCAAATCAAGCGGTGTAGTCCTGGGCTTCCTGTTCAGTCTCCCATAGCCTCGCTTGATTGGTGCCGCAGCATGCTTAAACCGGAAACACATTTGAAGGACTTAAATCTCCTGGAACCGGAGACAAGTATGCCACCCTCAGGAAATCTTGGGACTCCCGTAATGCACACAGTCTACTGAACATGGAGAAGTAGACTGTGTATTTCAGAACACCACTCACTTAGCACACTGTTTTTGGACTTGAAGATGGTCCGCCTCTTCCCCAACCTCATAGTCCCGCCCATCTCGCCTGGGTTGTGCTCCGGCATGTCGATCACCTGTTGAGATTAGGGTCGCAAGAGTTAATCGAATTAACCCATTCTGACCTGAGATCAGATTCTAAAAATGTCTTCTACATCCTGACAGTTTTCTGAAAAAGCTATGTTTCTATGTCAGTTGTTCTTTGATTTTTCAAAAATAGCAGACCTACAAGCTCGTAGCGCGCCACTTGGTGGCGCGCTATGAGCTTGTAGATCTGCTATTTTTCAATAGCTAAAGCATAACATAATGCTACAATACACCAAAAGGGGTTCCCGCCCCAAAATGGGTAAATAATCAATGTCATTATAAGAGAAGATAATACATAAAACGTCAAAAACATTATTTTGTATAAGCTTGTAGATATTCTATTTTGACTATTTTACATAATAATGCTTAAGTGCTTAATCGATTACTTGATTAATCTAAAAAAGTAATCAATAGAATAATCATTAGGTATAGTTGAAGAGATTAAGTCAACCACATGCATTTCCAATAATTGAAGACACTAATCCACATTCTCTATTAAATAATAATAATAATTTGCCTACCACTGGGTGTTTGGTATCTGGATCAAATTCTGTTGAGTTGGCATCTGAAAAGGACAAAAACATTTTAATAAACTTTTTTTCCCCCCATGCACAATAATTTGTAGCAATTTGTAACTTGTTTATACATTTTCTATTACATTAGTCACTGTGTAGCATCAATAAAGGGCACACAACTAAATTAAACACACAAGAAAAGCTTGTTATAGCAACTCAAATACGCTGAGGGTGATTTCGAGTGTATTCTCACCTTGCCAGCCAAGAACATCACGGGCAAACTCGCACACTGCCAGCTGCATGCCCAAACAAACCCCTGCACAGAACAGGTTCAACATGGTTATTACACTGTATAGTTCAAGGTTGTAACATGCTGCAAGGGGATTGAACAAGGTCCCCCGTGTGCAGCATACTTGTGAAAACCCTCTGTGTATGCTTAAAGGTGGTGTAAGTGTATATTTTGTGTGTGTTAACCCATTTAGACCCGAGATCAGATTCTAAAAATGTCTTCTACATCCTGACAGTTTTCTGAAAAAGCTATGTTTCTATGTCAGTCGTTCTTCGGTTTTTCAAAAATAGCAGACCTGCAAGCTCGTAGCGCGCCACTCGGTGGTGCGCTATGAGCTTGTAGATCTGCTATTAATAGCTAAAGCATAACATAATGCTAACACCAAAAGGGGTTCCCGCCCCAAAATGGGTTTAAAATAAAGTAGTGTTACTCACAAAGCTCTCACAAGAAAGACCTCACACAGGATACGGGATAAACAAGTTACATTGGCAGTGGTGATGCAATGAGCAAGATTAAATTGGAACTGGAACACTATGAAATTGAAGTCGACACCATCAAATTGAAGCTAATGGATTTTATTTTTATTAATGAGCTGGAGATTGGAAGATCCCGGTTACTGATACTATGAGACTATACAGACATTAGTTCAATAACCCATTTAGACCTGCTGCACTGCAACCTATACGTTGTTATACCTTTGAAGCCGTTGCTATAGTATACATGTAGCAACATATATGTTTTAAATACGAATTAGAAGGTTTTCAGAAACCTTAGGTTAGGTTTTAGAAGGCGTTTGCAGAGTCTATCTACCCGGACCTTAAGTGAATCGTTGCCACCCACAAGAAGTGAGAAGTGCTGTTTCAGCTATGTGAGCGAATAATAACACAACGTGGATTCAAACAGTGCACGTGCCAATATGCGTGCTTAGTGCTATGGAGAGATGATATCCAAAGCGCCCCCACTCATAAAACGCAATGTGTGAACACAGGCCATAAATGAAAGCCCATTAGAAGTTGGCAACGTCTACAGTATAATGTTCTGCCTTTGTGTCTGTGCCGGTTTGTGTGTGTGTGTGTGTGTGTGTGTGTGTGTGAGCCAAGTTAGTGTAGCCAACGGCTAGAGCTCCCATAGCCTGCGCGGCTGTAACCATGACGACAGATCTCATGGCCCGAACTCCCATTTACACAAACGCTAATAAACATTGTGCTAATGGTCAATGCCTGTGTGCAAGTTGAGATCAATAGCTCAACCCACTGAGGAGAACCATGCGGAACAGAGTGATGGGACAGAGGTTTCCTTATTTATATGGAGGATAACATTCTGACCGGGCACCCATTTTGGTGTTAGCATCATGTTATGCTTTAGCTATTGAAAAATAGCAGATCTACAAGCTCATATCGCGCCACCGAGTGGCGCGCTACGAGCTTGTAGGTCTGCTTTTTTTATTTTATCGAAGAACGACTGACATTTTTAGAATCTGATCTCAGGTCAGAATGGGTTCATCAGACCAGTGTGTGTCCAGTGGAAACCTCGTATGAATCTGATCTCAGGTCAGAATGGGTTGGTGGAAATGCCTACCCAGGAATGGTTTCTTCTGTTTCCTAGCCCAGCTGATGGCTTGGATCTTGCCTTCAGTTCCTCTGACACCAAAGCCTCCTGGTACCAACACGCCACTGTGGAGAGGGAGAGAGGACATTCACTGAGGAGAGCATATTTGGAACAAAGTGTCGGTGATTCCTAAATGGCACTCTCAAGTAGGAATAGTGTAATTGCTTAGTGTTTTGATGAGCTTGTGTAATTACTCAGCGCTGCAGAGTTTCTGCCAGGCCTCGTGGTACTTGACTGGCTCGTCCTGCAGTGTGGCGGCCTCCAGGTCTGTTGAATCGATGTACTGTGAGGAGTACAAACAGTGTTAGTAACATGTTTTCATATGAGCCGTCTGCTGGTAATTAATTGATATAATCAATTCTTGTTTTTACATTTGTATTTGTCCTAGTAGTGCGATGAAATCGGGACGGGAGCTTGTTAACACTAGAGCTAATTATTGCATTCGAAAAATGAGAAGTTCAACTTTTGAAATAAGTGAAGTCACCTACTCTTACAAAATAATATCACAGAATTGTCAAGAATGTATATTTTCCGTTTAATCAAGTATCCTACACATTTACTATTCATTTCAATTATGACCTGCTGTTGTCTTGTCTCTGATATTGGATTCTTCCTTATTTTTTTTTTACCTTAATATTTATCTCTATGAAGTCCCACTGAGGTACAAGTTTTCTTTCACAAGCTATACCTAGATAGATGTTTGCCACAAGACAGCAACATGCACGCACTCACACATGACTATATGAGGGCAGCGAGTGTTCAGCAGTGCCAGAGAAAACACTAACTAAAATCCTGAACAGAAAAATGACAATGAACTTTACTTGGAATGCATCAGTCATAGCTAGAACCTGGTGCTTTATGAGCAGCACTAGGAAGGACAAACAGGCAGACAAGACTTTAAATAAAGACAAAATAATAGTCTCTCGCAATCAGTATTCAGTATGTCAGCATAAAACCTGAACGTGTCGAGACCACACACACGAGCGAGAGCGCTGAAGGTCACCGTGACGTGACGATTACCTTGATCTGTAGTTTGTGGTTTATGGCGAGGGCAGAGTGTTCCAGGGCCTTGATGACTGAGGCGTAGGAGTCTGAGAACTTGGTGTACTTTCCCACCAGGGCTATGGACACCTGCTCCAAGAGGCGGTCGGATCTGAGGAAGGGAGAAGGATGAATGAGTCTGGACCTCATGGCTACATACTACTTACACAACAAATAAAACTAGAACCCGACCCATGCTACATTTACAGATGCTTTGACCAATGTTTATTTTTAAAAGCTTTGATTTGTGATCTTTTAGATCCGTTATTTTCTTGTCATCAAAAGGTAAAATAATGTCCACTATATCGACCAGACCAACACATCGGCTCAACAACAAAGAAATGGCTAAATACCATTCCCAATATGCTACTTATTTTGTTAAATATTTCGTTCTCCGTCATTTGCCTCACTGTAGATGTGGGTAACCAACCATTTAAAGGTATATTCATTGATTTCACTCAAAAAACCTTAGGTTTCGTTTTTGGCCTGGGACCCAGCCTTTCGTCCAATCAGGATAGAGTCAAGAACGAAACCTAAGGTTTTTTGACCCCCAGGGGTTAACTGGGGACAGGGAGGAACTCCTTATATGGTCAGCACACTCTATAGTAGGGAGGATTATCACAACAAAACAAAAAAAGAAGTGATATTTGAATTAAGTGAAATCACTGAATATACCTTTAATTGTACTGAATTCAAATTTGAGATTCATTACGATTCATTGACCTGAGACCGCTCTGTAGCCAAAAAGTAACTCGTTTAAACCCAGCAACAGTCACCGGCTTGCTTCTCCACCAAGCTGTTATTATTATACACCATTCAAATTTACTTTGAGATCCGTTGTTCCTCTCACGGAAATCGACAACGAACGTCACAAATAGAAGTCTCTGTGGTCGTCGGACTCAGAAGGCCCGTGTGTCTCTCACCTGTTGGACATCTCCTTCCATTTGTTGAGCATCTTGGATCGGGCTCTCAGCTCCACAGGCAGGTCCAGACGTTTACAGAAGTATTCCACCAAGCCCTGGTCCTCCAGCAGCAGAGGCACTCTGTAGATAGACGACACGTCATGGACGCAGATCACCTGGGAGAGACAGAAAACACACATTAACCCATTTAGGCCTGACATCGAAATTAAAAAAAGCCTTCTAAATCCTGACAGTTTTCTGAAATACCTATGTGTCTAGGCCTATATCACTCAATATTTCATGTCAAGGACCCCAGAAATGATATGTAATTGGCCACCGACCCCCCATCTGAAAATATGTTGTTCCAGGGACCTCTCCAGAAGCAAAGATTTGAGTTGAAAACGTTCGTTCTGAAAAAATATATTCCAAATTTGAGGCACATTTTCACGATTTTTCAAAAATAGCAGACCTACAAGCTCGTAGCGCGCCACTCGGTGGCGCGCTATGAGCTTGTAGATCTGCTATTTTTCAATAGCTAAATTATAACATAATGTTTAAAACACCAAAAGGGGTGCCCGCCCAAAATGGGTTAAAGGGAGCTTGCACACCGGACCATATTTTTCACCCAAAATTAGTTCAATTTTCACCCAAAATTAGTTGCAACCTCATCATGTTGTGTCAATCACGTGTCAGTCACTCACTTGCTCTGAATTATTTTGTCCGTAATTTCTTTCAGACCAGTTTGACTTTCTGCTTTTATCTGCTTGTTGTCTGAGGCTGCCTACAGCCTGTGGATTGAGGAAAGGCTCATCTTTGTGTGTGTGTGTGTATGACTGTACGTGTGTCTGTCAGCCACTGTTTAGGATCACAGGGGACTTCTTTTTAATGTGCCTGCAGTAATTACCCAAGCATCAAACTGGGACAAAATTTTACATGATCAGCAGGCGAAACTCTCCTTTTTCAAAGTGATCTTAGAATGGACCCAATATTTCATTTTTATTTTTGTGTTCAATAAGTGATTGTGAGTAACCACACAATCACCCTCACTGCTTGATGACTATTTAGTGTTTAGTTCTGTGAAATATTCCGCAATTAATAGAATATATGCATCAGTGCAAGTGTGCAATGTTGATTTACGGGTTAAATAAATGCATATGAAAGATCCTTTAGTCTAACTCTTATTAGGGAAGCAGGCTGGCCTGCATATTGAGAGGCAGGCTAATAACTGCCTGTTTTGGCTTTAGTTGACAAGTCATTGTGGTCTTAATCAGCAGTATGAACTTTGAGTTATAGACTGCTCTTTAGCCGGAAAAAACCCCAAAACAAAAAAACAGTGCTTATCCAAAAACAGACACCATGTTCTTAAAATGTCCTTTGTTTTTGTTTTTCCACTAGTGCTTTTGTCTAGGCATTCTAGTAGTAAGCAGCCAATGTAGCCAATAATATAATAATGTAAAAAAAAAACGTTACTAAAGACATTTGTGCAGTGGAAAACTAACTAAGAAACAATTTTGTGTATTTATTTCAGGATAATTCTTACTTGATTTGGCTCCACATGGCAAAACATGGAAATCTTCTCTTTGACAGCCGTTTCCAGTGGTGTGGCACAGCGGCACATGATCTGACAAAATAAGACGAATGAATGTCTGGATCAGAGAATGAACGAATCCAATTGATCCAGGAGGAATTGTAAAGGATCTGGACTCACCAGGTCTGGAGAGAGGCCCAGTCCTCTGAGCTCCCGCACACTGTTCTGAGTGGGTTTGGTTTTCTGTTCTCCAGTGGTGCTGGGCTGAGGACAAGTACAAGAGAACAATGTTTTTATTGTTTTATGAGCAAGAGCAACACAACCCTACATTTTAACCCATTCTGACCCGAGATCAGATTCATACGAGGTTTCCACTGGACACACACTGGGTCTGATTATCCCGTTCTGACCTGAGATCAGATTCTAGAAATGTCAGTCGCTCTTCGATTTTTCAAAAATAGCAGACCTACAAGCTCGTAGCGCGCCACTCGGTGGCGCGATATGAGCTTGTAGATCTGCTATTTTTAAATAGCTAAAGCACGACATGATGCTGACACCAAAATGGGTGCCCGTTCAGAATGGGTTAAATCACCCATTCCAAATGTAGTTAAAAACAGCACCGTTTTTGTCCGTTTTATTTCACGTGTATTCATCCAGGCATATCAATTAAGAACATATTTTACCTTTTATTAGCGTGTATAATTTTATTTTTATTTTATATAGGCTAAAAAACACATAAAAACTGCAACAATATTTTTCTTATTCCTTTTATTTTATAGGCAAGAACATATTCCTATAACAACAAGGACCTAATGCCTATTGAAGGAAAGGAATGGGAATTGGCATTAGAAAGAGCAACAATTATTCAAGCAATAACTCTGACCACGGTTTATTGTCATTATATTACACCTAAGGGGCGCAGGGTAAGGATGTTTTCTTAGGTGCAGCAGAGTGATATATATATATATAAAAAGAGGGTTGCCTTTGAGGGGATAAAAGGAAGGGACAAAGCATAGACACTGGACGAGGAGTATACAGGGTCTGGACATTGGATATTGGTTCCTGTGGTTGTTCACGTCACACACACACCTGTGGTACGAGACTGACGTGGAGGTTGCAGAAGTTCTCTCTCTTCACTTTGAACTGGAACTGTCTGAAGGCTTCTATGAAGGGCATGCTCTCTATGTCCCCCACCGTTCCGCCAAGCTGTTGATGGAAAAACACCAGCTCAGGCAAGGTTGTCCGCACTCGTTACAATACACCACTGCTGCTCAAACCTCAGGCTCTTACATAAGTCAGAACATACAGACAGTTCGGAAACCTTTTAAGGCTACTGCATGCAATCACTGTCTCAGTTCACTTCACAGCTTATATAATAATGTCCTCACAGGTTGTGCTTGTACTGGAAATACTACTTGGCTGCAACCAGACACACCAATGCCAGTAGGATCAAATCCCACAAGAGCATTCTTCCCGGTACTTACCCTGTTATGTGGTCTCTAAATCAGCTTTCCCCCAAATCTGTGACTGCTATAACCCTTCTATTAGAGCCTCCACTACTCCCAACATCCCTCACCAATAGTCAAGTCAAGCCAAGTTATTATTTTATGCCAAATCACAAGTTATTTACTTGATTGTTTATTTGGTCAGGACAATGTAGATTAATGAACACTAAGAGATGTGATGAAATGCATTATGCATGATTAAGTGTAAATATGCCAGAGAAAACATACAGACATATCAAAATACAATAGTACAAGATGGGTTAACAAAACACTCAATTACAAGTTGTCCCATTACACTTTAAATATAGAGCAGGTCAAGACCATGCTCTTACATACACCCAACGCAAGCGCTTGGCAACAAGAAAGCGTTTATTGCCAATAGCGGAGAGCTTTGTTTGGATCATTTCCAGAGTACCACACATGTTTGGGGCATGTCTCTCCAACCCTTTGCATAGAAAATTGATGAGAGGTTCTCCTTTCCCAAAAACTATTTTCTGCTTGAGGCGCCCAAGGCGCTCCACCGAAAAACCCTAGACGCCAAGAGCACTGAAGTGTGACACTCACACTCCACACTAGGAAGAAGGGCGCTCTGGCATGTCTTTATCATAGAACTGCAGAACCAGATGAGATCAAATTGATCTCATCAAGGCATAAGGCATCTCATAAGGCATCCCCACTTGGTTAGGGAAGAGGTTCAGGCAGTACTAGCTGTCAACCAGTATGCATTCTACCCAACACTTGGTATCTGTTATTTCTCAATGGAAGAGCCTAGGGAGACCACTGCAGATGTGCCGGATATATTGTATTAACATTCTTTACCATATAGAATGGTTACAATTATATTTTAATTAATAATTTAATTAACTTCTGAATTGCGTCTTATTTGGGAGGGAAACTAGAGAAAAAGAAAGTGGGGTGCAAGAGAGACACCCATGCATAGCAAGAACAACCGTGACTGTAATCAGTGAATAACTAGTTATATTTTGTAATACCTCTATGACGCAGACTTGTGGCTCCACCCCATCATCATCTACTGAGACCTTGGCCTGTTTCATCACCCACTCCTGGATTGCATCCGTGATGTGAGGCACCACTGCATGACGAGGTATGGAAAACAAAATGGAGTCAACAAGTTGTATGACATCATTGACATGCCCCGCTGGATTTCCCTTACACAGTCACATCTGGCGTCAAAGGTTAATTAGTTACAGTGAAGGGAACACAAATACAGAGGTGCAGACTCGTGCTACAAACACACACACACAAAGCTGTGCATAGGAGGGGATAACACCCCTCAAACAAATCTCACCCTGGACAGTCTTGCCCAGGTAGTCTCCCCTCCTCTCCTTGGTGATAACAGACTGGTAGATCTTGCCAGTGGTCAGGTTGTTGTCTCTGGTCAGCCGGATGTCCAGGAAGCGTTCATAGTTACCCAAGTCCAGATCCACCTCCCCTCCATCGTCTAATACAAATACTTCACCTGCAACACACACAGTTTATAACATAGCAATATGAGCAATTACAAACTACTTATCCCATTCAGGACTAAATGGGTTCTTTCATGACTCTTAAGTTTTAGAAGCATGATGATAGGCTGCAGATTCAAACCTATACTCAAAACTTCCTCAGTCTTTTATTGAGACAATAGTAACTGTCTGAAAATATTAATCTGGACCAAGTTCAGCCTACTGTAAATATGGGAAATATGTGGGAAATGTATTTTTAGGGGTGGTATATTCTAAATCTGTAAAAGATTGCCATGCCAATTAGATTTTGTAGTAATAAATACACATTTTGTCTGAACATGATGAAGATGACTATTGTTTACAAGGGGGGTTTCATTGCATGCCATATATTATTGTCAGAATAATTACAAAAGTAAAGAGCAACACAGCTACAGCCTACAAAAGTCATCAACCATGCCACATCATGACAATAATACAACATAGTGCAAGATTACATCATGGTTGGTTATAGAACTTCATTTGCAGCCATAATTATGCTGGAAAGGCAAGCTCTGCCTTCTGGCGAAAATAAAAAAACAATATCTGCCAAGCCTAAAATCAAACCCATCAATAACTGGCCTTACAGCAATAACACTTCAATGGATTCATTCTCCAAATCACTCACCGTGTTCGTAAGGCGAGAAGGTACCAGCATCGATGTTAATGTAAGGGTCGATTTTGATGGCTGTAACATGAAGGCCACAGGACTTGAGAATGGTCCCCACACTGCTGGCGATGATGCCCTTGCCAATACCAGATATGACACCGCCCGTCACCAGGATGTACTTCATACTGGCATGTGAAACACTAAGCAAAGACGAGGTGGCAATTTAATTCAGTGGCATCCTTTAAAACAGGCCTGAAAATCCACTTTTCAGCAGGCCAAAGGGAGAGGAAATGGCCTGCAAGTGACTACCCCCCACCTCTTTATAACCCCCTTCCTTTCCCCCCCAACATATACACTATTTCTTTTTTTGTGATGATTTGAATTTTGTTTAATGAATTGAATACCCTGGACCTGAATGGAAACAAACCGAAAGGACCTTTATCAGTTATATCCTTTTAGACTTTATAAGTGTTTGACTGTACTCTGTACCGTTTACATTTCTGATTAATAAAGTATTCAGTCAGTCAGTCAGTCAGTCAATCAATCAATCAACCAATCAGTCCAGCAGAGCAGTCATTTCGGGTGAGGGTCCCGTAATGCTATCCAGGTAGGGGAATGTGCTCCTTGTGAAGCTCGTGGAAAAGTGGAGATATTTGACCAAACACGCGTTTTCTGCCACAAGTTTAAATTAATATATTATGTGAAAATTAAACTAGAGAACAATTATCTCACCGCGAGCCGCGAGGACTCCCCGAGACCATGTGAGATATGTGGCTGGGTAATGTATGTCTAGCCATAGCATAAGCTAATAGCAATGTTATGTAGCATTAGCTTATATATGCAATACTCCCAAGAAATGTAATAGCGCTGCAATTCTAGGTAGGGATATCATATCTCCCCATGACCAGTCCAGTATTAACCAGCGAATTACTTAAATATAACAGATACAAATATTCTCTAATGCGCGCAACCAGTCCTGGCACAAAACATGTGGGGGTCCGTTTGGCCTGCAATCAATTTAAGTTGAGGTCCTTTTGACTGGAAGTCTGGAACATTAGGTATTAGCTATCGCGTTAACTTTCATGGCGGTCATTTAATCATAAAGGAGCAGCCGAGTTGCTCCAACACAACACAAACTGTAACGGTACACCTCAGTCAGGCACATTGGCAAATGGCACACAAACACATGTCTCTCCATGACTGACAAGGTAAGCAGCAGCCTAGCATCCCCCACGTTTCCACTGTTGCGTATTTGCGTTAGCTTTGTCTGCTACTTCCAGCTGCAACTTCTCTCAGCTATAATAACATTCCTGAAATAGGGCATGTATGTGGATCAGCTGGCCATGCCAACACGAAATTCAATGTGATTCTCTACTTACTACGTCAAATGAATAATAGCAGCAGCAAGCCGTATTCATTTCTAAGCAAGTCTGGCGCGGTTTTGCCGACAGCTATTACACGCTAACGCCGTATGTTTTGTGTGATTCTTGTTGTTGTAAACATATCTATGGTAGTAGACGCCAACTCACCTAATATTTAAAGTACAAACTTCAGATCGGCTGATCGGATGAGGTTGAACTCAAATGTATGGATCTCTGATCACTTTGGACCACAAAAACACACGTGTTGTGGGTGTACTCTACTGCTCCTGCACTATTCTGCTACAAAAACGTTACTCGTTTGCCTCTATATATTTTTTAGCAGATGTCGACACGGCTTCGGGTCAGCGACTGACGCTTGTAGTCCCTCCTGATGGTTTGGATGTCTGCGCTGAGCAAATGCTGCGCGCACAACACTCACGACTGAGCTCGGATGACGTCGTCGGCGCTCTGACGTCGCAGCTGGGAGGCCCGAATGTGTTTATGTGGATGACGTCACGTGCGGTGGACTTGATCGGACGATGTCAAGGTCAGTGCAAGGGGGGTTGGAAACATCTGCATTCACTGACTAATTAATTTGATCAGCGATATATATATTGTCCTCCTGTCCGTGTCTAGCGAAATGGTGAAAGACAAGTGAACACCTGCAGTATTATCAAGCCTGCAAGCCAAGAGGTTATTAAAGGCAATAAAATATCATTTCCACACTATTCTAGACCACCTATTATTTTCTCTATCTGAGCTATTATTTTACAACCTTTATATAAACTCCAACAAACCAGACTTTGTGCATTCATCACCACTAGATGGCACATGAGGTCCATGTTGTATCACCCAGCACTGAAGCGTGGCTTGAGCAATTGACATTCATGAGATTACATACAAATTATGACAACAGTAACATGATAGAAGCTAATAAGCCGTTTGTATGGGGATATGGTGACTTTGAGGTGCCATTAACTCCAACAAAAGACATTAATTTCAGCATAAGCTCAGGTGACCTTACAGATTTGCAGTTTGTTATTCAAGGCAGGTGCTGGCAAAACCGACAGAGGAATGTTCCCTTAAAACGTCATTTATTACACTGTCTCAGAGATATTAAAGTTCCCCTCCGCATATCCACCGTCTTGGCTGCTCTAGATTTTTCGCTGTGGGTAATGAGAGTGGGGATTCTAATTCTTTGCTGTCCATGATCTTGATCTAATTAAAGGCCTCATCCCTGCCACCTCATTTTCATAAGCTGTTCCCTTCAATTACATCTGACAAGTGAGCAGAGACACACATTAACCCCGCGCATGAAGAGTGGCTCTCCTTTCGCCCATCTCTTTGCACTCTTAAAATAACGCAGAGGGCAATTCAAAGGCAATTCCACGCCTCTCCGGGTTCACTCATATTTGAAACGTGTGCCAGGGGAAGGCTACATTATTTCCCACCTATGCTCCCATTTTCTCCAACAAACATCATATCGTACAGTGCCCAGAGGGGGGTGGAGGTAACAAACATCATACTGTCAGTACAGTGCCCAGAGGGGGGTGGAGGTACGGTGCAGTACAGTGCCCAGAGGGGGGTGGAGGTAACAAACATCATACTGTCAGTACAGTGCCCAGAGGGGGGTGGAGGTACTGTCAGTACAGTGCCCAGAGGGGGGTGGAGGTACTGTCAGTACAGTGCCCAGAGGGGGGTGGAGGTACTGTGCAGTACAGTGCCCAGAGGGGGGTGGAGGTAACAAACATACTGTCAGTACAGTGCCCAGAGGGGGGTGGAGGTAACATCATACAGTCGTACAGTGCCCAGAGGGGGGTGGAGTTACGGTGCAGTGTGTCGTTACAGCAGGCTTTTAAGTCAGCTGTGTTCACTCATTATCGTTGCATATTAATGATTGCCTGGGATGTTTTTTGACCTTCCACACAGATCAAGTAAGGTTAACCGGCCTGGGGAGGGCGGCTGAATAACTGAATGGAACTTTGCCCAAAATAACTCATGCTAAAAGTCATTTTATCTTTTTCACAGGGGAAATGGACCTGACCTGATTTATCCACTTTAAACATGTTGGAACATTTGGCTGCAGGTAAGATGAGTATGAAATCATATGCAACATCAGATTTCACTGCCCAGATAGCTGTAGTAATTTATTATCATTTAATAGCTTGAAATTGTAAAAATGATGTCAGCGCTGATAATAGATATTTATCACATGCCCATTGCCCAGTCTTTATTTGCACTGGGTGAGGGGGTGATATCATATAAGTTGGCATATCAGCCCTAGGGATAATACTGCAGCTGGCCAATCAGTGTAAGCTAAATAAGGCGTTGAACTGTTACCGCTATCAGCCTCTTTTCCTGAAGGAACTAACCTAGTCAAACATTTACAAAATTCTGCCTCCGCACGTGGTTGCTGTGGATGGTTTTGTAACTCGGCATGTGGTTTTAGCCAACACCTTCCCGGGGACTGCCCATAACTCTGACGTCCCGTTAATCCGAACATGCCCTGCTCCCATGCTTGCGCTGCTCCCGTGCTTGTAGTTATGTTTAGCCTATTCTGACCTGAGCTGAGATCAGATTCATACGAGGTTTCCGCCGGACACATGATGAACCCATTCTGACCTGAGATCAGATTCTAAAAATGTCAGTCGCTCTTCGATTTTTCAAAAAATAGCAGACCTACAAGCTCGTATCGCGCCACTCGGTGGCGCGATATGAGCTTGTAGATCTGCTATTTTTCAATAGCTAAAGCATAACATGATGCCGACACCAAAATGGGTGCCCGGTCAGAATGGGTTAGGTTGACACGGCACCATATTCAATTAAAGTGTTACTGAAGTTATATTTTCTTATTGTCTTGGGGAATAAATAAGGCTATAGGGCATGTGACGAACAAATTATCATTCACATGTCGCCTGCGGTTCGATGCATGGGTGATAATGTAATGTTTGGGGGGAATTGCTAAGGTTTTGTGTTTATGTTAAGGAATAACTGTGGGAGGATTTATACGGTCTATGAACCAAACTAGCACTTGTGATGAACTGCAACAGCTCTCGGTTTGCACTTGAGGATTTTGCATTGACAAAACGATAGACCACCCTGGCTTACTAGGGAGAGGAGACCTTTCTTAATCCCACAGAGGAAGTTTCAGGCTTTCAGCTTCACCCAGCTGATGGCTATGAGGGCTATAATGGCTATGTGCTATGTATTGCTCAGGGATACGTAGACATGGGCGCCGGGTGGGCCAGGAGGCGAACCGGTGACCTTCAGATTACCAGACCGCCTCTATACCCACTCGGCTATGGCCGCCCCCCAACTAGTAGCTGCATAGTTACAGCTAAAAATGACTATTCTAAGAAAATATACAATCAACAAAAAAGAATATCACTCCACCCCATTCAAGAGAGCTTGAAGTAACATGGTCTGGGTGGGAGGTCACCAACCACATTCATCTCTCCCAGACCTACCGTTAAACCCTCACGTCCCAATTCTGGGAATGTCAAAATAGGAGAAAGTTCTGAAGAAAAATAGAAGAACGTTCGGCGAAAATACCAGTTTGAGAAGTTTACAACACATTTTCACAATGCCGAGTGAGCTTGTAGATCGGCTATTTTCGCATACAATGGAAATTTGACTTACAATCAAGTTAAGTATATAGTTTAAGTGGTTATACCACTGTGGCTTCATTCCCAACTCATACCACTGAAGTGGCTGCAACACACCAGCTTTGCGGACAGACAAGGAAACACTACCGGTCTCCTTTACATTATTTATGAATGTGTGAGTGCGTGTGTCTTACATTCTACTCTTGGAGTTTTGGAATGTGTAAGAGATATATAGATTGATGTAAGAGAGGACCCCAGATGGCTTTTGTGGCACAATGCAGTACTTAACCACTTTAGGGGAAAAGTGAACTCTTAGGCAATTAGTGTTGTTATGGCTGCCCATGCGCTTGTTGGACTGGATAAACAGTGGCAGCGGCTGCCAAAGGTTAGGTATGCCTTGGTAATGACAATCCACTGTACTGTTAGTACTATGAGTTAGCATCGCTTGCAACTATGATATTTTAAAGCAGGGGGTGCATAACCTTTTTTCTTTGCCTTTTTGTGTTTGCTGGATTTATTGACAAATGCTTAGAAATTGAGCACTCCAAAAACAGCGATAGGAGTCAAAACAGTATTATTTTGTTAGTGTTTGTACTTTGTACTCGGGACGAACTTTGTCAGGCAAACTGAGTTTTTCACGGCACTCCGAATCCTGCAGTTCAAAGTACATAAACAAAACTACAGAAATATATACCGTTCTGTACTTCTGTCCTTTAATCATGTTTGGGTCGGGACCCTCAGTTGGTGCAGAAATGATGCTTTGATGATCACTATGGACAATTCAGTTTAGGTGACACCTATAGTCTCTCGAGACTGACTGTTGACCCCACATCAATATTCAAATTCAAAGGAAAAGAGGGTGCTGTTTTTCCTTTCTTTTTTGACGATGGGTTCTCAGATTGGATGACCCCAACATGTCCACACATAAACAGGCTCAAAATAACACATCCACATGTTCATAAACGCCATGACACCAACAATGATACACATGTGACTGCAGGGTCAGGTACACTTGTAAACTACAAGAGACACAAACAATAGGGTCTCTGAGAAAGCCTGCACACCACCACGATTTGAGTTTGTAGTCATTGTCTCATAGTTAATACTCTGTTTGTTTCTGTGTGTGTGTGTGTGTGTGTGTGTGTGTGTGTGTGTGTGTGTGTGTGTGTGTGTGTGACTTTTACCACGCTGTCCTCCCTGCCTAAGCCACAATTTAGTGGGAAAACAAATGTCAGTTGGAGGGCGTTGTCTGTTTTGTGCGAGTGCTGAGTGCTAGCTCTCACTCCCACTTACTTGGAGCAGATCTGATTCGATTAGAGAAAAAACGTAACGTGTGAATACCAGCTGAGTAGTAGGGCACTGGAGAGGAGGATGCAGTAGTTTAGAATAATATGGGTGTAAAATCAATGTATACTGGTTAACTGGGAACTGGCCTGGTGTTACATAACGTTTGTGTCGTCGGGAGAAGCCTTTTTCTTCCTTGACAAAGGGGACAAAATACTAAGGCGGAAAGAAGGGAAGAGCAAGAGAAATGAAATGAAAAGAAACGCCAGGTTTTTTAAACGCACACAGACAGCGAGAGCAGAGATTTGCGAGAGAAAGAGAGAGAGAGAGTCACTTGGTTAGAGTGAAAGGGAGGAGGACTATCCCCATGGGGGCTGAATCTCTGGCCCAGCGCCCGGTATGCCACTGCACTGTCATCTGTGAGGTGCCTTTGTACACATACGGAGGCCAGCATATCCCATGCTCCTCGGCTGTTATTCTAACTCAGCCTCCTGGCTTGAGGCCTGCTTGTCCTTCTCCGCCGTCTTTTCCCCCTTTCTGCTGAAAATAGCAGACATACAGCCTGCAATGTGAGCCTTTGAGCTTGTAGATCTACTATTTTCTCTGCACGACTAAGCTGTGAAGCCGGGCTTCACACAGCTCCTCCCACCTCTCCCATTTTTCTGCGCAGTGGAACCCAGCAGTTTGTGAAAATGGACCCGTTTGGGTCTGTTCTTTATCCTCTTGGAGTTAAACTAATAATAACACTCAAGATTTTACTGTGTGCTCCGCTTCCCTCAGACTTCCTGCCTTGAACATCCATCCTCCATCCATCTTTCCTATATTGGCCTGCATCTGTCGATTATTTCCTAAGCGATTATTGTTTCTATTCCTTTTTCTTATCAACCGAGAAGCGCGTTTTGATGAACGAATTGAGGCGAAAGCATTCGTATGTGACTTTGTGAGCTTTTTTGATCGGCTATCTGGTTCATAATTTCTTTAAAAGGAAAAAGGCGGGAAACAATTCCACCCCCAAATCAATTATTTTAGATTATTCTCTATAATCAATTTGTTTGATTAGCAGTTGCACCGTAAATCTTTGTCCCTCTTTATTCCTCTCCTTCGTCGTCGTAGTCCTCCCCTCCTTTTTCTCCTCCCTCTCTCCTCTCTTCCTTGCCAGGCAGGGACACAGCTAGTGGGCTGGGTCCTGGCCACCTTCGTGCAAACAGATGACACTGTTGTTTGTGTGTGTGTGTGTGTGTGTGTGTGTGTGTGTGTGTGTGTGTGTGTGTGTGTGTGTGTGTGTGTGTGTTGTTCTTCACTGCCGCAGACAACCACCCACCCCCCGTCTGCTGCTAAGGGGGTGGGGTGGGGTGGGGTGGGGGGTGGGGGGGGGGGTGGATTGATTAATTTAAAACGCATGCACCCCCCACCCCCACCTTCAGGAGGACATGCTTGCTCAATAGAGGGATTGAGAGGGAAGATCATGGGGCCTCATTCATCAAACCCATGTACTCCACTCTTAAATCGGGTGTGTAATGTGCAAACAAGTCCAAGAATTTCAGGGGTTTTGACCTTTTGACTCTGGCGATGGGGGTAGGTGGGGGGGGGGGGGGGGGTAGGGCTGTGAAATAAACCCAAGATGTGTATCGAATACCGATAATTAGAACCAATAAGGATAAGCGACTTAAACTGGCCCGTGTTGGTTAATTGAATAATCGAGGAGCAGGGTTTTAAAAGATATATATTTAGCAAATTTCTTAAATATTATTGAAGAAATAATTAAAATCATTTTTTTTTATAATCTACTAAATTGAAAACATCTCAACCTTATTCAAAAATTGAAGGACCCCCAGTTTGATATGTGTAATGCTACGGACCGCCATTTGATATTTACTTCTTTTTAAATTTGTATATCTCTTGGCCCCTACTGGGAAACTACACTGTGAATCCTTTAAGTGTTCATTTAACTCTCAGACTTACAGATCTGTATAGGGGTCAATGTGGTTTATCAATTATTTAGCTGGGGACTCCCTGCAACCCCCCCTGGTTTCCGGACCCCACATTGTGAACTATGGTATTGGTGCTCACTGCTCATTAGCCCATTCTGAACGGGCATTTTGGCATTTTGGTGTTAGCATCATGTTATGCTTTACCTATTGAAAAATAGCAGATCTACAAGCTCATATCGCGCCACCGAGTGGCGCGATATGAGCTTGTAGGTCTGCTATTTTTTGAAAAATCGAAGAGCGACTGACATTTTTTAGGTCAGGTCAGAATGGGTTCATCAGACCAGTGTGTGTCCGGCGGAAACCTCGTATGAATCTGATCTCAGGTCAGAATGGGTTAGCACATGATTTAGCTTGTGTTTGTTGTAAGCACCAAAAAGCACAGTGCAAGGTTTCAAATATGGATGACTAATAACTCTGAGGCGGCACCTTCTTACAAGCACATGGCCTAAGTGGGATCTTTAACCTATTCTGACCTGAGATCAGATTCATACGAGGTTTCCGCCGGACACACACTGGTCCTGATGAACCCATTCTGACCTGAGATCAGATTCTAAAAATGTCAGTCGTTCTTCGATTTTCTTCAAAAATAGCAGACCTACAAGCTCGTATCGCGCCACTCGGTGGTGCGATATGAGCTTGTAGATCTGCTATTTTTAAATAGCTAAAGCATAACATGATGCTGACACCAAAATGGGTGCACGTTCAGAATGGGTTAACTCACGAGGCGTTTCCATTCAATAAAAAATGAAGTGGCTATGATTCCATTAAGAAATGGGTTAAAGTCATTTTCTGTAGTCAAAAAGCAAACCTCTAACAATTTGTTTTTTAGTTTTAGTTTCCTCCTTTAGCATGCCGGAATAATTATTGTTGTCCCGTTCTGCACACAAACGTATGCCAATCTTTCATTGTGAGCTTTTTGAATGGCTATTTCTAGCTATTTTTGAAATTGGATTCAAGTGATTAAGGGCCCCGGTTTGTGATTTTGAAAATGTGGTCACCCTTTACAAACACACTGGACATGTGGAATGTACAGTTCAATAACCGATTGTTCCAGTGATAGTGGAGAGAGAGAGAGAACACTCTGATGCCGTGTGACCCTGTATATTAGCACTCCTTTTCACCACATGCTGTTTCCCAGTCAGATGCCGCGCTGCGGTGAACAAGCGTCCCTTTATCACTTAATTGTGTTATTCAATCATTTCAGCCTCTTCGCACATAGAAGGCCCTGTTCAATTTAGCTTCCGCCTGCCATGCCGTTGTGGCACATCTTTGACTAGCAAGTGAGCGAGCGAGCTAAGGGTGCAGGAGGTGAGACCAATGGCGTCGGAGGCCATCGCATTTCTGAATGGCTCATGAACCTATGGTAGTACTCCATTTACGGTGATTGCCTTCCAAAGAATTACCCAGTGACGGGGGGCCCATTTTGTAAAAAGCAATTTTCGGGAATGTTGTTGTCGTCCGTTGACAATCTCATAGCTCACGGAGAAAAGTCAAATTTCAGGAATCAAGAAATGAAAGGGAAGGGGGGGATACGGTTCCCGACTGGTCACCTCACAGAAATGTGGTACAGTAGATATCAAATTGAATGGGTGTTATAGGCTCTCGTGATCATAAACCTACTAAACATGTACAGTTAACTGAAGTGACGTACATCAAATCAAGATAAGTGTCATAGTTCGCCCAAAGGGGAAGTTGAACATATGCGTAAAAAAAGAAAACGGCACGTTGTCACTGAAGTTACAAGGTTTTCCTATGATAGCGATACACTGTCATATTAGCATCAGCACCGTTCCATGTCAGCTCCCGCTTGATTGTATTTTTCGTGACCGCGGAATGTTCTCGATTCCACACGCTAGTATAGTTATTCCTCTAATGGCTCTATCGCTTTGGATGGAACCTAAATGGCTTGCGGATCGGTTGTTTCCATTTGTACAATCTCAGAGAGTTAAATTAACACTCGAGGGTTTTACTGTGTTGCTTCTGTCCCCGTCCCTGCACCTCATGTGCGGCTCTCCAGAACATTATGCCCACAAAGGAGCTACAGTAGTACACAAAGGGGAGTGTTCTATTTTAGTGGCCCTATCAATGGAGGATCTGTCTCCCTCTGTATCCGAGCCCCCCCACACTCCTTCTGTGAGAAGGGCTCACGAGAAGAAGCATCAAGGACAATGGGAGACTTGACGGCGAGGACATATCACTTTGGATCACATGTATGGAGGAATGCATGCAGCATGACCCAGGCACGACCAATGTGCTTCGGCCCCTTCCTCTTATGTGCATTTCATTTCAGTCTCCAAGAGGGGTGTGCAACAGTTAATCCAGATAATCGATTTTACTCAATTTTAGAAAATAATCAATAATTGAGTGAGAAAATAAGAAAATGTGCTTCTTAATTAATCGATGAATAACATTTGCCAAAAAAAAAAAGAAGTGATAGTTGTAGCCCTATTCTCTTATTTGGTAACAAGGCTTCCTGTCCATAGCAGACCAAAACGTTTCCAAAGACCAGAAAGGGACATTCCACAAGGGATTGAACCCTGTTCACAACGTACCGGAATTGCTGCCAAATTCCTGGTATATTTAAGGTTCATTCATGCCATGCGTGAACCGGCATCGATCTTTTACGCCTGGCATTTTGGTGCTGGCAAAATGGCAGGTAGCTTCATTCAAAGTGTTTATTCCTGGCTTCGATGTGGTGCGGACCTATATGCAGACGCAGAACATCATTATCCCATTCTGAACTGAGATCAGATTCATACCAGGTTTCCACTGGACACACACTGGTCTGATTAACCCATTCTGACCTGAGATCAGATTCTAGAAATGTCAGTCGTTCTTCGATTTTTGAAAAATAGCAGACCTACAAGCTCGTATCGCGCCACTCGGTGGCGCGATATGAGCTTGTAGATCTGCCAATTTTCAATAGCTAAAGCATAACATGATGCCAACACCAAAATGGGTGCCCGTTCAGAATAGGTTATACAGAGAGTGTCATGACATTGAGAGAGAGAGAGAAAGAGAGAGACTACTATGGTCAAGGCTCGGGCGACCTTAAGGTCTATAGTGAGCGAGAGAGCCGTGTCTGTATGGTTGAGCGAGCTAAATATAGCCACGCTTTAGACATGAATACTGTTACATTGTTGGGAAATAAATTTACATTTTGTCTAGCATAGGCAGTGGGAGAGGTGTTCTCACATGCCCTCCTTATAACAGCCACATGTCTGGGGTGCTCATTGTATAGCCGGGGACAGTTATTGTTGTGTTCATAGAGCGGAACGTGTCAGAAAAACACAAAAACACTATCGATTATCAGATACAATGAGTGCGCCGTTCCTCTATGCTTCCTCTGTGGCAGATGCCTTTATCCCATTCTGAACGGGCACCCATTTTGGTGTCAGCATCATGTCATGCTTTAGCTATTTAAAAATAGCAGATCTACAAGCTCATATCGCGCCACCGAGTGGCGCGATACGAGCTTGTAGGTCTGCTATTTTTGAAAAAAATCGAAGAGCGACTGACATTTCTAGAATCCGATCTCAGGTCAGAATGGGTCAATCAGACCAGTGTGTGTCCAGTGGAAACCTCGTATGAATCTGATCTCGGGTCAGAATGGGTTATCTCACACATTCTTTATCAGGACCCCATGTGGTGTTACCATATCCCTCACCAGCCAAGGCATCAAGTCAGTGCGAGCACTGATGTGGGGCTGAACTTGAAAAAGAAAAAAACATAATAATAATCCACACGCCGTTCTAGAGAACCTTTCTCGATGGTTCTTTGAGGTACCATAACCACGTTTGCTACAAGATCTACAAGCTTGTGACAGATCAACTATATATATATTTTTTTTAAGATTTATTTATTGATAATGCAGATATTTACCACAATGAGTTACAGAATCATGATATATATTTTTTTTAAACAACACAAGACAAACTCAAAAAAGAAAAGACAAAAAACAGTAAAAACAACCCCCCCCCCATCCACCCACCCCCCACCCCAACCCCAGAAAGGAAAACTACACAGCTCTCATTACTCTGTATTGTACACAACACCTCTTGACAGCAACAACTCGGATAAATACATGAAAATAACAATATAAATAAAAACTCAAACTAAATCAACCCAGAGGAGATATTGAAGGTAGAACCTCAAAGAACCTGCCCCATATTCTTTCAAAAGTAGCAGGCCTTCTTCTTACATTGTACAGTATCTTTTCAGGGGTACAGTATAGATCAGCTATTTTCTACAAAGATATTTGATATAGAGAGGGGAAAAGGAGCGAACCAATTATAGAGCCCTGGCTGGGAGGGAGACACCGGTTCATGAAGTATATTTCATGTAATAATATTAAAATTGGCTAATGGGTTTTGCGGGCGGGCAGGCCAGCCAAGCAGGACCACCACCCCATCACTATGACTCAGACATAATACCCATATAGAGTTCACTCATTCACTGTGACTCAGACATGTCCATATAGAGTTCCCACTCACAGCTACGCCCAAATATGCTGACTGCGACGGCATGAAATCAGACCTAAACAAACCATGTCGTCATGACATCAGACTCCAAAAGTGACGAAATGGCTCCAACTCTATAGATGTGAATAAATAAATGGTTCTTCAAAGGACCACAGGGATTTCTGGGTGCACTCTGACTCAGTTGTCTCTCTCTCTCTCTCTCTCTCTCTCTCAATTCAATTCAATTCAATTCAATTCAATTCAATTCAAAGGAGCTTTATTGGCATGAGAAAACATACGTTTACATTGCCCTTTCTTTGTATCTTAGTTATGTACTCAACCTATTGGTTTTATACCTGTATATATGCTGTTTGTATGTCTGGCCTCGTGGGGGAAAGATGGTGGGTGGGTGGGGAGGATTGGGAAAGGAGTTGTGGGAGAAAATATAAAAACAAAGAGTTGTTCTCTTTCTGTGAAACTTGCATACGATGTCATGCTCATACTCTTTGAATAAAGTTTATTTAAAAAAACAAACAATCAAGATAAAACAATAAAATATAGGTGTAAACAGAGCTAATACTACTGGGTAATACTATCTTATGAAACTATAGAAAGATTGTACATTTTCTGTCTCTCTCGCTCTCGCACTCTTTCTGTCGCATCCCTCAGCAGGTGCAGGCGATGTCGCGAGTTTGAATTCCCAATGTTTGACCTTTGTAATGTATCGTCTTGTCTCGTTACTCTCTTTCCCATCCTTTGTTAACGCTAGGCAAAAAAAGAGAGAAAAAAAAGTAGAGAACATTTTAAAACACTCTCTTTATAGCTAAGTCTGGAGAGCTGTGGCGTAGCACCCCCTCTGAGCATACTGCTCACGTTGGGTAACTGTGCCTTACATAATGCTGCTGTCATGTCGGGCAGGAAACCTTGTATCTCCACGCTTCAACTTTATAATTTGTTTTTTCATTAATTAATGGCTTAATGCCCTATACTTCGTCACACAACAGTGAGGTGAAGAAGTAGCTAAAATAGCTGATCTACAAGCTCACAGCGAAGTCGCAATTCACTGCGATGAGATGCAATGTGACAATTTGACAGGGAAAGTGATTACGTGTATCTAATCATGGGTTTTTATAAATATCAAAAAGCAATGAAATGTATTAACAAGAGCCTGTGGCTAAATAATAACTACAATGGATCACGCATTTGGAACACAGGTTTTTCTTCTTTTTTTTTTTTTCTTTTTTTTTACATTTCCTGAAAAGGTAATGGTTTTGGACATACAAGGTTTCCATCCCACAGCGATGATGAGGGGAGAGTATTGCACACAACAAGACATGTAAAAACAACAACAGGCAGGCAGGGCCCAGGGAGAGAATGCAATCCTCAGCTATTTGTAATGGAGAAGGGAGGGGGGGCGGGGAAGATGGATGTTATTTCACATTAATTGCGTGGGTTCACGGGAGTGTGTGTGTGTGTGTGTGTGTGTGTGTGTGTGCACGCGCAATTCGTGCTTCTGAGTTCATAACATGGGAGTCTGTATTGTGTGTGTGTGTGTGTGTGTGTGTGTGTGTGTGTGTGTGTGTGTGTGTGTGTGTGTGCGTGTGTGTGTGTGCGCGTGTGCGTGCATGTGTGTGTGTGTATCCCTGCATGGGGTGGAAGGTGTTAGTGGAATTTCAGAGAGCTGTGCTGATTTTACATCCACCGCAGGGGTTGTGTGTGTGTGTGTGTGTGTGTGTGTGTGTGTGTGTGTGTGCGCACATGCTTGTGCATAAGCAAAAAGCATGCATGTAAGTGTATGTGATTGTGCGCCAACATACATTTCTGTGCGTGCGTGCGTGCCACCGTGCGTGCGTGCGTGCGTGCGTGCGTGCGTGCGTGCGACCGAGCGTGCGTGTGTGCGTGCGTGTGCTGTTTATGCCTGTGGGCCCTCACACTTGGCTGGGGGCCGGCAGTGGAATTTTGGAAGTGCAATGTTAAATTTGTAGTGTATGGAACAGAAAGAGCAGAAAGGGGAGAGTTCCTCTATAGCAGCGTGATGTGGCTTCACAGGGGGCTCCTTGTTTCTAGGAAACAGAAACGCATCTCCCCCCAGGAAGGTACATACCACCACCTGAGTCAAAACAATATATATATTTTTGTATTTGCAATAAAAAACGTATTGTATGCCACGCGTCCGCTCTCATGCACTCTACGCTCCTTGTTTCATTTCCGGGTTATTCGGTGAGGTGGGGGCTGTTGTTGTGAGCACAGTCATCGTTAGCCGTATAGCTCATACCCCTTAGCTATCATTACAAACAGTTACATGTGCTCAGCGATACAAATTCACAAATGACTTACGACCGTCGGGATGCACGGCGGCTCACCATGGACAGCGCTCGAAGCTTTAGAGATACAGCGCTTTGAAAATCCTGTTATAATGGAGCTGGATTTTTAAATCCCATAGCTGGTGGTGACGGAGGCAGTCTCCATAGTAACCGGAGCAATGCTAAAAGGTAAATTGACGGTCGCCGCTTTCATATAATGGAGTATACGGTTGTCTACAAACATGTACGGCTGTATGCAGTTAGCACCTTTAGTACCTTTTAGCTTTAGCTACGATTATAAACGTAGAAAGCAGAGAAAAAGTTAAGATTTCTGAGGTGCTAGGTAGGTGGGGCACATCACCACTTCTCAATCGTTTCTGGATCAGGGGGCGCCCACTTGACAATCTCAAAAGTGTAGAGGTCAGATGGGTGGGCCGATGTTTATTTAACATGTAAACGCAATGGACCCATAAGGGTCCATTTGGTAAATGATTGTTAACCCATTCTGACCGGGCACCCATTTTGGTGTTGGCATCATGTTATGCTTTAGCTATTGAAAAATAGCAGATCTACAAGCTCATATCGCGCCACCGAGTGGCGCGATACGAGCTTGTAGGTCTGCTATTTTTGAAAGATCGAAGACACTTTTAGAATCTGATCTCAGGTCAGAATGGGTTAAACATCTGCATGACTTAATTTTAAGTCTACACAATTAGAGAGTGTAGACGAAGAATGTTATTTTGATCAACATATCCATCCATCCGTAGTCGGATCGTGGGGGCAACGGCTCCACCAGATGGGTTCCAGACTTCCCTCTCCTGATCAACATTTGTCTGTTATATCTCCTAATGGTACCACATCAATACAGCATGGGATTGTGGATTGAATCTACACTAAAATTATCTTGGTTGTTTTGGTTCTGAGAGGCTAAATCTCATCAAATGGTGGTCCGTGGCTCGATATAGGCAGAATAAATAATGGACCTTGACATGAAAAAGGTTGAATACCTGGACTAGAGTCAAAAAGTGTTTACAGGCCACCCAGCTGATCACATAACACATTTTCAGAAAATACTGCATTTTCAGAGCATGTTTATTTTAATTTTCTATCAATCGATTGTGTTCCAGCTTGGATCAATGTAATTAAAGTAGTATGCTTTATAAGCTCCCTGTTCAGCAGTGTAACAAGGAAAAATCACTTTTAAAGATTTAAAGCTTGAAATGCCATGACATTTTTAATGATAATATAGCATTAACACCACGAGCGGCATAAACTGAGTCCTAACAAATAGTAATGCCCAGCGCTCAGGACGGAGATTAATAAAAGGACGGAGATTTATTGATATCAAAACCGATCGCATCGTTCCACAGGCTGGAATTCGATATTATTTCCGGTTGGGACATCATCGAAAATGTTCCCCCCCATTTTAGCGGGTAAGATCGAAAATCTTAAAACGTGAATAAGTCTTGATCTAAATCATTCCGTCCAATTCTAAGCAAAGATTATGTTTTAGACGGCCCACTAGTCGCGCTAGAATTAATCATACCTCCCATTGTTGTCGATCGCCTCGGGAGTGTTTTGGCTACATCAAGCTACTTCAGCTACATCCGGGACAGCGCCTGGAGG
This sequence comes from Protomyctophum parallelum, assembly GCF_964188405.1. Classification (NCBI taxonomy): domain Eukaryota; kingdom Metazoa; phylum Chordata; class Actinopteri; order Myctophiformes; family Myctophidae; genus Protomyctophum; species Protomyctophum parallelum. The sequence goes on from NC_139698.1 coordinate 50,500,930, forward strand.
GTCGCTAAATGTGCTCCGTTGCTGTAAAAAGCTGGGCGCTCTGATTTAACGGTCCTAAATACCCCTGGGCGTTCTAGGTGTTTTAATATGAAAATATGATCCTTAAAATAAACATGCTCTGAAAAGTGAAAAGTTTCCTGTTATTTTCCTAGTTCTTTGAAACCTTTTGCCTAAAATGACATGCCCAAAATAGGGGTTGATTTTATTATTAAATTATCAATTAACGATTATAATCGAATAAATAGATTAGTTTGATTAACTGTTACCATCCTAGTAGAACTATTGTGTTTGTAAGGTTTTCTTTTTGCATAGTTTATTTTTATTTTCATCGTACTTAACGTTGGCAACTGGACAATAATAACGAATGCAGCTAAACACGTGTCATTTATTTTTAGGTAAATTGGACATTAAATATTTATGATTTGCGTTAACAGGGGCATATAAATAATAATGTGTTTTTGAGCATATTGCATACATTAACTGCTCCAGTGGAGCAGCAGAACACTGGTTGTAGTAGTCAGCTCCCAGGTGTGAGTGACTGTGTGTGACTGTATGACTGTGGGACCAGGGCAGTGAGGCCCTGTGAGGGGCACTGCTGAAAAACACTATTTGTGCTCAGTGAACCTATCCTAGATAAATAAAGGTACAGAAATACAATAAAAACTAGAAAAAGTGCCCTTCTGGGCACAGGTCTCCACCAAGGTTATAATAGTTAACTAAAACTAACTAAAAAACGAAAACTAGAATTAAAAAAACATTTTAGTTAACTGAAACTAAATAAAAACTAAAAATAAATTAAAAACGATAACTAAACTGAAACTGTATTGTGTGTTCACAAAACTAACTGAAATTATAGAAAAAATACCCTTAGTTATAGTTTTTATCAATATTTATATGCATTTCGGCAATTCATAATATAAACCTTTTAAATTCATTAGATTAATTTCCTCATTTCTCCAAAAAGTTTTACGGCTGTTTTCAGCACCGTACGGCAGCATGTAGCCACACTTTACATTGCTTGTTTACATTCTGCACTGCCTGAAACTGACTGCATGTTACTTGGAAAATCAAACCCGTCTTAAGGGAGTGGTACTGTACTGTACTGTACTGTACTGTACTGTACTGTACTGTACTGTACTGTAAGCCCTCCTCCCTGGCCTGTGTGTGTCTGTGTGTTAGGCTGAACAACAGTGACACTTGGTGGTGAACAAACGCTATTTTCGTGCTCGGACACTGCCAGGAAAAGTTGGAAGAAAGAGACAGTCCAATATGGGAGAGAGACGCAAGGAAGTGCCTTGTGGAAAAGGATGATAGTAAAATATGCGGAGCACTTCGGAAGGGTATAGGCCTATTATATAAGGATCAGGCATTTGTGGAATGAGCAACACAGCTAAATGTGTGGGTAGCACACATTTGCCAAAACATTTGCCAAAATGGCAAGTGGTTGGTATTTATTCACCCTTGCCACAACAGCTTGGTTTGGTATGGAACAGTATCGCTCTCACCGGCAAGAAAGAACTTGTCATCATTAAAGGCAATCTCAATGCAGTGAGATTCTGAAGCCAGTGGCGATCCCATATCTTCAGAATCTTGGACCTAACGCCATCCTCCAGGATGCCAACGCTCGCCCCGTAGAGCCAGGATCACAGAGTACCTCCAAAATGTAGGAGTGGAAATGCTGTGAGTCTAGACCTCAACCCAATTGAACACTTGTGGGATCAGCTTGGGCGTGCTGTACGAGTGCATGTGCTGTACATGCAACCAACAGAACCAAGTGTTGTTTTTTCCTTATTACTGTGGGAGAGTGCAATCCACTAAGCAACTCAAAGCAAGGGTTGGTATACCAACCATTTGCAATTTTGGCACATTTATTTGGGGCGCTACCCAAACGTTTAGCTGTGTTGCTCATTCCGCAAATGCCAGATTCTTACAATCTATACAGACTATACCTCGTTGTACAGGTGACAACGATCAACGATTAATATGATATAAAACACAATACCAAATGGTATCATCAAAGTGGAGAAATAAAGGACCAAAGTTACGTTTCTGAACTTTTAGAGTTTATATTTTTAAATGGTATATCTTTTAGGTTTTATTACACAATACTTATTGATCTTTTTGAATCCTATACCTGACAAATAAACCAAAGTACGAAAACAAAACTAAAACTAAAACTATAACTAAACTAAAACTAAACTAAAACTAAGCATTTCAACAAAATAAAAACTAAATAAAAACTAGCAAACCTGCTCTAAAAACTAACTAAAACTAACTGAATTAGAAAAAAACTAGTCAAAACTAACTAAAACTAAACTATAATGAAAAAAACAAAACTATTATAACCTTGGTCTCCACCAGGATTTCTTCCTCAGCCTAGTGGGAATATGCGTGCACAGTTTCATCGCAATCGGACGCTGCGTTGAGGAGTTGTGGCGATTTGTACAGCACTCCTGTGAACTTTGGAAGCCAATCTTAACCAATCAGGATGGAGTGTGAGAAATGTGAAAGACCGGTTTCGTTGAATGGCTCTAGAGAGACTGTGTACCAATTTGCGTGATGTTTGGACAAAATCTGTAGGTGTACTGTGCAAAAACTTGTTTTGCACAAAGCGGCCTCCTGGTGGCGCTATAAAAGGCCGTTCTGGAAAGTTTGGGGCAGAGGTTCATCGTTGGCATCCAGGGAGTGTGTGTGCAAAATTTGGCATCGACCGGGTTGTTTTGCACAAAGCGGCCTCCTGGTGGCGCTATAACAGGACGTTCTGGAAAGTTTGGGGCAGAGGTTCATCGTTGGCATCCAGGGAGTGTGTGTGCAAAATTTGGCATCGACCGGGTTAAGGGTGGCCGAGATTAGCTGTTCACGGACACACGGACGGACGGACACACAAACGGACGGACGGAGTGCAAAACATACTCTCCCCACATGCCTTCGGCCTGGTGGAGACAATAAAACATTGTTTTAACTAGAATGGGGGCACTCTGTGGAGTGCATATCTCTGCCAAATTGGCTTGCCTATAGCAAATGAAGGGCTGTGTTTTCAAGCCCTGCGTCCATGAGCATTGCTAATACATAGGATAAGAGGGCATGGTGTAGTTGTGTACGTAGCTTCTTTAGGTCGTCCTCAGATGAGCCCTCCATCGTCGCTTCCAGTCGTCCCAGTTCTCCATACATTTGGCCAGTTCGTTGGTGCTTATTTGCGCTCCTGCGTCTTTCTTGAGTACATCCACATAATGTTAGTGGGACGTCCTCATGACCGGTGTCCGTGTGTTGGTTCCCTCAGCACTAGTTTGCTGGCTGGCAGCTCTTGGTGTCTTTCCAATGCCGTTCAGGGCCCTCCATGCAAGTGCCTTCCTGACTTTAAGATCTTGCGCCTGCATTGAGTTGACCCACGAGCCCTAGGAGGTACTTGAAGTCCTTGACTTCCTTCAGAACAGTGCCTCCTGTTGTTGTCAGAGGTGGATGCTCTGATGGGATGTTACAGAGACAACTTCAGTTTTCTTGGCATTCAGCCGGAGGAGGAGTCTGAGGCACACTCGGACTCCACTGTTCCTGAGCTTCTTCCACGTGGCCAGAGAGCAGGCTGATGTCGTCCGCTTAGTTTAGCTTGCTACTGTAGTTATGAGGAAAATCCTTGTGTGTCGAGGTATCTCAGTCGGTATAGGTCATAGGATCGAACCCACGACCACAGGGTAATGGAAATTAAAATGTGTTTCTTTTTTTTGCCTATGGGTTCCCAGATTGCCTTCAATAAGCTTCATCTTGATGGATTGATTGAATTTTTTATTAAAGACCTAGTGAAATGAAAACTATGTTTTTCACACTTTTAGACCATATCTGTGGTCATCATATGGGCATACATAAGAAATGCCCATATGGGGATGCCAAAGAAATTGGGACATTTTCATTTTTGTGTATTTTTATACACAAAAATAAATGACTTCCTTTGAACGAAAGCGTGCTACGTGATGACGTGTCGAGGCTCACATGCATATTAATGAATCTGCAATCTTGATTTCATTCACCTGTTTGATTCCCATTGCTGCGTCGTCCTCCAAACACAGGTGGTTTTGATTACAGAAATACTCAGTTTTTAATTTCATTCAAGGTAACATCCAGACAGTGTATTACTCGTTTTAAACGTAATCATCACGCTAAAATATGTATCTGAATGAAAACATTTTAGGTTAGAACTAAGCCATGAGCTTTGCTGCACGTCTCTCTGTCACTTAGTAAACAAACATGCACGCAAACATGCATGTCCGTGCATGTGTCTGTGCACGAGATGGAGCTACGTCCCATAACCTGAAGGGATGTAAACGCTCTAATTGGTTCAGAGCGTTCAGACCTGGTGTTTGAGGCTGAAACTTCAAAATAAAATGTGACAGGAGTCACAGGACCCATAAAAATGTGTCCGCGGCCAACAAATGGGTCCCGAACCAGTGTTTGGGAACCAGCGCTCTATAATGCAGACATTTACATTTGACTGTTTAGATACAGATTCAAGATAGTGCCCCAAATGCTAGTATACAGCATAATCAAATTAGTTTCCAGCAAACAACTAGAATTATTGTGCCTACCTTTTCCGTTTTGTGAAATGTTGTTTTCTGTTGTCATGCTGTTATGCTGAATTAATCTGCTCTGTGAAATGTGTTTTCAATGAGTTGTTTTGTTATAATGTCATGTGTTTTCACCAATGTGTTTTGGGAAATGTTGTGCTTTAGTTTTTTGTTAATTTGTTTTGTGAAATGTATTTTGCACTTCCTGGTATCCTTAATCACACAAGCCCTATATACTTAGTTGACCGAAG
>NC_139698.1:50510736-50772194 GCF_964188405.1 Protomyctophum parallelum
ACTTCCTGTGAGCCTGCTGTTGCTGCTGCTCACTGGCTCGCTCTCTCTCTCTCTCTCTCTGCTGTTGGCTTTCTTCAATTATGAGCCAGATATACGGCATGTGTGCTGCCTGTGTGATACGGGTAATTATTTAGGGCACGCGAAGGAGCATTTTGTTTGCGTCAGCGCGGTGATGTTTACAGTTCTGGCCAGGGTCCAAATGTGCCGAGTTATTCATTTTTTTTTTGTGTATGTGTTTGTTCAGTCTCTCTCTCTCTCTCTCTCTATCTCTCTCTCTCTCATGGAAAGGGGTCAAAGCTAGATTTGACTGCACACGGGCAGTCTTTTGCAGAAAGAGAGAGAGAAAGAGAAAGAGAGAGAGAGAGAGAGAGGGAAGGAAAGAAAAAGAAAGAGTGACCGATGTGGGTCTTTTTTTACAGCCCTTTAGACACATGTGGCACACAGACGTGCCTAGCACTAGCTCGCTGGGGCGTTGGTGCCTGGCCATAGGCTTTGTTTTTATAGAGCTACTGAAATGTTCAAAGGTTAGGCTTGTGCAAGACTGCTTGCTGTGTAAGTCTTGTTTCCCTCTTTCCGCCCGGTGCCCATGCACCACTGCAGCATTCTCCTCTATTGATTGCCGCCGTTCAGCCGTGCTTTAGAATAATCTAATGTGATGTGATTTTTCCAGTGATCAGACTTCACTAATTCGTCCTCGGTTTTGTTATTTATTTTAACCCGTTAAGGCCTTGCTGCGGATTGTACAAATTCCTTCTAAATCGGTAGTCCTCTCTCACACGTTCAAGATTTTTCAAAGACGTTCAAAAATGGCATATGTACAAGCTTGAAGTGACGCGCTTGAAGTGAGCTTGCACTTCGGCTATTCATTTATTTATATTCATTATTTTTTTATCCCACGATTTTGTAACCCATTCTTCACCCCTGTGTCAATTATCTAATGTGATCCTGGGCTCCACACACCCTCCGCCAACCTGGGGAGAGCAACGGACTTGAACTCATGCTTCCTTCAAGTTGCAAGTTCCAAGTTGCTCCTCCACCTGGCAGTTTCCCTTGTTGGACGTAGCCCGTGGAAGGAACACTTTATTCCAACCAGTTCCTTTCCCCTCCATCAGGCGCCCCGGCTGGCCAGGGGGAGGCAGTTTAGAGACCAGGATTACTGCATGTTTTTGGTGAGGGTACCTACCCTAGGGGACACGGGGAGAACATGCAAACTCCACACAGAAAGGCCCTTTCGCCAACCCCCGCCTCGGGTATGGGCACTGATGACGCGGAGGAGAGAACACGCTGCCAGCACCCACAGCGTCCCCAGCGGGAATCAAACCCTGGACCTTCTAGCTGTGAGGCGACAGCACTACCGACTTTGCCACCGGTGCAATGAATAGCACATCTGCTATTTTTGAATAGCCAACGCGAAAATCTAAGATTACTTCACGCTTTCCCGGTTTTAACGGGTTAAATGAACCTCCATCAATGTGTTGACAGCACTATGTGAGAAGACTATGGCTTCATCAACGCCAGCACTTCTTTACTTATTAATTGCGTTCCTCTTTGCATTACTGGGTTGACTCCACAAAATAACAATTCTATCAGTTGTCAGATCTGTTTAAGCTCCAAATAATCGTCATTACCATAATTCCCAAACTGGGTGGCACACTTCAGTCAGCGGTGAGCCTGCTGTGCATCTCGCCTCCTCCTCCTTTCGCCCCGGCACCCTCCTTTCCCCCAGTGGCGGACCTCAGGGAACTGTACTCGGGCCCCGTAGCGTTTTACAGAGAATAATCGGCAAGGCTTCGGAGAGTGCGGGGGGGGGGGGGGGGGTTGTAGTAAGTGCGAGGCTCCCAGCCTCGCATTTACATGTCAAAACCTCCCCCTAGGCTCTGGGTGTAAGGGACCCGATTTGGAATGACAAAGCTAGCAGTGCCAGAGACAGCTGATCCACAAAAGAGGGCCTGGTTAAGTTCTTCCTCCCAGTCACCAGCTGCTCCACTGACCCACAGCACCTCCTTTTTTCTCCGACACATAACAGAGGAGAGAGACACTTTAAGGGAGAGAGAGGAATGCCGCCACGCGCACCCACGTGGGTAGCAACAGAGGGGGAGAGAGAGGAGTGCTCTATAATGCTAAATCATCTATTAATGGCAATCCTGTCTGGCTTCGCCGGTAGAGCGTTACAGCTGAAACTCTACATTTGTGGTTTCAGTTCCGTAGCGAATCATCATGTCAACATGTTCTCCAGGGCAATTGGTGATATGCCTGTCCCATACCGTGTGCAAATAAAATATTGAATGTTATTCTTTCTCATATTGACAGCCTTGACATGTCATACTTGCTCGCCGAACATTTTATTTTATTTTTTCCAATCAACAAAGTGCTTTTTATTGCAGAAACGGGTCACGTGATGCGAGCCAACCCTTGTGCGGATGTGTCTTTGGGGTGACATTATCGCCTTCTGTTAAATTGCAAAGCACGCCTTGCAGAGTTTTTCCCCCCTCAACCGAAACGGAGCGTTTGACACGAGGTAAAGCAAGCTGTCAGTGAATTTCGGTTTCCTTCTTATTCTTTCGTTATTTTCCTTTTTTTTCTCCTTCTCCTTCCTCCCCAGCATATAGGCCTGTGTGTGCAGCATCTGTCACATGGAACACCACTCTCTATTTGTGTCTAACTGTGACAGAAAGTGGCTCAGGGATTTGTCACTTCCCTCGCTGCATTGTGCACTAGAATGACAGGATACCGACTGGGACTTCTAGGTCACACCCGGCGAGTGTTTTATTTTTTAAAGCTTTTTTTTTCTGGGTTTGTGCTCGACACCCAAAGGGAAAACTAGGTAGTCCTAGTACCCCCAATATCCGCCATGTTGCCCCCTGACTGTCCAAGAAGAAGACACAGTTTGCACCGTGGCGTCAGTGGCCAACGTAGGCAACTGCAGGCTTCATGTCCAGATGGTATAAGGTATGGCCATCTCCTCTCAACGCAAGGCGGGGATTACATAAGTGGATTTTAAACAGCGACAAGAGGGCCGTGTTACATTAACGTCATCGGTGCCAAGGTCTATATTTGGAGCCTGAGCCCGGAGAAAGAGCTGTGCAGGGATGAAAATAGCCCCTAATAAGCCCAGTTTGGGAGCTTTACTCCATTCCAATCTCCTGCCACAAGGATGGTGACGGATCCGAGGGCTCTCCACAGAGAGCAACTCCAATCATCCAATCACAGCGCTCCCTGAGGCAGGGGGACGGATGGGGGGGGGGGGGGGGGGGGGGGGGAGTGTGGGAAAAGGGTGAGGGGGTGGGGGGGAAGAAGGATGAGGAAGAGAGGATATAAGATCTTATAAAAACATCTATAAAATGTATTTGTTTTATTATATTTTTTATTTTTTTATTATTGTTTATCTTTCAGGACACCTGAATTTCCCCCTGGGGATCAATAAAGATTTATCTTATATCCCTTATATAGGAAAAGACGAGAAGGAGCTAGATGCCGTGAGCGTGTGCATTTGTGAAACCATTGAAGAATGATACTAAAGGAGCTGACTAGCTCGTAATAAAATGAATTTCAAACATAGCAGATCCCCCCCCCCTCCCTGTAGTAAATACCAAGCAGATTGTGCTGCATAGGCAAAGACGTGCGTTTTTATTATACTCAATAGAATTTCCCTCATTATCATCTCGTGCATTTCTGGCCACCATTGCATGAACATAATTCCATATCATTTATTACCAAAACAGATTACCTTATATCAGTTATTTTCCTATTCATGAATTCCAAATTGGCTTGTACAAAATTGAAGTTCTAAGCTAATGACATTCACTCACAGCCAAACCCTCAAAGCCCCAGCCAGCAGCAGTGCAACATAAGGCTTTTCTCCAGTCAATCAAGTCCCCAATAAGCAAAGCAGTCTCTCAGACAGACACAGAGACAGTCACAGTCATTGCTGCTACTGCAGATGCACGGGAGTGGGTGGTGGAAACCCGATCTCCTCGTATTGGGTGCCCGTCTCCCCCCGGAGGGATAGAGAGAGAGAGAGAGCAAGAAACAAGAGGCCCAGCTGTCCTTAACAATGGACCTGCCCCTCACCAGCCCGGGTCTCAAAAGGCCTCATTCAGTCCCGGAGCTCTCTGGAGGCTGCGCCTACAGGCTAGCCAGGACATGCTCACATGCAGAGGCAGACATGCCCCCCCTCTAGTCTGTCTCTTGTCTTTGACAAGTTTCCGTGCGTGCGTGCGTGTGTTTGTGTGCGCGAGTGCAAGTCGATATCTGAGGTAAACATTTGACCAGGTTGTGCTCTGTGATGTGTGGGCACCGCCAAACAGAATGGCTGCAGCTCCTCCAGGTTATTCAGTGCACCGTTATATGCGCGTCCAACATGAGCACGCCGCCTGACGCATAGGCACGCGTTCAAACCGTTCGGCGGGCGTCTCGTCTGCATATTCACGTCTGCATCTGTTGCAACTGCTCTGTGTGGATGCCGGTGCCTTGTGTGACTGACACACATTTTCACTTTCGGCACATTTCTTTACCACAGGAAACCACAGACAGACAACCCCCACCCCTCCCTCCCATGCAGCACCCCCAACTCTCACACACAACACAAGGCACTCTGAACTGCATTCTTTCTTCCGTCCTTCCCTACAAGACCCTCTTCTCAACTGTAACTGTACAGGAAATAACTTTTGTCCTCCAAGGTCTTATGAGGACAATCGTCAGTGTTTCTGCACTATCTCCTATGTAGCATACGTTCCTGCTTCCCCCCCCACCCCCCCCCCCCCCCTCTCTCTCGCTCTCTCTCTCTCTCTCTCTCTCTCTCTCTCTTAACTTTTTTTCATCATGGTGACAATTCTTTTAACAATATATTTATTGCATTTTCTTTCCCCCCCCCACAAACAGTACAACAGAACAATACATTACGACACAAAATCAGACAATTAGCTCACCTAGTGACTTCACCTTTCATCAGAACGGATCAACGGAACATGGTAAACATCTCTTAAATGCTCAAAACAAGTTAAAACCCAGAGCAAATTGATAGTGATTAGTGAATGCACACTGGGACATGTTTGTATGTTAGAGATATTTGTTGGGAGTTGCGGGACTCGGGACACAGCTTGAAGCCGTGATAAATGACAATCTCTTATCATCTAAGGCGGACGGGAGGATGGGGAGAGTAACTGAATCTGCACAGTCAGAGGCTGGCAGTTGGTCCCACCCATAACCAACCCAGGAATCCCCTGGTTTAGACCTCAGTTTGTTCTATCAAGGCCATATGTTTGAATCTTCAGTCTCTCACGTTACACGTGCATCTGTTTGCTGGGATACTTCCCCTCTTCCCCTCTCTCTCTCTCTCTCTCTCTCTCTCTCTCTCTCTCTCTCTCTCTTGTTACTTTTGGCAGCACAATGTCTTACCCATTCTGACCTGAGATCAGATTCATATGAGGTTTCCGCCAGGACACACACTGGTCTGATGAACCCATTCTGACCTGAGATCAGATTCTAAAAAATGTCAGTCGTTTTTCGATTTTTTCAAAAATAGCAGACCTACAAGCTCATATCGCGCCACCGAGTGGCGCGATACGAGCTTGTAGATCTGCTATTTTTAAATAGCTAAAGCATAACATGATGCTGACACCAAAATGGGTGCCCGGTCAGAATGGGTTAAATGCACAAGGAGAACAATTGTCTTGGTTTGCACCCAAACAAACAAATCTTGATTCTTGACCCTGATGACTGGAGTCATACAAATGGCATTCGTTAGCGTGGTATTTGAAATAAATAAATAAAAAGAGAGAGAGAGGAGGGAGGGAGGGAAAAAGGTATTTTAAATATGTTTCTTCCTTTCGTACATTTAATGTGCCAGATGAGTACAGGGTTTGCCCAATAGAATTGCACTGTGTGCAGCAGACAGTTTAGAGTAGACAATCACGGCGAAGTAGATGAAATTCAATTCCATATACTTATTTACGACGCACCAGATGTCACCACCCATCTGGAACGCTGCGCGGAATTAAAAGGAATGCTGAGAGTAATTTGCAAATACAAACTCAACCCGGGTCTTGTTTATTGCTTTAGAAAAATGAGCAGTGTACTCGCATTCTTTTTTTAGTAGCAAATTATATCTCACGCAAGAAATGTACTTTTTTAGTTTAGGTTTTTTTTTAAATAGCAGATCTACGAGCTCACAGCTTGTCGTGGTGTGACGTGTTTTGACCTCATAGATTAGCTATTTGTGAATAGCCGGAGCAATATTTGCCTCTTGAGATGTGTAGTGGAGCAGTGTTGAAAAATGGGAAATACTCAAATAATGTTAAAGTACCTCAAAATTGTCCTTATAGGTGCAGTACTTGGCTAAATGTATTTAGTTACTTTCCACCTCTGAAGACTAGAGTAGGTTCCCTCCCTCCTCCTGCCTTAATGATCGCCCCCCTGTAGATTGTGGGGTTCATGTTTACGCTCTAGCTTGGGTGTCTGTTGATGTGGATGACGTGTCCGCGATAAGTAGGAGCCTGAGAGGCATGGGGAGTTTGAGCAAAATGCATTCAGGAGAGAGACGTGTGGGCGAGACAAAAGAGTGGAGGAGGCAAGCGTGATGGTGCTTTGTGTACGTGACAGTCCCGCGGGTATTACCTCAGAGGGAGACAGAGAGACAGAGAGAAAGAGAGAAAGCGAGGGTCTCTCTTTTCATATAACACAAGCAACAGCCAGCAGCCAACAGTGGTCCTTTGGGGAAACAAGCAAGCAGTCACTCAGTCAGTTCCAGGGTTTAAGAATACAGTCCGTCCCCCGTCGCAATTTGTTTTCCCCCTAGGATGACAGGGGAAGACTTATGAATAATTCATGAGCCAAGTGTCCTCATGTCAGGAGACGTCCAGTCACATTTCAAACAATGTACGCGGCCGAGCTCGCGCCCCGTCAGGTGTGCCCAAGCCCGAGGTGATAGTCGCAACGATATCTATCTATCTATCTATCTATCTATCTATCTATCTATCTATCTATCTATCTATCTATCTATCTATCTATCTATCTATCTATCTATCTATCTATCTATCTATCTATCTATCTATGAGGAACATGAGTAGGATCTATCTATAAGGAACATGAGTAGGATCTATCTATAAGGAACATGAGTAGGCTAGGGTTTACCTAATTCCACTGTGTGCACCAGACTGTTTAGACAATCACAGCAAAGTATATGAAATGCAATTCCATATACTTATTTACCCACCAGATGTTACCTAACCTTCCATCTGGAACGCCACGCAGAATTAAAAGGAGTGCTGAGAGTGATTATGATTGGAGGACGTCTGAACACAAGGTAGAAATATAGCTGAAAGCAGCAATACTGGGAGCTACGTAATGTGCGTAATTCCCCATATAGTGACAGCATGCGGTCGGTTGGTTTCATACAGTGGTCACTGGCGGTGCCCTGTAATAAGTTTCAGAAAACATCTGCATGGATGTTAAAGCAAATATAAAACATCTGCATGGATGTTAAAGCAAACATAAGCAGTTTTTATAAAACATGAAATTAGCTACAGCAGTGCAGGTTCCCGAAACCTTTATAGTTTGACACCCAAAACAGCCAAACTACTAAAAGATAGTTGATCTACAAGCTCTCAACGGGTTGCAGGTCTGCTTGTCGATCTGCTATTTTCACTTTCTTTGTTTTTAAAGGGATTGTGACATTAAAAAAAAGGTTTTGGAATTGTTCTTGTTTTTTTAGGTTTTCTAATCTCAATTGCACCCAAAAAACATGAACTTTTAACATTCAGTAGATTTTCTGTGATCTGGGGTTTTCTGGCTCAAACAGGTGCTCTGATTTAAGTGACATCACTTACTGCAAATCCCATATATGTCAATGGGATTTGCCAGCAGATGTCACTGTTTCACTGTGTTGCCTGTTTTCAATGTAGCTCAAAAGGCCCAAAAAACCCCAAAGAAAACTTCAGACCACAGAAAATCCACTGAATGTTCAAAGTTCAGGTTTTTTGGGTGTAATTGAGGTCATAAAACCTAAGAGAAAAAAATAAATAAAAATAAATGAAAATGAATGTCATAAAACCTTTAAAATGTTCTTATGGAATTGCAAACAAGATTATTTTATGGAAATCTATGGAATTTATGAAGCATTTAGATATTTTATTTGGAAAATCTTTAGAATATTCATATGTAGGGAATGAAAACCTGCAAGCTGCAACCCATGAACAAATGGGTCGGGCGACCCAAACCAGGTTCCCGACCCAGTGTTTGGGAACCACTGAGCTACAGCATCCTTCCATTCTGTTGTCACAGCCGGTCATCCATGGAGGTCAAGCCTCTGCTTATGTCTGCTGATCAGCATACACGCGTTTGTGGTGTTGTGTGAAAGCCTTCGTGGTCATTTACTGTGCAAATGAACATGGGAGGGGTTTTATCGCGCAGACACACACGCACACACAGTCAAAGCAAGCGCACGGCCTCTTTCCCCTTCACACGCTCGGATGTCCACACATGCAGCGCTCTCACTTGTGTTTGTTCACGTCGACCCTGGCGCTGATAACCATCTCGGCCTATCTCGGTTTCATCAGCCAACTCCCTCTCTGGGTCTCTACAGGAACTATGTTTTTCTTCTTCTTCCCCTTCCCTCTCACCCTCTTTACCCTGCGTCTGTTTTCCCCTGTCTCCTTCCAGCAATATTTTGGCTGGGGAATAATAGATCTCATATTCAAAAGAAACAGTGTGTGTACTGGCGGAGTGTGTGGCAGGCCCCCGTGAACGCGTTTAGATCGACATCTCCCTTCATAGTCGCCAGGCATGACTTTGATAACGTTTGCGCACAAACAAACGGCGTTGATGGATTTAAATTTCCCACAAAGGTGCTTGTTTTTAGCCGGATTCAATCGGATTCAAGATCGGTCCATAGAATGTATCTTTAATCACCTAGTGTCCCGATTAAAAAAATAGTCGATCTACAAGATCAAAGATGTTTGGTATGGGGGTGGGGGGACAGTATAGATCCCTGGGGGACTCAACTAAGTACCGTACTGTATATGTTACTGTATATGGTAACCACTGTATATGGTTTAAGACAGTGGTTAAAGAATTCTGTGGTTATCTTTTTTTTGCTGAGATAAATTAGCAGTCGGTTGCATTCAGTTGCATCAACACCCCTAGCTAGACCTAGTTAGTCAAAATCATGAGCTTCGCCTGGCATTCACACTTTGCAAAAACCTTGACATGATGTAACGATCAGATAAAACGTAACAACAACGTGGATTGCCATTCATCACCCGATCCGTTAGCACTCTTGTTTTTGTAGTTGATTGTGCTCATACGTAATTGCCTTTCTTCAGCTTTAGAAAATGTTCCTATATTATGCCCGTGAAATTCCTAAATATTGCCTCACCTGCTCAGCTTCCCTTTGGGCAGTTCCCTGGAGACCAATGAAGTGACAGCGAGGATTTAAATCTCGGCATAATTTTCTTTTTACAGATCCGATTTTGGATATCACATTAACGGCTAAGAATGCTCCCATAAAGACATTCTGACCACAAATCACGTTGATTTGTAAATATATATTTATTTACTTGATGATTTAATTAATTGAAAACGTATCACATCACAATCAGAACCGCAGCCTCACTCCCAATATTCCGCCGTAGTGTGAAAACCCGCCTCTTCAGACTCCATCATGGCCCGTAGCACCTGCCCTAGCCCCGACGACCGACCTTACAGCCAGGCATATGCAAAGCCTCATGTAACTTAGATAGCACTTTATGTAGACATAGATAGCATTTTATGTAGACAGCACTAGAATAGCATTTTATTTAGACAATACTATACATAGCACTTTATACAGTTTCATTATATAGATTCCACTGTTACGTTCTTAGCTTACGCATGTTTCATGATAACTACTTTTTATGTATGTGATGTATTGCCATGCTTTTTGTTCTTGCTTAATGTAAATCGCTCTGGATAAATGCCTAAATTGTAAATTCTAAATTGTAATCGATAGTTGCAGCCCTAGACCACTGTTGTATCTGTCTTTGCAAAGCGTCTGAATAGTTTTCTTGCTGGTGTGGTCAATAACGTCAACTAACTCATCCTATCCATTACATAGCTGACACTGCTCTGTTAGCAGTGGAATGGATCATTGGATGAATTCATTCAGTTGTGACACAAGGAATCTCTTACAGATCCACAGATCGTTTGTTATTTGTTGTGCCCCTTGTTACTCATGGTCAGGCACTCACAGAGGTTAGCCTGTGTGGGATATCTTCTCAGAATAGCGTTGTCAAAAAAGATGTGTGATAATGATTATAGCCGCGGTGGGCTGTTTGTGTGACAGCGCGTATGTCATTATTTAATCTCCATGCTGCCTTTGATGCACAACCCATCAGTGTGCTGTCTAGCATTGGAGATATTTTAGGTAGACAGCAGTAAACAGATAATTGGTCCCCTTGTTTGCGATGGTAATTGGCCCAGTTTTTCCTGCGTTTTTTATGTTTTTGTTTAGTTTTGTTTATTATTTTGCTCTTTGAGTAAGTGTGTACAAAACCACACCACCCTACATCCCTTGGAGAATTGTATTGCATCAAATTCACATGCACACACTAACAGTCACACTCGCACACATTTTCGAAGGAAACCGAAAGTTTACCATTGAACTTGACTAATAGCAGAATAGCAAATGCCCATCCACTTCCTGTGACAGACAATAACAGGAAGTGATTAACAAGGTCTGTGACAACCATCCCCCTGCAAGCAGTGGAAAGGCTCCAATTCCTTCCACAACAATATGACCGGTTCCTGCTAAAGGGGTGGGAGAGCCGAGTGACAGCCACAGGACACCACTCCTAAAGATTATTTTGTTCGAGAGAAAGGCGGATGCAAAATAATGTGCACAGCAGGAAAAGGTGAAGTCTCACATCTCAGCTGAGCCAAACATTATCCAGACTGAGACATAAACAGCCAGAAGGAGTCCGTCTGCGTTAGCTTGTGTCGAAACATTTTAACCCGCATGAACCAATTTGTGTCAGCATTCTGAGGTGAACATTCGGCAAAAGTAGCCGGTCTACCTATTAGCTCACAACGTGTCACGTTGCGAGCTTATAGGTCTAGCTTATAGATCTAGTATTTTTGGAGATTGGTGTAGAGGGAAAAGGAGGGGGCATAGTATAGACCCCTGCGGAACTCCGGTCAATGAGTTGCTGAGTGTCAAGTGTTGCTGAGAACATTTTCAGCTAAATGCTGCTGTGCGTTCATAAAGGAGCAAGTGAGAGCGGTCTACTAGAACCACATCGTTGTGCTGTTTGCCATTGGGTTGGAGGCTGGGGTTGTTCAAGGGAAACTCGATGGTAGTTATTCGAGGGTGGGAGAGTGTTAGTCATCCACTTTCCCTGGCCAAAGTGTCCCAGCTGGCCCACAGCTTTGAAATGGCAACCTTCCACTGAGTCGTAAGCCCCATGCACTTCTCAAAGCTTCTACCAGTTACTGTATATGCATTGTCCCATATATAGCGGACGGTTGCTGTGTGAGGCATGATTTTAACCACTTAAACTAGTCTTGGTGAAACAACCCGAGTTGCAAGTGTAAATTGTCGATCTACATTAAGCTCACAACGCGTTGTGTTACGACACGCGCGCTGTGAGATTGAAGATTGGCTATGAATTGGCCCAGAATAGGCATGCTGATGGGGCTCAAGTGGTTAAATTAGAGCATGCACACATGTCAGATTGCATGTTGCAGAGGTTGCATGTACCAGGAACACATGTCCCCAGACACATTTTAACATTCACGTTCGTCAGGCTCTCTTTAATTTGCCAGCCCTCAGAATCCTATATTATGAAGACCTCCGCGATGTCCAAAAGCTTGTCAGTACAGTATATTATCCCTGTATATAGATGCCAGTCTACTAGAGGGCATGTGTGAAGAGAGAGAGAGTATTCTAGGCTCCAATGCACCCCCCCCCCCCCCCCCCCCGTTGTTTTCGCTCTTTTTCCCTCTCTCTCTCTCTCCCTCTCTTCCACTCTTTCTGCCCCTCTCCTTCGCTCTCTCGGCCTGTAATTAATGTTCTTCGGGGGGAGATGTGTAAATATAGTTGCACGGTGTTTTTAGCCAATTACACAGAACAAAGACGGCGGATGTCAGCAGAATCCTCCCGGTGCTGCTGGGGAGCTGCTCGCAGCACAAGTGGGACTGACCTTCACGCTCTTCCAGTGTCTCTTTTCGCCGCTCCTTAACAAACACACAGCATCACTTTGTTATTGTCATCCATCTGCTCTGCTCGCTTAGCTGTCTTCCCAAGGACTGTCTGGGAATAGGAATCGTAGCTGAATGCAAAAAAAAGAAAAGAAAAAAAAAAAAAAGATTACATGGAATAAAAATAGAAGTTTGTGTCCCTCTCCCATTCGCATTTCCGAAAGAAGAGAGCAGAGATCGTTTTGGGTATTGCCGTTTGCATGTCCACAGATGCTTGTTATTTATATAGTGTTATTTAGACCAATAGTAGGTTTGATGTCTACCTGCTATCCTAGTTACTCTGTAGCACTTCATTGTTTCCTTTGGCACCCAATTTACTCGACCGCTTTCCCTGCTGGTTAATCAGATTTCATGCCATTTACACCAATCTTGCAATTTGTAAGTCGTTCTGGATAAGCCATTGAATACCTAAATTGTGAATCGTGGTGGTCAGTAATCATTTATTTACCATTTATGGGTGAGTTCAAGAAGATAATGTTATGATAACTGAGTATATGAATGAATCAGACAATCTGCATGGCTGGTACTGTTGGAGATCAGTTACGGCTTACAGGATATGTAACATGTACAAATGTGGTTCTCTTTCCATTAAACATGCGTGCCTCACATATTTCTAGTAGTGTATGATTGCAAATGTCATTGCCCAGTAATTCAGATGATGTCCTTCGTCATGGACTCCTCTTTGGACTTCAGTCCGATTCATACTTCGTCACACGACGGCTTCGAGAGTGAAAAATGGCAGACCTACAAGTTGTCAAAGCGTTATGGATGCGACGCATTGAGAGCTTGTAGGTCTGCTATTTTCAACGTGCGACACTATCGTGCAACGGAGCAGGCTTTTAACACCTAGAAGCTGACGGGAGTTGATCGATTTCCCATTGACTTCACCTCCAAAGTCAGTCCCATTTATCTTCAATGAGTTGAGGAAATCTGAATTAAATTAATCTTTATTTGTGAACTTTTAATAATCTATGGGCCTGGTCCATATGACCTTTTGAAATGAAAGACAAATTGGTTAAGGAGGCAAGAGCAAGAACCATCCAGTGCTTGTCACCATTGATCTGTTTCCACCATCCATTATGCTTTCATCATACCTAACCCTTAAAGCAGTGGTTTTCAAACTAGTTTTCATTTCAAGGACCCCTAGTTTCTTATGCATTAGGATTAGGCCACAGACCCTTATAACTCTGAGAGTGTACAAGAGAAACCACTTGTACAAGGTTCCACTTGTACTTGCACTGCTATTTTAATTGCTGTGAAAACCGGGACAATTTTGGTAGTGACTTGAGTGTTGAAAAGTGGGACATTTTGATGTTTTACAGATATATGTTGTTGGGGACTCGGGGACGACAACGCAGCTTGAAACCGGGACAATCCCACAGGTTCAGGGATGTAGGAAACAATGGAACGAGATGAGACTGGAGGTGTCACACCAATACCGCCAGGATGTCTGAGCGGGCGAGCTGCTGGTGGGGGCAGGACCAATCCCTGTGCCTGAGTGAGTTATGGGAGAACAAAAGGAGCCATGTAGAGATCATCCTCTTCCCGTAGTTGTGTGTGTTTGTGTGTGTGCGTCTGCGTGTGTGTGTGTGTGTGTGTGTGTGTGTGTGTGTGTGTGTGTGTGTGTGTGTGCGCACGCTTGTGTGTGCGTGTGTGTCTGTGTGCACGCGCGTGTGTGCGTACAAGGGCTGGGGAGGCACTGGTGGCCTTTTCTCCCTCTTTAAATTAGATTTGGTCTCCGTTGCGTTTGTTCGACCTGATGGGGGATGAATGTGCTGTGCAAACAAAGTGGACATTCATCAGGCTTGCCAATCACACCGGATGTGATTGAGTTACACACCCCGCGGCCCGAGCGCCGCTGGGGTTTAGCGTTACACAGGTCGCCTAGGCAAACATCATCCACAGCACTCGCAGGCGCAGGGGTCAGAAACGTGTTGAACTGCATTGTATGCGACTGCTAAGAATGTCACTTTAAGTTTTCAGTTTCCGTTTATTTACTTAACGGGGGAAAATAAGCATGGCAAACACCCATAAAAGGGTAATTAAAACTGTTTGGAGACCTACTCTGAAAAATGCAGATTTTAGAGGGTTCCTGTTCTGTGGCAAGATACAAGAAGAAAAGAAAAAAAGAAGGAAGTTAGTATAAGTAATAGACAAGATAGGATCATTTAGAAGAGGGGATTTCAGATTGACTAATGACTAGCTTAGGGCCTGTGGCAACACCATTATTGCTTCATCACCCAAGTCAGTGGCCGCAGACCAGTAGGAAGTTTGTATATGCAGCCGTTTAAAGCCAGAGAGAGATGAACTATTGCGTGAATAAAATCTGAATCTCATTCCGGCTTACTGTACCATTGTTTTTGTAGCTATGATAACATGATTAGAGTCTGTCTCATCACATTTAAAGGATGTTTGATCCACTGGTCCTGTAAATGTGATTTTTGGCTATTTTAAGAAAAACGTTGCCGCCCGACCGAGATGCCTGAACAAGATAAGTACCAAAAGAGTGTTTTATTATAACCATTTGTTATAATAAAACACATGGTGATATTGGTTATTCTATGTAATTTTAGTTAACATGGTTTTAAAATCTCCACAAAATGTGAACATTAGGCAATAAACAACTCTTTTTGTCATTTCAGTCGTATATCATTTCAAACTCAGACACATGGGTGGGTGAGTTTGTAATGGGTTTTTTCTGGCTTTCGCCTTTATTTTATATTTTTTATAGAGGTGACAGACAGTAGGCTGACAGGAAATGGGGGAGTGACATGCAGTAAAGGCCGTCGGGATCGGGAGTCGAGCCCGCGGCACACTGCCAGACTCGGGCTACCGGCCAAGGTGCCTGGACCGCTGAGCCACGGCCCAGGCCGGTTAATTTTTTCTGATATCAGAGCACTCCGGTTCAACGTCATAGAGCGAGCTCTCTGAAAGCAGTTCATTTATTAAAGGTAATTAAATAAAGTAATTACTTTATTATCTGTTTTGTTACACATAGACGTGTGTTGAATAATATTTACGGTATTATTCATCTATCATTGGCACTTTAGAGTTTAGGCTCTAGAGCAGTGGTTCTCAAAGTATTAATTTTTTTGTTGTTTAACCATTTTACCAAATATACATTGGCTATTTAAAAAAACTGCAAAAAAAAAAAAAAAGACAAATGTTAATTATTTTTATGTGTATTGATTTTAACAACACAAATATGGCATTTGATCCATGGCACAAAATCTTTTCAGACGCGAGTCCACAGGCTATTATACATATAATATTAAAAGTTTGAGAACCACTGCTAGTCTAGACCAATATCAATCAAGCTGCATGCCATGCATTGCATATTTTTTCATTGACTTCCTCAGCTCGGAATCGGATAAACTTTTTCAGTCGGTGTGCGTGCGGTGCGGTGCGCTCGGGGTGCTCCCGGACCACGGAGCTCTAAATATGGTAAATGAGACGCTCACAGCTTTCTGAATGTCCGAACAACCAGAGATCACCACGGGTGTGTTCCATCCCTCAGATATTTACCAACCCACCCCAGCTTTCTTTGAACAGGCAGGGTCACATGTGGAATGTTGTGATGTAAGCACCCCCCCACCGGCTTCTAATCAGTTTAGTTTAATTGCTTGGATTCCATCCATCCATTGCATTTGCATCAACTGAATGGGAAGACCTGGCAATCTGCATTCAGTGATGTTACCACATTGTCTGTGTCCATCTTGGGTCTGTGAATTCAACAAGACAATAGCATTATAACTTATTCATTTATCATAAAAAATGCATAATATGACTTGTTTTGTCTAAAAACCAAGCAGGTTTAGCTGACACTAAATAAACAACTAAACAAAATGACACTTAAAACAAGACAAACCTTCACTGATTCCCGGAGGGAAATTCTTGCGCTATGGCAGCAAGAGTCAAACACAAAAGAGCTACAGAAAAGATCAAGAACCAAAGCAAAGATAAATCTAAATGGAATGGTTCTTTACCAATGACTTTACAATTCTGGCCATTGTGGTACACAACTGGAATGACTGGAGGGGGAATGTGAGAGCTTCTTTGCTCTCCTCCACTTGTATCAAGGGTAAACAGGAAATGTGTGGCATGCTATGAGAGGGGGAGGGGAGAGACAGAGGCTAGAAAAATAGAAGGGTAGACACAGGCAGTGGTGAAGAAAAGGAAGAGAGACTACATTTTTAATGAAATGTCTCATAACAGCACACCAAAACAACAACAGAGCTCACTCACTTTACAAAGACTGAGACTATATTGCAACCATGTATGTTTTATGTTATTATTGTGTTGTGTTATTGTCTTTGTTCCCGTCTACTATCAAAGCATAATTAAACAAGTCATTTATGATGGACAATATCCCTCCATTTAGGCTTTCTATCATCCCCTCGCCTCTCGTAAAAGGCCCCTAAAATGCCAGAGAGAAATGCTAAATGTAATGTCAACACTTTATCACTGGTGTGTTTGACTTGAGGCACCACAACAGAGGCACACTTATAGCAGCATGCCTGACACAGAAGCAACCCTGGTGCCTTCTGGATGGGGATTGATTGATTGATTGATTGTTTGAGTGATTGAACCTTTTATTCAGTTTGTAGAATGGGTACAGTTCAAATGAAAATACGGGTCAATACAAAAACTGCTACGAGGATAAAACCAGAAAAGGCACTAAGACTTGTTTCCTTCATTTTTAAATCATCAGAACATTTAAAGACGTACAGATATTACACTTCTATGAAAAAGGAAATCATCATATACAGTTAAAGAAAGTTTTAAAAGGGAAAAACATGTACAGTATGGGGGGGGGCAGATATAAAAAAATAAGTAGAAATAAAAACGTGACCCGTAATCACTTAAATTCAATAAATAAAAACACATTGTGAGCCTGTTAGATCTGCTATTTGACATTGTTTTTACAGTTTTATTTTTTATTTTCACCTGGTGTTTACATCAGGATGGGGGACAATTATTTCAGCACTTAGCACACCTATAGTGACTGCAACTTTCAACAAGACAGAACATGATATTCATCTACTGTATGCTATCACTCAAAACAAGTGTTATTATTTTAATTGTTGTGAAAACGGGGAAACTTTGACACACAGCTTGAAACCACGACAATCTTGGCCAAACCGGGACGTCTAGTTTTAATTTTAATTAGGAATAAAGACAACTTGGAAGAATGGAACAGTGCAAACTATTGAGTGTTGATTTGTATAAATGGATGTTCCAGAGATAACACGTTTAATATTTACTCTGAATTAATTCAATCTCTACTGTGAATGAATTCAATCTCTACAACAGCTCCCGAGCGTGGCCTGCATTATCAAAAACACTACCTGTTAAAAAGGGGGAAAAGGAGTATTATGCCAGTTGTATTATGAACAGTGTTGGGGGTAACAGCGTTAACAACAGAGTAAGCCAGTAATATTTAGCAATTAGAGTAATCAGTTACCTAGTTACCTTTTCCAAAACAATGGCGTTACATTTAAGACGTATATTTCCCTGTTCTATCTGTTGCCACAAAGGAAAAATAATCAATCTGACGCATTTGCGCTGTTTCCTGAATGAACGGAGACGTGAAAGGCTGCAAGCAAAATCGTCGCGTTGCGGTGTTAAACGGAAATAAGTGACCCATGCTTTGGTGATTGCGTAATGATTTTAATGTACCGTATTCAATAGGTTTTGTTTGATTGATTTATTAACAGTTTGCAGAATTACAGTACATTTCAAGTACAACTCAATACAAAAACTGTTAACTGTGAGTAGATGACACCATAAAGCATTACACTTGTTTACAATAGGGCCCACCATTTTCAATTCATCAAAACATTTAGAGACATAACATAGTCAAAACAGGAAATCGTCCTAAGGTAAAAAGGGGTGGGTGGGGGATTCAGATTTACAGGGGCCAGTTTCGAATTGCAGCCGTCCGTAGGTGCCCTTTGAGAGCGGTGTTGAAGGAGTGAAGGGATTCGCCTGTCTTAATGACTGTTGGTAGGGCGTTCCACATTTTGGTGGCACAGGAGCAAAATTAATTTAGTCCCTTGTTTGTTCCCGAATCTGGGTTGCACATGGTTTGTTGCACTCCCTCTGGTGTTGTGGGTGTGTGACATTAAGGAAGTATTTAGACAGGTACATGGGTATCTTGGAGCTGTAATGGCTCTTGTGGACCAGGCGCATTGCAAGATGCTTTACTCTGTCGTCGACCCTAAGCCAGGAGTGAGGCCACCACTTTTGGTGTGACACACATGGCTGGTCTTGATGACATTCCGTTGTTGCATGTGTGCGAAATGACAGAGATTGAGAGAAGACGGGAGAGTTTATCCTTTTAGTAAGGCTGTGGATGTATTCACACTATGTTTGGATTTATAGGTGAAAGGAGGAGATCAACATCAATGTAGTCAAGGTGAAGCAAGCCCAGCACAGCTCCACAACATTTGGTATAGGCTGCACTCTTTATTATTTGTTATTATTTATTATTATTTTGTATTTACATTCTTTCCTCAGGGGTGGGTTTTAATTGTCGGTAACGCAAAAATAATCTAACGTGTTGATAATATATATATACACACACACATAGACTAATCTTTATTTAATAAAAGGGTGGGGGGTGGGGGGGGTTAACTTAGCAACTTACTGCCTGATGCTTTATTGATCACAAGTGCTCATTATACTAAAACGTGAAGGAGCCAGGCAGCCATGCGGCCTCTCATCACTTGGCATGAGGAGGACCATGTATATTTTATATGGCCACAGCATGTTGCTACTGCCAACACTCTTCCCTTTGAGTCGGATTCGCTGAGGAACCCACGAGCCGCCCGGCAGCAGCATCCATCTTTTATAATGTTGTGCTTCTTCTTTTTTTTTGGCCTCCGTTTGGTTTGATGTGTTCAATTAACCCATTCTGAACGGGCACCCATTTTGGTGTCGGCATCATGTTATGCTTTAGCTATTGAAAAATAGCAGATCTACAAGCTCATATCGCGCCACCGAGTGGCGCGATACGAGCTTGCAGGTCTGCTATTTTTTTTGAAAAATCGAAGAACGACTGACATTTTTAGAATCTGATCTCAGGTCAGAATGTGTTCATCAGACCAGTGTGTGTCCAGTGGAAACCTCGTATGAATCTGATCTCAGGTCAGAATGGATTAATGATTTAGTACTAATGGTCCAGGCAGAGCCGGCCAGGGTGATGGACACCAACACCATGCCACTGCCCGCTGTGATGAGCTCATGGTGGTGGCCTTTTGTCTTTTGTTTGAAATGTAGTCAGACGTACATCTCTGCTGGAAGAAACCATCTAACTCCAAAACGTTCATTTTTCATGAAATGAAAAAAAATTCAGGAAATGAAGAAAACCTTTTAAAACAAAGCAATACTGCCTCATCAAAGTTGGTATTGTGACTTTCACTTCATGTATCGTCAAATACTTGCATGAGAGGGAGAGAGGTGGTGGAGTTAGTTGCTTTAGCAAAAAGGTCCAATGGAGTTAGGAGGTTTTCACCGAAGCACTTTTTAATACTTTCCGTTGGTTCAACATTTCTTTAAAACGTTAAGGGTGTTCACTCAAAATGGAGTTAGGTGGTTTCTCCCTACAGCAACGACACAACAATACACTCAAGTAACACAGTAACAGTCCTTGTATTGACGCTCGTGCTTTCGTTTGAAACGTACACATTCTGAATACTGTGAATACGATTTTCAATCAATCAATCAGTCAGTCCACCGCTGCCCTGATGAGCCTGTGCACAGAGAGAGAGAGAGAGAGAGAGCAGGGACTCAGAATGACATGCACAGGGCTAACATACCAGAGAGAGAGAGAGAGAGAGAGAGCAGGGACTCAGAATGACATGCACAGGGCTAACATACCAGAGAGAGAGAGAGAGAGAGAGAGAGAGCAGGGACTCAGAATGACATGCACAGGGCTAACATACCAGTGAGAGAGAGAGAGAGAGAGAGAGAGAGCAGGGACTCAGAATGACATGCACAGGGCTAACATACCAGTGAGAGAGAGAGAGCAGGGACTCAGAATGACATGCACAGGGCTAACATACCAGTGAGAGAGAGAGAGAGAGAGCAGGGACTCAGAATGACATGCACAGGGCTAACATACCAGTGAGAGAGAGAGAGAGTGGGCGGCAGTGGCTCAGGGGTAGAGTGCCTGGATGGTAGCCGTAAGGTTGCCAGTTCGAACCCGGGCTCCCCCAGAGTTACTGTCGAAGTGTCCTTGAGCAAGACACTGAACCCCTAATTGCTCCCGATGTGCTAGTTGGTGCCTTGCATGGTTTCCGCTGCCATCGGTGTATGAATGTGTGTGTGAATGGGTGAATGTAATGCACAATCTCTGTAAAGCGCTTTGGATAAAGGCGCTATATAAATGCACCATTTACCATTTTAGAGAGAGCAGGGACTCAGAATGACATGCACAGGGCTAACATACCAGTGAGAGAGAGAGAGAGAGAGCAGGGACTCAGAATGACATGCACAGCACAGGGCTAACATACCAGTGAGAGAGAGAGAGAGAGAGAGAGAGAGAGAGAGGGGAGGCGCCGATGGCCTGTTGCCAAGGTGACACGGGCCAGCCGGGTTCTGTCTCATTTGCAGATGCAAACGAGCCCTCCTCGCCAGCACTAAACCTCCTCCAGAGACACCCGCCCGCCTCAACTGAAACCACCCCGCTCCGCTCCTCCTCATGCCCGCCTGCACCGTGCACCCCACCTCCCCCCTCTCTGGGGATTGGGCCTCTGTAGTCTGAACACACCTGAGCTGAGTGCAAAGAGAGCCCAAAAGCTTATTCCGAAGGTTTTTTATTTGCTCTTCACGTTTGTCTGTGACGCGCCTCTTCCTCTTTTGTGTTGTGCCCTTCCTTCCAATCCACAGCCCTGGTGGTTGTCTCCCCTCTGTCTCCTTTGGGAAGGATTACTCATAGGTTCTAAGTGTCTGACCAAACCCTCCCCACACACACACACACGTTGACATCTCTTCCATTGATCCCCCCCCACTCACCCACCCCTGTGTTGAATTGGCCTTTTCACAGAGAGAATGGGGGGGGGGGGGTGATAGCGGCGGTACGGGACGGCTGAATAACAGCCTCTCCTCTCCTCTCCAGCTCCGCCGATGCAGCTAGCAGTATGTCCGCCCCCAGCGACAACAACACCAAAAAAAAGAAGCTAGACTTCTTTTGTTTGGCCGGAGGTAAACAGCTGGGAACGGATGATGGCGGGGTGAGGACTGATTTACGTGGCTGCACGGCGGCCGCTGTTATAGTGACGAAACTCTGTTCTGACAGGGACATGGTGTGTGTGTGTGTGTGTGTGTGTGGGTGGGTGGGTGGGTGGGTGGGGGGGCAATTTTATCTGGGCCTTTCAAGAACACGGCTTGGTCACCAGCCGATGAATACACACTGGTAAACAAACACATCACAAATGTTTTGCGACATGAGGTCACAGCTTGTGTGTGTGTGTGTGTGTGTGTGTGTGTGTGTGTGTGTGTGTGTGTGTGTGTGTGTGTGTGTGTGTGTGTGTGTGTGTGTGTGTTCCCCTGTAGTGTGTGGCTGAGTGAACTCATCCATGGAGAATAGCTCCTTTATTCACCTGAGAAACAGTTGAACAATAGATGCAGCCGTGTGACGACACCAAGGTAACGCAGCAGCCCCGCGGAAACAACAACAAATCACAGCATCAAAGGGAAGAGTCACCTGAGCCTCTGTCCTTCTGTTATGTCCTTCATTCTCATTCTTCACATAATTCCATCTTGGGGTTTTTATTAAGCGCCAACTGGGCCGTGCATGCTGGGTCTATTGTCTGCTCTGTTGTGGTGATTCAGAGTTACAAGAGTGCAGACGCACAGGTTTGTTTTACTATAGCTTGTGAGGACATTAAAAACGTTGCGTTGAAATAGCTGGAAATAGCCAGTTCCAAATAGCAGATCTAAAATATATCTGGGTGGGTGTCATCGCTGCACAACTAAGTATAAAATAGGGAAAACTCAACCAACCCGTAAACATATCCTCTGAATGCCTAAACCTGACCACGATCCCAATCTTTTCCTAATTGAAAGTCTAATTCTAAAAGATCTGTTTTAACCATAAAATAACCATTTCTCTTGCGAGGACCGGGAACATTGTCCTCACAATAATGTGTCTTCATCAAATTCTACAATGCTTTTTCTACAATACTAGATAAAGTAAATACAAGTACACACACACACAGTCACACACACATGCACAAAATGACAACAATGAAACTGTCATTAACAAGTGTGACGGACGTGGCGGCTCTGAGAAACGGCACATATGCCGCACAGACCGAATCCTGAATGGTTTTAGCGGTCATGAATAATTAGGGCATTCTCTCACAGAGCAGATGTCTCTTTCTGCCAAAGCACCGCTCCTCCTCGCAAGAAGGAACCAACGTCAGAGCCAAGATAAGCCCCGCTGGAGGACCAGTGCATGCGTGCATACGTGCATGCGTGCGTGCGCACGGGCTTGGGGTGGGGTGGGGTGGGGGGACTGTCTTACACATGTACATTTGTACATGGGAAACACATTATGCATATGCACTGTACATTTTACATTATCTGTGGCTTTCAAAACACACAGCCACACACACACATGGGGCCTTACTGAGTAAATAAACAGGCACCCCCCCCCCCCCCCTCCCTAAGACACTCACACACACTCTCACACTAGCAGACATATCTACAGTATGTATAATTGTAAATAACGCACAGATACTAGGTATACTACATAGGTATACATGAAAAACACCCAGACTACACACACACACACACACACACACACATACAGAGATCGATACCCCAAGCTCCCTGTACCTCTCCTGCTCTCCCAACGACTCACAAACATTGACACAACATAATTTAGGTGCACACACACACACACACACACACACACACACACTGACGCACACACACACACACACACACACGCCCGTGTCTGATACGTGGGAGCAGGGAGATGCAGCGGTGGCAAGTGGCCACTCTGCTGCCTGCGACACAGTCATTGTGTCAGTGAACCCATGAATTATTCACCCTGCCACTCAAATATTGATATGGAAATCACCATCTCCTCCTGCTTCCTGCCAACACGTAGTCGGGCCCAGTCTTTCCCGGTGTTCCTTCCCACACTTCATTGTCTTGAATGCTGTTCTCTGATTACTTTCATGTATAATAGTTTAGTAATAGTATAAGGGCCCCCCCTTATGTAGGGTGTCCTATGCTTCTGCTTTTGATAATCCCTCCTCGTTCACTCCATCATAAACTTTTATCCACCATTTATTTCGTCCCTGCTTCTGGCCAGACTGAATTCAATACATATAGCATTTGCTTTTGTGTGATTTGATATTGATATTCACAATCTATAACACGTTATTTAACCCATTCTGACCTGAGATCAGATTCTAAAAATGTATTAGATTTTTCAAAAATAGCAGACCTACAAGCTCGTATGAGCTTGTAGATCTGCTATTTTTCAATGGCTAAAGCATGACGCAATGCTAACACCAAAAGGGGTTCCCGCCCCAAAATGGGTTAAAAATTTGTCGATTAAATTGTTTTCCCCACAAAGCTATTAGATCTACATGTGCACAACTTGCTTGTAGCTATGCTATTTGTGCCCCCCCCCCCCCCCCCCCCCACACACACACACACACATATAAATGGAACCTCGTATAAAATTGTGTAACATTTACTTCCTGCCTTGGTTCTGTTTCATCATGCATGGTGAATTGTCACCGTTTCATTGCAGGACGCGAGTCGTAATGTAAGCACAGCAGGAAACTTCTCCAGGGATGGCATCATCCACACGGCCTGGACCGCTTGGTTTGTTCTCCAGTGTGTTCGGCAGTCCTACGAGCGTGTGTATTTTTAATATACTTTGGCCCCCAGTGGGAATTGACCTCCAAAGCGCTCAGTGGCGGTAAGTGGCATGTTGTGCCTGTGGGCCTCTCTGCACATTGACACTGGCATGCATGACATGGATGGAGGTGGCTTATACTGTCCTTCACAGGAAAGAAAGAGGATTCATCACAATCAGAGACAGAATCACTGTTATGGTCACAGTTATTTGTTTACAGCAGGGGTTTTTAACCTATTTCATGTCAAGGCCCCATTATCTTTTTGGCATTTTTGTGTCACAGCCCACCATTTGATGAGTCCTCTCAGACAAAACTAAAGATTTTGTCCACAATTCCATGCTGTATTGATGTTGGTACTTTTCTGGCCTATACCGGCAGACGGTGTGTGTATAAAAACTTTTGCACTGATGACTGATCGGTCCAACAGTATAGGGAGGTTAGCTCAGGAAACGCACGCACGCACACACGCACACACACACACACACACACACACACACAGAGAGAGACCTTCTGATAGACTGCTAGCCTCCGGCAGAGCCATGGCGTAAGATAGCAGTGGAGTCACCCATGAATGTGTTGTTTGGGTGTATTCAACCAAGGTTGGATTCAAGGCTAACAATGAATGTAGGGTAATAATGGGTTTGTGACACAGAAAACAGCATTTGAGCAGTGCTCTTTTTTAAATAAGTCAACGTTAATGTAACCATGAATTTCCTACCCAGTGGTATCAACGTAGAATAGCTGGAATCAAAATCACTAGAATTAGAATGATAACATGCCCAGAAAAGGCACTCTAGGGTTCATTTGGTTAAGAAGAACTTGAACAACATCCAAGATCCTGCGTATAGCGCCGTACATATGTGCTTCTGGCTGTCAGCCTCAGCATTACGTAGTCATTCTGTGAACTGTAGGAAGGAGGTTACTTCTTGCTCTTGTGTTGTGGTGCCTTTGTGAGCAGATAAGCCCCTGTGAGTGTCCTCTAGAATTCTCTAGAGGACACACCAGGGAGCATTCTAGAGGAGCATGGATAAGAGTATCTGCTAAATGCCTAAATTGTAACGTGTAATTCTACGCAGGGTTCTATATGCTAGCAGGGTGGCGGGGAATTCATGTTCCATAATCAAATCAGTCAATTAATATTACGTTAACCATATTATCTCTGGCGTCAGCCTGGAATCCAGTTAGACTCGCTATGGGTCAGCGTTTTAAACGTAGTGACTCTGTATTCCAGGCTATACTCTGGCTAGCGTACCTATTTTTTCAAATATTTTCAAACGTTCTCAATTTTATTTCAAATTAAAACAACAGTAAAAATAGCTGCTTTACAAGCTTGTAACACGTTGCGTGACTCGGGTGCACGGCTCTGTGCTGTCTTGATGGTGTTAGCGGCCTGCATACGGGGCCAATTCAGCTGACTAATTCTCCATAACCTGTATCACACCCAGGGGGGCAGTCAGACAGATATTTTGTGAAGCCACCAAGGAAATCGGGATTTCCTGAAAGTTCATATAATGGCCTGTTGTGGCGCTGTCATTGGGCCCAAAGAAAAACCATAGCCCCATAGAAGTCCATGTATTTGGGCCCAACTTCACCTAGACTGTATTACCTTAATAAACATGGTCATGAATACTTTCTGCTTCCAGTCACTAATTTAAAGTCTCATTTAAAGTCTCATTTCTAATAATATATATTATCATAATATTATTTTTGGAAAATGATGGTCCCATTTATTAAAAGAATGACCATAAAGTCGCGTATGTTCTGAGGGACGTGGCTACCGTTACAGTCTCTGATCGGGATTTCCCACCCACTCGAGTCAAAATAAAAACCAACTAAGAAGAAGGGGGGAAGTCCCGCCTCGTTGTCTGGGCCAGCCAATGGGCCAGCTGGGCCCAAACGGATCTAGAAACATGGCGATTTACAATACAAGGACTGACAGGCTTCATTTTACGTTCATGTTAGACCCGGGGAACGCTTTGTCCATATTTTTTACAGTCTATGATCACACCTCTTACCCAGGTAAAATAACGGCTGGGTTATGTGCTAAATGTTTTTAGCATCACCAAGGATCGTGATGTCCATTCGTCTGTCTGTCCGTCACTTTGGTCCCAAACCACATAGTATCTTAAAATTCACACTTGGCTCTTAACGTCATACATCATCATACGTCACATTCCGTGTTCAGCCAATCAAATCATCGTTATTTGGTACACACAGACACACAAAGCTGGGGGCATAGGAGGGGCTAGGGCCCCTCAAAAGCTAATGGCTGACCTCATTCATGCTCCCTGAAGAATAAACCCTACTGGTTTTTGTGACCTCGTGACCTTTGCTGTAGGCCAAAAGGCACTTGTAGGCACTGTAGCTTTTTTATTATCTTGGTACATTATGCACAAGTTGACAGTCAATTGCACATAAAACTGAAATGTAATGGCATGTCGACAGAGATTTACACAATTATCTGAAAGGCTGCAAACCATGCCAGTTTTCTGAAAGAGACCTCTGTGTGTGAGAGAATCCTCATGAAATGGAGAGAGAGAACAGAGAGATTGGTGTCGACCCACATACATGCCTCTGCAAAAGGTTTCTGGTGTTCAACTGAAAGGTTGTGGATATAATGCTTAATTATGACAGATGGAGAGCAATGGGGTAAATATACAAATGATTGGATATGGATCAAGCTTAATATAGCCATTACTGATCCGAAATAAAATATGATTGAACACCCTAGTGGCCGATCAACATTTGTATTTTTCACAAAGAACCTGAGCTTTGTTGTTGTTGGGTTTTTTTTCATCTTCCCATTGATTTAATTTTAATTAGGAAGAATAATTAGGAAGAGTAGCTGATCCGCTGACTCTTCAAATTGTAAACCTGAAGTGGACATTTTTATTTAAAAAAGAAATATACTGTAGACTTTTATATTTTTGTCATACAATGTCAAATGTGCTTTATTTCCATTGTTGTGTGCTCAAAGAGTGTCTGTGACACCTGTTTCACTGTGCAATGTAAGTCAATGGGGATGTGTTTACTGTTTAACACATTTTTTATCAAGCAACTATAGAAGCTATCTCACCAATATTTAGAGTTACATCATGTCAACTCTCAATCTTTATCACAATTTTCTTTTTGCTTTGGCCACACCTTCAGTATGGTTAGAATAGAAACTGTATACTGAAACTTCAGGAATGGACTGAAACTTCAGGAATGGACACGGTTTAAAGTCTTAAACCATTCCAAACCGTGTGAAAATGGAATTGCTATTGGAAGAGTTATTGACCACTCTCAGATCCATTTATGTTGCTGTGGAAATTCCCTGAATGTAAATTATTTGTTGTGATTGGTTGGCATTAGCGCTTTTTTTTTTAAAGTTTAACTGAACTGAACTGTTGTAAGCGCTCCACTCAGCACTCAACGATTGATACCACAGATTGCAGGATTCTCGATACTAAAGAGATGAAAGAATGTAATTGTTTCTCTGTCTCTGTCTCTGTCTCTGTCTCTCTGTCTGTCTGTCTGTCTGTCTGTCTGTCTGTCTGTCTGTCTGTCTGTCTCTGTCTGTCTGTCTGTCCGTCCGTCTCACATGCAGATTATATGAGCATTTGAACACAGCCTTAAGGACATGCATGCATGGGAGAGATAATCTGTGACCATCTCATCTCTGCGCTGCCTGTTGGAATGACCATCAGCCATCTCAGCCCTCGTGGATCCGTGGTTTATCATGTAAGTCCATAAATAAAATCAAAAGGTCACATCATGCCAGGCTTCAATGGAGCCCTTTCACGACTGCACATCAACTCAACCTGACTCGCTGCATGTCTCTGCATCGATAGGGATGTGGGAACACTTGACCATTTGTCAATGGGCCACACAAACATGTGTTTGTGACGGACAAGCCACACTGATTCACGTGGATCTCTTGCATCAGTTCAGCTAATTCTGTGCTCCGTTCAATTGCACATGTAGTACACTTAACTGTACATATAATACTGTATAATATATAGACTCGCACACAGAGAGAGGAGGAATATAGGTGCAGTGAGCACACACACACGCTTGCATTCAAAGCCTCCCTTTGTGTGAAGGTCACCCAATGAAAACGTGAGGCATCGATATATGGATTTTTAAGTTCGGGCAAGGAGAGGGACATACAAACTCAGGGATTTGGCACGGGAGGGGAAGCAATAATTGCTTGTTATTAGGCGGATTGAATTACGGACTTGTAGATTCTGGGCCGATCAATGGTCAACAAACAATTTAGCACTTGAGGTCTATTGATCTCCATGGCTTCCCATTCAAGCCATGAGGATTATGAAAAGCCTTTTACATTATCTATTGTGATAAGGAACAAAAGCTAGGTGTGTCATGCTGCATAGTGCTGACAAAGGCTCCTCTCCTCTATAAGTGTTTGAAACCATCATATTTGGAAAGAAGAAGTCTGTTTAGCCTTTCAATTTGGTAGAATCGAGGAGGATGTTCTCTGCAGGAGGGTGCTTCTTTGTTACACAACTGCCCCCCTCCCCTCCCTTTTGGTAAGAACAATCAACCTGTCTGCCTTGATGATGAATAGTGTTTGACTGTTTGGACCGTTCATCATTGCAGACACTCGCTGTAGTGTCTCACACTCACAATACTCTTTCATTCACTGTAAGGATGGTGTGATAACTGGAGTGATTTGCATGAGAATCATCATTTGTTTTCCGATAACGCGTGAATCTGAAACTGTCAAGTCATGAGTCTGTCAAAATCATCACCTCTGTATTTGCGTTATGGAACTGGGTTCGTCCAACCAGACAGTGGGGGAGGAACTGCACTCTGATGGTTTATTCAGGTTATTCAGTAAAATAAGCAATATCACAATCATTTAAAAGGGCCTTTATTAAAAATGTTACTTGGGTAAAAAAGAAAAGAAGTATACCACCAAAATATACTTACAGTACAGTAAAAGTACCTCAGAATTGTACTCAAGTATGTACTTGGTTACTAATGTGTGTTCGTCTTGCTGGCACCTCACTACAGAAATGACTTTCCTTTGTGTCGTCCTTCTGCTCATTGACTGGTTTTGCTTATATGACTCAGAGATGTCACGAGATGTCCGTTGACCCTGTGCTCCAGCTTTGACATTCAGTACTTGTGCTTGCCAGCCACGCTTTACAGAAACAACATTAGCAAAGCAAAACAACCCATCAGATATAGGTGCGTGCGTGTGTGCATGTGTGCATGTGTGCGCGCTCGTGTGTGTGTGTGTGTGTGTGTATGTGCGCACACACGTGCGTGCGCATGCATGTGCTTTTCCCCATTCCACACAAGCCTCTGGGAAATCCCCATAGGAGCTGGGGCAGCCCGTGGCACTCCTTCGCATCTCAATGATAATGTCACCTTTGTCCTTTTTGGCAGGAGATGGAAATGAGCTGTGCTCCTCTCTCCCGTGTGCCTGGCTCATATGTGGGGCTGTATAGTCAAATAATGATGTCCCTTTCAGCACTGTCGTCCTCCAGTACACCACGCCCTTTGTTCGTGTCCCGGCTCCTTATCGCATGGAGGTAACGATGATGACTGCGCTACTGTGTGCGCAGCCCACTCAGCCCTGTTCTACCTGATGGTAGACTGTAGGAAAAGCAAGGAGAGACAGCCTAGGGCAGTGGTTCCAAACAAGGTGCGCCGAGCTACAATGGTGTGCCGTGAGACAAGTTGACGTCACATACCTTTATGGAATTTTGGGACATATATCATTAGTACCAGTAAGATGCCCTGAGGGCGAGAAGTGACCTCGCACTTTGAGGCACGCACACGCATCCGCCTGGGTGACGGCAGAGTGCTGGGCGAGCACTGGCGCTTTGGCATGGTTGGGTCAGATCAACATATGGACTGAATTCTGTACTGGCCATATATGGAGCGTGTCTTGAGTGTACAGGGTTTGATGAGGTCAGATCAATAATAAGGAATGTCAGAACAGGTCAGCTCCATATATGGAGATCTAAGGGTGGCAGCGGGGGGGCAGTGTCTTGAGTGTACAGGGTTTGATGAGGGCCCAGGTAGGTACTACAGATAGGGCCCACGTCGTCACACTCATGTCACCATGACTCAGCATTAAAGGAGAATTCCATGCTAGAATGCTTTCTTATCTTTCTTACCTTTCTTTGTAGTTGTTACGTCCCCACCAAAGCGGTCCAGGTGTTTTTTGTGCAAAAACTCCTTATTGGCTATTTTCCCTACCATAAGCCCTCAATGAATTGCATTGCATTGAATGGGAATTGAATGGGGCTATGGGGTGTTGTGCTAGTTCGCTTATTTCCATCGAAAGAAGTAGTAAAGTGTGCCGCTTGGGATATTATTTACATTCTGAAGAGAGGATATATACAAAGAAATTATCATTTTGAGCGATGGAAATAAGCAAATTAGCACAACACCCCATAGCCCCATTCAATTCCCATTCAATTCAATGCAATTCATTTAGGGCTTATGGTAGGGGAAATAGCCAATAAGGAGCTTTTGCACAAAATAACACCTGGACCTTTTTGGTGGGGACGTAACAACTACAAAGAAAGGTAAGAAAGCCTTTTAGTATGGAATTCTCCTTTAACCATATAAGGGGTTCCCGA
This sequence comes from Protomyctophum parallelum, assembly GCF_964188405.1. Classification (NCBI taxonomy): domain Eukaryota; kingdom Metazoa; phylum Chordata; class Actinopteri; order Myctophiformes; family Myctophidae; genus Protomyctophum; species Protomyctophum parallelum. Next base: position 50,541,455 of record NC_139698.1, read on the forward strand.
CGCAGCTATACGGAGTATACGCCCACATATGGAGTGTGTTGTCTAACTTCAATGTGTCGTTATGGCAGCAGGTCCAAACCAAACAGTCAGCTTCATATATAGACACAAAACGGGGCATGCCCAATGCCCATATATGTTGACATCGGGGACCTCCATACATGGTCATCGAAGGGATGGCAGACACAGTTAAAGGTATATTCAGTGATTTCACTCAAAAAACCTTAGGTTTCGTTTTTGGCTGGGACCTAAGCCTTTCATCCAATCAGGATAGAGAGCCAAAAACGAAACCTACGGTTTTTTGACCCCCAGGGGTTAACTGGGGACAGGGGGGAACTCCTTATATGGTCAGCACACTCTATAGTAGAGAGGATTATCACAACAAAACAAAAAAATAAGTGATATTTGAATTAAGTGAAATCACTGAATATACCTTTAATGTAGCATCACAATCATTTTAACCACTTTATCCATTTATATGTTGGCTATTAAAAAAAATTGCAGATTTACAAGGTCACAGCAAGCATGTACATCTGCTATTTTTTGAAAATAACTATTTTCTTTTTTTTTCTCACAGTGATACAAATTTCAAAGACAGGACTACAACAAAAGCAAAAAATCAACAAAAAACACCCCACCCACCCACCACTGGCGTAGCAGCAGGGGATGTGTGCTGGGAGGTCCTGGAAGGGCCTGGGTGCTGTTCCAGCACTGAGCAGGTGGTTCCAGATGCATACACTCACCCTGTTGACTTGACAGGCTCATTCATCTGTTACTGCTGTGTGGAGGCAGTGATGGAGCCATGACAGCTTTATGGTGGCAATTTACTTAAGGGGACGGGACCTTATTATAATGCTTTGCCTTCTTTTCTGTAATCTATATCTATACATTCACAAAGTGTGTGTGTGTGTGTGTGTGTGTGTGTGTGTGTGTGTGTGTGTGTGTGTGTGTGTGTGTGTGTGTGTGTGCGTGTGTGCGTCAAAACCTCTCCACCAAATAGTTTTCCTATATGATAAAACATTATTTAAAAAAAGAAATGTCACGCACATATTATTTTCTTCCAAAAATGAACCAGTAGCCTATTTTAATGTGTAAAATCCATGATATATACATTGGAATGAATGAGCCCGGCTGGAAAGTGTCTTAAGTGGGAGAGAGCGGAGCTTAGCTAAAGGTGAATTCAAACCTGTTTGGGGAGCGGGGGACGACGACACCGGTTTCCCTGATTGGCCAACCGGAAACAATAGCTTCACTTATTGGCGTCACGGTTGTACCACTTCACCAATATAAGTGGCAGTGTGCACCATTTGTGTTGGCAGTTTCTGGCGACAGCATTGAACCCTGTATGCATGCATTTCCCAACGGGTGGGACATGCATTCCCAACTTGCATCCTTCCCGCCATTGACGCGAGCTTCAGGGACACATGTCACGAGTCCCGCTCACAGACTATTCTATTTAATTTACACATTTTTGTTTCTAGAACAGTCAAACAAGTGAACACACAAAGATACACTGCAAGACTAGTTTTAAATACCTTTCTGCATTCCTCCATCTCTTTTTTGGATGTTCCGTGCTAAGCGTCAACGTTCCAAAATAGAACCAAGCTCTGAAAGAGACGTCAAAAGGTTTTGACGCGCCCACTTGACGCCTCCGGAGTGGCTGCAGCCGTTGTAATCAATGGGTGCATTTGATGACGTGAGTGCCTGACGCTTTAAGTGTGTCAGGCCCTTAGAAGCTATATTATTTCTGTGGACACATCCAACTGTTCATTGCAGATACTGGATTTGACTTTTTCACCGCCCACTTGTAGACTCACCAAGGCACTTCTATGCCTAGCTGTCTGTCTCCTTTGCCAAATGGAAATAGAAATCTTGTTCAACACTCTGCTTCATAACAACAATGCTGATGTAACTAATACAGCTGCAAAAATTAGCTTTCGACATTCTCTTGACTACATTTCTAATTGACATTGACACGATTATTTTTGGAGGTACGTGATCCTGATACGTCAGGAGTCTATTTTTTTAAGTCTTGTACATTCTTGCCCGACTTCAAGTTCAGTCGAGTTCATTGCACCTTTACTCTACCATCTGCGCGAGCTGTGTTGCCTGTTTGTTTCAACTTTCAAGAGCAAAATCAGTGAAAAACAAACTTCAGTGGATAGTTTTTTTGGAACGGGCGAAGGAGATAAAACGATAGTGATGAGACAGCAGAGCCAGAGACTGTTTTGAACATTTACCTAATTTACCTCATTTCTCTCAGCTATGAGCTGAAAAGCTCCCCTGAAAATGGGAATTAAACAATGAAGACGTAACTCGTGTAACTCGTTATTGGGAGGGAAGCTGTTCTACAATCAATTAACTCGTGAATGGGAGGGAAAGTGTTGTTTTGCAGTTTTCAATTTTAGTCGTTTTTCCTTCCACAGAATTAAATGTTTAGTCATGATTCACTAGGACCCTGGATGGCTTGATTGTAAGCTTAAAATAATTGATATATTTTTTTGGGGGAAATCTCTATGGGAAGAATGTATTGAGTGAATTTGAGTGTAACCACTGCTAATATGCACTATAGTAGGCTACAATAGCCTGGCTCCAGCCCTGAATCGCTACCATTAAAAGAAATATATGTCCTAGCGATTAACAAAATGAATATTCAGGTCAGGCTTAGGCTACAAACCACATGAGAGCAGTTCCAGGTGAATGGGGATTACTAGTGCAACCACGTATCTCCTACACTGCCTCCCGTAGCTCCCCCCATTCGTGTCAAGTATAGCATGCATCCTTCAGAACAATTTATTTTCAATTTTTCAATTTATGATTCATCATGGAAAAACTGATATTGTGGCCTTATCTATACAAGTCACAATGATTTGCAGTTACAAAATATAATCATGAGAAAAGAGAAGAAACAAAGGGAAACATCAGATAACAAGACAACAGTATCAAATATCTCACTTAACCCATTCTGACCTGAGATCAGATTCATACGAGGTTTCCGCCGGACACACACTGGTCTGATGAACCCATTCTGACCTGAGATCAGATTCTAAAAATGTCAGTCGCTCTTCGATTTTTCAAAAATAGCAGACCTACAAGCTCGTATCGCGCCACTCGGTGGCGCGATATGAGCTTGTAGATCTGCTATTTTTAAATAGCTAAAGCATAACATGATGCTGACACTAAAATGGGTGCCCGGTCAGAACCTGTTGTCCCCCAGGGGTCTATACCATGTCTATGCTCGGACGTAGAAAAGATTCACGCCTCTACAAAAGTGTAGGCTAAATGTACAAAAATCATGGCACTGCATCTTTAAGCCACTTCTGACAACAAAGGAAACAGCTACCAGCGGTTTACCGCTGACTATAGCGTATCGGAACACTTACAGTATCACCTTGGCAGAAATGGCCCAAACTGACCTCATATCACCGTTTTCACTGCTGGAGCCCTGTCCAAATGTTAACTGAAATGATGTCCAAGCAACTATTTTTTGCACACGATAGCATGATTTCCACAATGTATGATAATGTGTGCAGGTGGAAATTTGTTCTCTGGAGTGAGTTTAAGATGTATTTCGGAGGCATGGCATGAGGTTATTTATATCCCCCCTCTCCTGTAGCTATAAATCAGATGTTTACAGTGCCATTTCTACACATGTTGCACAGCTCAGAAGTAGCCTATCCTCCAAACACATCATTATTTGTCCCCACACGTGCCCCTAGGGGTACGGGGTAAGTAGATTTGACTGTTACTCTCCTGCTCTGGATTTGAAGCCGGTTGTCTGCGCAAGTGCTGACATATTTACCATTGAATAGAACCGGCCTGCTTGTTCAGGGGTTAAATTGAATCTTGACCATCAGGTCAAAATTCGTGTCAGATCCTGTATCTAGGTGAGATCTGACCTTTGACGTGATCTAAATCTCTCAATAGAAGAGACAAAATCTCAGCCACCCCAATTGTATGAGTTATTGCAACTGCAGGTCGCAGTTAACTATGCAATTGTGCATTTCCCCTCAGTCAATTGGTCACGCCCCATATATGGTTCAAGCCTCGTGACATCACGTGATGTCATCAATATTAAGCCCATATATGGATATCCCTGATGTCATCAATATTGGCCAGCAACTCTGCATCTCACCTCAAACCCTCCATATATGGAGCTGTCCTGTTCTGACATTCCATTATGTTGATCCTTCCCATCCGTCCTTCCTCTTTGATGTCTCCCTTTTGACTGATACCTGTGCATTTTAACTCTAGGCCTGCCCCAAAGTTATTAGTGCAGCCATGCCCGGCCCTCATCAAACCCTGTACATTCAAGACACTGCCCCCACTGCCACCCTCCGATCTCCATATATGGAGCTGACCTGTTCTGACATTCCATATGTTGATCTGACCTTATCAAACCCTGTACACTCAAGACACGCTCCATATATGGCCAGTACAACATTCATTCCATATGTTGATCTGACCCCCATGCCAAAGCGCCAGCGCTCGCCCAGCAGTCTGCTGTCACCCAGGTGGATATGTTGATCTGATCCCACATTCCAAAGCGCCAGCGCTCGCCCTGCAGTCTGCTGTCACCCCTTTAGGGCGAGGTCGCTTCTCGCCCTCAAACGTCTTACTGGTATAGCACACAATACCATGGACAAAAATGTATTCTATTCATTAAAAAAGTTACATAGTGCCGATTTCATAATAAATCACAAAAAACATAAGTACCTTTGTGCTGCTGATCTGTAAGATATTAAACAAACAAGAAATATGACATAGTCATATTTGTCAGGTGAAACAAATGCTGTCTCCTTTGTACATCTTTCCTGCTCTCCAGTTTGCTCATAACATTAGGCGGTGTTATCAGGCGCTCCGCTGAGTCCGCTCCGCTGCGTTTGTTTATATATGTCAATGGTAGTGTGGTCTGGGTGTTTATATAATGTCAATGGTAGTGTGGTCTGGGTGTTTATATAATGTCAATGGTAGTGTGGTCTGGGTGTTTATATAATGTCAATGGTAGTGTGGTCTGGGTGTTTATATATGTCAATGGTAGTGTGGTCTGGGTGTTTATATATGTCAATGGTAGTGTGGTCTGGGTGTTTATATATGTCAATGGTAGTGTGGTCTGGGTGTTTATATATGTCAATGGTAGTGTGGTCTGGGTGTTTATATATGTCAATGGTAGTGTGGTCTGGGTGTTTATATATGTCAATGGTAGTGTGGTCTGGGCATTGCAGATTTGCAGATTTCCACCGTGCCCGTGTCATAGCTTAGGAGGCAGCCAATCATGACTAGGTTGCTACTACGCTGGCGGCGTTTAGGAGGATCCCATTGGCTTAGGCGGCATTTAGGCGGCTCACTATTAGCGGCTATTAAAAACGGGCCTGTTGTATGTCGACAAAAAACAAAAAAAACCTTGACCTTATAGCACAATAGGCTACTTTTTTTGCCTATTTTATTTCAAATGTGAGACACTATTTGGAACCATTTGTTTTGTTATCATTTTATGTTTCAAAAGGTGGGTTATCAATTAATTTCACCTGAAAAATGTTGTAGTCAGGTATAGGGAATAGGCCTACTTGGATTCAGAAATCAGGGAAAGAAGGCACTGAAGCCACAAAAAAAGGTTTGAGAACCACTGCAACACATCACAGACGGCACTGCTCCACTGAATGGACAAAAAGCTTTTGCACTAAAATACTGCTCCATCATACACAGCGTTTTGCTATACTACACAGCATATTTATACACCCTGGCTATCACTGCTCGTCAGTCCTGCACACTGGGGTTTCACACAATGACACCGTTAGCCACAGTTGACTAGAATCCCCCAGGGCTCTGTACTAGGCCCCGTACTGTTTCGCACTACACTGTCTACATATCTTCGGCACAAAAAAAGCATTTGTAGATTCCATCATCACCCAGAATGGGGATGTTAGGGTTGATGGTTAATTTTCACATCGTTTGTAAAAATTGATGTCAATTTGACTTGTCAATCGACTTAACTTGTCAATCGTCACCTCAACCAATATGTATGGTATGTCCTACACAGGGGCAATAGGCGTGCCTACGTTAATTAGACATACTAACAGTCCGACATGCATTCGTTCGACAACACCGTCGCTCCTGACATGCAAGGCCGGTTACAACTAACCCGTGGGCCGTGGCTCCCGACACGCGTGGCAGGTTCAATCTAACCCGTTGCAAAACTTACCCGTGGCTTCCTGTGAGGTTAGGTTTGGGGTTTTGGGTCGGGTGTTAGTCTAATGCCTGTCAGACCGCAAACACATGCACCTGGCAATAAAGCTGTTTGTCACTGTCATAGGCTTGGCTCCAGTGGACATTGATCCTCTATCTCTGGCATAGCCATGCTATAGACTAGAGTCATGCAGTGAAGACTTGTAAACATCAAACTGATGTACAGCTTCATAGAGAATGTTGAGGCGATAAGTGGGTGTTGTCTGTCCACAGGGGACATTTGTGGATGATGTAACCTACACGAATGAAAAGATCCACAGTATCTGTGTATTGCAGGAAACGGGGGGGAATGTCTATGTGTTCTCAAAAGCATTTGATTCATTGGACACATCACATTGGTTCTGTGGAGGAGGTTCTGTCTGTGTTGCCTTGTTTGTCTTAATATATCTTTTTTGAATAGTGGAAATAACCCACAATGTGTGGTAATGCGGCACATATATTTTCACTACTCTTGCACTCTTGTATTGTATTGAGTATTAATTGACTGAAACACAAAAGAAGTTGAAAAACACAGAGATATGGGCTTTCTGCCCGAAAGCGAAAACAATACAACAAATAATGAATTGCGTGACTTTCTGAGCCTCGACGATTTGTGTCCTCTTCTCCTTCCAATGACGTTCCCATGTTCCTGCATGTCCTCCAGTCTGTCCCAACGCTGCTTCCTCCGCACCCTTACGCCGCGCGGCAGGGCGGAGGTCAAGCCAGAGGCAGCAGATAAGAGGGAGCGAGGGAGAACGGAGGAGGCAGAGGGGGAGTGTCCTCCCTGACCGCCGAGCACAATGTCTTATCTTGTCCTCTGTCCTCCCTCTGTTTATCTCACCCGCATGGTCGTGAAGCTCGCCACCGTACACAGCTGTCTGTTTGTGCCTGAAACTGTAATGTTTGACTTATGCTTAACCACTTAAACCCTATAGGCCTATACAAATCTGACGAGGGTCCCCAGGGCTCTATGTTTGGTAACGCTCCTGGATAGATAGTTAGATAGATAGATAGATAGATAGATAGATAGATAGATAGATAGATGGATAGATAGATAGATAGATAGATAGATAGATAGATAGATAGATAGATAGATAGATAGATAGATAGATAGATAGATAGATAGATAGATAGATAGATAGATAACCTTTATTATCCCGCTGGGGAAATTCAGTTACCAAAAACAGGCGATCTACAAGCACACAATGCTTTGCAACGTGGCGCCTTGTTATTTGTGACTTTATTTGCAGCATGTTCTCCCCAGAATAGGTATGCTATGGGTTTTATACAGTCCAATGCTGCTGTGCACTGAAAATATCAGATCTACAAGCTCACAATGGTATTTTTTGCATAGGATTACATTAAGCTTTATACAGAGGGATTGCCTCTTCTTGACTTAAGTTGTAATGTTATCTTTTAGTCTGTTTGTTTAAAACATCGCTGGCTTGACGGTGAAACGGCTAAGCCACTAAGCAAATGGCTCAGATACTTTTATTACTTTTGACTGAAAGCCATGGAGATGTAATGTCTGTTCCAAAACCTTTCCCCAAAAAATCATTTACTCACTTTGATGTGGTTCTGGCAGACATGTTTATGAGATTATCAGCATATACACACAAAGTCCAGTGTAAAGTGTAAAACTTTAAGTATTATTGTTCATGACGTGCGATTACAGATAAAGACAGGTATAGACTTCTGAAAAGGTGGTGTATTGCTGTAAAATATATATATATATCTTCAGGCGCAGTAAACCAGAATAGTTGTTTAAGTAGGCTACTGTAACTATACTGTCATCCGTAACATAATATTATATACAGCACTTTCAATATTTAGACTGTGAATCTGCTGACATTGAAACAGAATGTCAGTTAATTGGCACGTAAATACTCATTCAACAACATTGAGGGGGAAAGATCTGGTGAATTGATCCCTGTTGCTGAATAATACTGTCTTTATCTGCAGCGTCTACTCTGTGTGCTGTGCTGTTGTTTCAGGGTTTCAAACAGCAGTATCCAGGGATGAGCCTGGAGTGGATCTTGGATAAGCCTCTAGCCTTTGGCTTAGGTCCCCACCCCCCACCTCTCTCTCTCTCTGTCTCTGTCTCTGTCTCTCTCTCTCTCTCTCTCTCTCTCTCGCTCCCTCTCTCTCACACACACACACACACACACACACACACACACACACACACACAGAGCACAGCACAACAGACACTCTTGCCAATTTAATAAAGAGAGACTTTGTCATGCGTAGCTCTCCCACAGCTTCCTGGCCACAGTGACAACACAGTGTGGGTGAGTGGAAAAACAGGAAGAGGACAGGCGGACTGACCTGTCTGTGTGTGGGTACATGAGTGCACGTTATACACAGTCATATGCATGCGTATACGCACATGCATGCAAGGGCGTATGACTGTACAGTATGTGTTTGCAAGCTTGCACATCCATAGCCATCCATACACAGTGTGTATGGATGGCCTTGATATTTATATAACTCTGAACAACATACAAATGGACCAGCTAGTCCATTTTGCTTCCATTTGTTCATTTGTACGATCTCTGATTTACAAGTGGATATAAATGATGAATCAGAGATTGCATGAATGGATACAACATCAACCCTGAGAGAATGTGTCGGCGTAGATGACGTGCGCGCGTGTGTGTAGTACTGTATGTGAATACATGCTATAGCCTTGAACGCTTGCCAAACGACGTGCATTCTGGCATGTGTGCCGGTGCATGCGTTAATCTGCCCAGAGACGCGTGCTCTGCATCGTCAGAGAACATTGCTCAACGGCGAGAAAGTGGTGGCGTAAAAGAGAGAGATAGGCTTCCACAAAACACAGGAAGGAGGACTGGCTGTTTCCTGGCATGGTCCACTAGCTGTCTGCTTCCGTGTGGGAGTATGGAAGGGGGGGTGTAGGTGGGGGGGGGGGGGGGGGGGGCTTGGGTTTTGTGGGGAGTAGTTGCGGCTGCATCATTAGCATGGATGATGATGATGGGAAGACCGCTTGGACATAGACCACCGGGAACCTCACCAGGCCCCAAAGCTGTTGGGGGAGCTTAATAATGCATGATTTGTGTTCACTTGGTGGTATCGCATGATTGCTGGCTTGAATGCCCTCCTCTCTCTGGAATAAAGCCTATCGCTGGAAATGCGGAGATCCGACCCCCTCCCCCACAGCGATACTTATAGTACATTTTCAGTCGTGAAATGTACAATATTACATCTTTCATGACTGGGGGGGAGAGGGGTGTATATGTATAGGGTATTTATTTTGTCTCCGCCCCTGTAGCAATAATATGCTATTCTTAATAAAAATGTATGGGCATGTCTGCTCTGGATTTAATTTAGTTTCACATCATCATATATTTACGTCATAATAATATCCATCTGGTTTCCCTCTAGATTTAGCTTCTTTTTTGCTGCTGCTGCTGTCAAAAGTGTTATGATCAACTGCCTGAATGCTAAGTGTGCATCCAAATAGATTTGTGCGGAGTGAGTCATTCGGTAAATAAAGGGAATGACAGCCCTGACTGTCAATTTGGGCTCAGCTGTTTAGCAGTCTAGCTGGAATACACATGCACGCGAATGGACTCGCACATATACACCCAGAAACGCACACGCACATGCAAGGAGAAGAAGGCAGAGGCAGAGCTGTCATTGTCGAGGCTGCTTGCAGAACACATTTGAATTCTGCAGCGTGTAGTAGGAGCAAAGATGTGGGAATTGCAGTGAGCAAACATGGCGTGATACAAAACCTGAGCTTGAATGTAGGTCATTTCAAAGGTTGTACAGCATCTGTATTGCCTCACCATTATTGTGCCCGTGTGCCATAAAACAGGACCTAGTTTAGTATGCCGGCCGGAGAAAGTCCCTTAATGGTAAACAGAAAGCTGCTTTTGTACCCATGCCGTGCAGTCTAGGTTCTTAATGTCACGTCCATAGAGAAGGAGAGGGTTGTTTGTCTTTTGCAAGAAAGAGTGAGCTATACGCTCAGAGATTCACTGTCATATTTATGCCCTAAGTGTGCCCTAAGATTTATTTTGGAGAAGCAAGCGAAGGCCCCACCTACAGCCAGGGGAGGGCTGTTTACTGACAGTCAAAACATAAGGTGGGTGTGTGTGAGTGTGTGTGTGAGTGTGTGTGTGTGTGTGTGTGTGTGTGTGTGTGTGTGTGTACGTGTGTGTGTGACAGAGAGAGCATGCATGTGCACGTGCACGACACACACACTCAGAGAGAGGGGTATATCGGGCAGTGAAGCCTTGAGTGTGTGTGTTTGTGTCTACATGTGTGTATGTTTGTGTGGAGAGGGGGGAAGGTGTCATTGGGTGCCTTTGCCCCCCCCCCCCCTCAACACACACGCACACACACACACACACACACACACACGCACGCACGCACGCACGCACACGCACACACAGCTCCTTCTGACATCTGTGAGTCAATTAGCTGACTGGAGAGAAAACATCCCTGCCCCCCTCTTCTCCTGTCTCTCCAACTCCCTTCCCTTCCTACCATCCAAACCATCCTTCACCAAACACCCACACAGTCAAATCTGGAGTGTTCATTTAAGAAGTGAACCTCTGTCCATTTTAACGCTCTCTCTGAGTTAAATGAGCACTCTGGCTTTTACTGTGCACAGCCAGCCATGTAGCTAGCGTAGCATAGCAGCAAGAGCAGCCCCTAGCCTGCCTGGGCTGGTGCGAGGTGTTGGGGGAGGGGTGCTAGTCAGGGAATTGGGGTAGGAGTTGGGGGGGATAGGATGTCAAGAATGTGGCTCATTGGTCTGCTCTTTTGTGTGTTTCGTGCGAGGTGAAGGGGCGAACGGCGGGCTGGGGTGCAGGCCATTGACTTGTGCATTAACACCCCGGCCCCCAGTCTCTGGCCTGGCCCTCTTGAAGCAAGACAGACAGATAATAAAGGCTGGCCTTCGGTTGAACAAGTTACCGCCCACTACATATAGACATAACTCTTTATCAATGTGTTATTTCCTCTGAGGCCAAATCTTGCCTCATTATTGCATACAGCATTATCAACTATCCTCTTCCTTCTTTACTCTCTCTCTCTCTCTCTCTCTCTCTCTCTCTCCCTCCCGCCATACCTCCCAAAGCCCCCTATCAGGATAGTTATTGTTTGCTAAGCTTGTGTGTGTGTGTGTGTGTGTGTGTGTGTGTGTGTGTGTGTGTGTGTGTGTGTGTGTGTGTGTGTGTGTGTGTGTGTGTGTGTGTGTGTGTGCGTGCGTGCGTGCGTGTGTGCGTGCGTCCCACATTCCCATCTCTGTTCGTCCCTGATGCCCTCCTTGTCCTCAGGCTACTGCTATGGAAATATGTTTCAGTCACATTGCTAATTATTTAAGAGCCGTCACCTCATTAACAGTGCTGGGAGATAATGAATGATTAATAGGTCATTCTTCACATCGCTCTCCTATAGCTGCTCTCAAACCTGCTTCCCTTTTCCCTGCGTATTGTCAAAACGGCCCATGTCTTTTTTGACAGGTCGCCCTGCCTCCCGTTATCCGTTTTGTTTTGGTACGTCACGCTTTGCCACTCCCCGTTTGCCTCCCTTGCTTGTTCCTTGAGGTTGACCGCGTGAAAGCAGCGTCACACCGGCTGCGACTCCTGCGAGGCAGGAAGTGCAGCGACGGGGACATGATTAGTGTTTGTGTCGCCGGTGATGATCCCTTAGGCTGGGGAGCACTGAAGGATGTTGTTGCCTGGAAAAGCACATGCTGACTTTATGTTCCCGACTGTTAAATGACTGATGTTGCTTGGTGCCAAGCCAAGAGGGGTTACATGATACAGGGGAGGAGTGCAGTCATATTTGTGCAGATTGTGTGTAGTCATCATTGTGCAACAATTGGGGACCCGCAGGCGCTAATGCTGATCATGTCTTCTTCAGTGTCATGATTAACACTCACCTTGTGGTGGTGAGGGACTGTTTTCAGTGGTTACGTGGGCCAAATCTCTATTTGTACGGTGGTTAACAAGTTTCAACAGCCTTTTTGACCGGTAAACACAGCTGAAGGTAATAACATTAATTGTGGGCGTCTTTTCATTCAGGTGTTACTTTGTGCCAGCTCCCTAAAGTTAACTTCATTCAGTAACACCTACAAATAATAATATTTACTGTCAGCTGCGTTTGCCTGTTGACATGGCTGCTCTGGAAAGGTTCCATTCTAAACGGAGAGTCCTTGCCTCAGAGGAAAGCGTAGAATTTAGTACTGAACTTGCAATGCAGAAAGACTAAAAGAACCTTGTTGTATCAGAACATAAAAAGCCACGGATCTAATGCAATAATTTATATTTATATTAGCCACTCGCGGGTGCGTATTTACTTATCTTCTGACAATTCACTATTGATTGTTGAAATTGGCTACTACCATTTAGCTACTAGTGATTTCATTGATCACTCTGCCTACAGGACCCATAAATAAATATGCGTTTGTAGCTGACGTCCGTCAGTGTTAGCAAGAACACTGGGTTGGCATTAGATTTAATATGTATGATTTAAGCTTGACCTTTCTTGTGGCATTGCATGCTACGTTTAACAGTGTGATAAAACGCACACACTAAACCACGCTAGTGATTACAAGTCATCCTGAGATGAGAACTCATGGGGATTTCTACATGACACAAAAGATGACTGAAGTGAATGAAAACATGACAGTCAAGTGCATTGTTTAATGACTTGTCTCAGACTGTGACTGGAAGCTCACAGGAGTTCATAGAAGATGCTGAGGGAGGGGGGAGTGTCTGTTGAGGGTGATTGGAGAGCTCTTTTGCTTTGAAACGGCCACCCCCCTCCCCCACCCCCTCCCCACTACTCTCACTCCATGCCCCCATCTTCTCCAACCCCAATGTGGCCTCCAGGGCTATGAGTGGCAGTTACCAGATTCTAGGGTCGACCCTCCCCCCTCCCCTCCAAGCCAGTCGCTCTCTCCCTCCCCCAGCTAGCCTTGACTCAGGCTTATTGCCCCTCTGAGCTGCTCCACTTCAGCACCAACTTTTGATTGGTGGCCAATGTAGAGAAGGAAGCCTTGAGAGTATTTATAGAGTGACTCTCATTTACCAGAACAATAACAATCCTCCCCCTCCCTCACAGAGTGAGTGAGTGAGAGAGTGAGAGAGAGAGAGAGAGAGAGAGAGAGAGGGCGACGGAGCATATTACACTGACAACAACCGACCCACACTGACTTTTGGTTTGACAACTGGTGAGGTGGGTTATGTCAAACTCAAATTTAAAGGGAGTGGGTGCAATGCTTTTGTGCAAGCTTCCTGTGACTGCAGTTACGTTAATAAACTAGAGTCAGGTCTCCAACAGGGCAGGTCAGGTTGTGGCCTCCTGGTGGCGCTATAATAGGCCAATGTGAAAAGGGTGACATTTCTTCTTACATGGCAATTGGATGATTTGAGGCATTTTGTTCCAAAAATGTGTTTTGCAAAAATCCACCTGTTGGTGGCACTATAACAGGACGCCACCAATGTGAAAAGGGGGGGATATATTCCTCAGCCTAGTAGGAAAGTCTGTGAAAGATTTCACGTAAATTGCACGCTCCGTTCATGATTTGAGGCTTTTTGTTCAAAACGGGCCAATCCTGCAAACTTTGAAAGTCAATGTTAGCCAATTAGGATGGAATCTGAAATATCGGACAGATCCGTCTCGAACATATGACTATAGAGATAGTGTGTAACGATTTGAGGGATTTTACGACAGAATCTGGAGGAGTAATATAAAAAAAAAAGTTTTTCAAAAGTCTGCCTCCTGGTGGCGCTATAACAGGCCGTTCTGGAAGATTTGGGGCAGAGGTTCATCGTTGGCATCCAGGGAGTGTGTGTGCAAAGTTTGGCATCGGCCGGGTTAACGGTGCCGGAGATTAGCTGGGGACGGACGGACGGACGGACGGACGGACACATGGACGGAGTGCAAAACATACTCTCTCCCTATGCCTTCGGCCTGGTGGCGACATTAAACAAAGAAATTAGAAATGAGAGTTGTTGTTGTTCATAAAAAGGTACTTTATATTCCGTTTAGTTATTACAGTAGCCTAACTATCAAACTGTCAATTATACAGCAGGTGCAAATATATACAGTGTTCCCATTCTATTGTGCTTATAATCAAATATTCCATTTGTCTGAGGATTCCTTGTTTTAACCTTAATCATGTCTGTTGTGTGGATGGATAGATTTCTGTTGTAAGGAGGCTAGGTGGAAATCTGACATAAACAAAAACTCAGAAGACAGAACATGATGTTTAAGGTTTACATAATCCTTACAATGCGATGGGATTCTTGTCAAAAATTAACTAAATTGCCTAACATACTTATTCTCAAAACCCTACTTCCGAAAACAGGTGTACAGTTGAAGTCAGGTTTGAACAAGGCCAAGTGACCAATGACCCGGAACTACACTCCTTTTACACATGGAAGCATATTTTTTCCAGATCAGAACATATGGCAATCTCAACACCATAGATCCACATACAGCCACAGAGCTCTGTACAATGCTAACCACGCATTAGAAACATGGTTTAAGCATCATGACTTAACTAAGAGATGACCGGCCCAAGCTCAACGACAAGCCGGCGTGCGGATAGATGGACCGATAGATTAAAAGATGACTTGGACGTTCCCAGATCAGTTTTCCAGTAGCAGTTGATTAGCTCCACAGCGTTGGGGGTCATAGTTTGCAGGCTGTTCTCCTAATCCCCCCCACCGTACTGTAAACATGGGGTAACTCACGCCTAGCCCAGCCTGTGGAACATGAACACTGGCATTACTGAACTGGGGGAGGGGAGCGGGGGGTGGTGGGGGTATAAGTAAGGACACACGGAGAGCTTGTGAGAGAACCTATAGTGCCAATGCAAATTGCACTGTTATTGAATGGATTTGAATGTGAAAGGTACTCTTTTCTTCTGTCACTCTGAACTCTGAAACTGCTATTTTATTGCGAGGGGAGATCTTTTTTTTTAAATAAACAAAACACCTTCATTTCAATGCGAAGTGTTGGAAGGAATTCAGCCTGTCATGCTGAATTATACAAAACCAATTAGTACCCGGCAATAAGTGTGATCCTCTTTTTGAGGAAAATAATAAGAATTGAAGCACACGAATCACGTTCTTGTTAGCACAATTTCTTGTCAGCACAACATTCAGACAAATGTTTTGAAGATTAAGGACACACACTGGGTCTATATTCTAGAAAATGTCTATGTATGTCAGGTAATGTTTTCATGTCTCCTTCGCAAATAAATATTGTTTTTAGAAAATGATTACTTCAAATGGCTTCACACAATACTCCAAGAGCTCTTTGTGGTACATAACATAATCATGTGCTTAACAAGTCTTTAAGTAACAACCGCATTAATTCTGAATTGGTCAAATGACTTGTAGGCAAACACACACACACACACACACTGCTATGTGTCTTGTGACACGTAGACAGTGAATGACCCATGGTCTACACATCATAAACATGATTATTTTCCTTTGACTTCCCATGACTCACTGACTGACTGACTGACTGACTGACACATAGCTGGTTCTGGTCCACAGCATCTGCTATTTTAACACAAGATTGGACTGGTATGCGAGTCCCAGGGGACTAATATTAGAACTGGGAGACAAATCTGTCCTACATAACCAAAACAGAGATGACTGCACAAGTGTTATATGATTAGTATATAGGCCTATACGGTATTATGTTGATAGTGTATCAACTTTAACGAATAATCACTGTTGTAACCATCGTGAACAATCAAACACACAGAGCCAGTGACAAATGTTGACATTTTTAGGGCAGATAAGGTCAGATGTCCACACAAAACAGTGCCTTGTTTTTTACCGGCAAAGAGGAATTTAGGGTGAGTGATACAGAGTTGGTCACAGCAAAACAACACCCTTAGTCCATTTGTTTAGTGTTTTCATATAGGCCCATGCTATAGGTTACTAGGAGGAAGCCAACAATTAAAATGTTTTTGTGTTTTTAAACATAATGTAGGCTTAACTCTGCGTGCCTTGCTAGCTAAGCAACACAACAGTGGACGTATTTTGGACTTTTCATTCAACTAATTGCTACCTAGTGCACCACCATAAGCATGTTTTGCTGTTCATGTCTAAAGGGCCGTTCGCACCAAGCTTTATAACTATGATATATAATATAACTGTGTGTGTGTGTGTCCGTCCGTATGTCTGTTACCAGCTAATCTCCGGCACCATTAACCCGGTCGATGCCAAATTTTGCACGGACACTCCCTGGATGCCAACGATGAACCTCTGCCCAAAGATTTCCAGAACGGCCTGTTATAGCGCCACCAGGGGGCCGACTTTTGAAAAACACAGATTCTGTCCAAAAATCCCGCAAAAAGAAATCCAAGGCGTAAGAACAAATGGCACCCTTTTCACATTGGTCTATTATAGCGCCACCAGGAGGCCACAACCTGACCTGGCCTGGTGGAGACCTGTGCCCCGAGGGGCACTTTCTAGATGTTGTTGTGTTTTGTACTAACTCCACTCGAGTTAAAAGAAAGATTTTTTAAGACTATATCTTTATAGGTATCACTATATAGTGCTAGGTGCGAATGCTCCTTATAGCCTAATAATTGTCTCCACCAGGCGAAGCCATGGGGAGAGAGTATGTTTTGCACTCCGTCCATGTGTCTGAGTCTGTCCATGTGTCTGTCCGTCCGTCCGTTCGTCTGTTACCAGTTAATCTCGGGCACCGTTAACCCGGTCGATGCCAAATTTTGCAAACACACTCCCTGGATGCCAACGATGAATCTCTGCCCCAAATTTTCCAGAACAGCCTGTTATAGCGCCACCAGGAGGCCGACTTTTTTTTAATATTAATCCTCCAGATTCTGTCCAAAAATCCTGCAAATCGTTAAACACTATCTCTATAGTCATGTGTTAAAGACGGATCTGTCCGATATTTCAGATTCCATCCTAATTGGCTAACATTGGCTTTCAATGTTTGCAGGATTGGCCCGTTTTGAACAAAAAGCCTCAAATCATGAACGGAGCATGCAATTTACGTGAAATCTTTCACAGACTTTCCTACTATGCTGAGGAATATATCCCAGACTTTTCACATTGGCCTGTTATAGCGCCACCAACAGGTGGATTTTTGCAAAACACATGTATGGAACAAAATGCCTCAAATCATCCAATTGCCATCCAAGGAAGAAGAAAAAGAAGAAATGTCACCCTTTTCACATTGGCCTATTATAGCGCCACCAGGAGGAAGCATTGTCAGCATGAACATAATTTCTTCTTCTATAGCTTCTTCTATAGCTTTAGCCCACTACGTAGCAATGTGAGGACTAATAACCACCATTCGAGTTGTTTTGGACCCTTCCCCTTCTTTATTTGGCCAGAAGTGGTGTGACTGCTGAGGCTCAGCGAACGCCTGCATTCCCAAGACAGGAAAACAATGTCCTTCCAATACCTGGAGTGCCAACAATAACAGAGCAGCGAAACCGCATTCCGGGACACAGTCACTGCTGGAATCATCCAGCCCGTCAACACGACATACTCTGGAGGCCGCATGCAGTGTGTGATAGCCACCATTATGTCAACACACAGCACACCAGCTGAAATGAAGTGCACACTGCACAGTCAATTCCTCCATGCTAATTTAACTCCTAAATGTACTAACTCATTTACAAATGCATTTGTACATTAGACAGATTAGAGATACAGATAGATAGATAGATAGATAGATAGATAGATAGATAGATAGATAGATAGATAGATAGATAGATAGATAGATAGATAGATAGATAGATAGATAAAGTCGCCAGTCACAGCAGTTAAAAGGACAGATAACCTAACCTGACACAGCAAGGGCAGTGGCAAAAACATACTAGGGTCTAAGGAGGAAAACGCAGTAACAAAAAAACACCACCAACAATGGGCGGCAGTACACACCTATACAGTAGCCACAATGCGTGAACAAACAAACACTCCTTTCCAATCCCAGTGTCATAACAGCATCCTGATCCGGCAGCACTATGCGTAAACAAGGCTCAAATACACGCAATCACATGATGGATTTTTTTTTTTTTACTGCACTCGACTCTAAATGCTCGGGGCTGGGAAGTCCTCAAGCTCTGTGGATGTTTCAATCAGCCATAAATTATCCAAACAAGGCCAAGGTTCTGGTGCTGTCTGTTGGGAGCGTGACATGGAATTCCTCGTGCCCAGAGAGCTGCAACAGCGGCATTATCGCTGTGGGGTTGACAACGTGCAGGCACCAGGGGTGTGTCCGACATGTGACCAGAAACAGTACTTTGCAGCTTATTGAACACACTCACATGAGCTCTGTGTCTGTCTGTCTGTCTGTCTGTCTGTGTCTCTCTATCTCTCTCTATCTCTCTCTATCTGTGTGACACACATACAGTACACACGTAACACATACATTTACCCTCTGTCTTCTTACAAAACCACACACGAGCGCACAGGCTCGTGCACACACACACACACACACACACACACACACACACACGCACACACACACACACACACATACGCGCACACACACACACGCACACATACACATACACGCACACACGCACACACACAGAGGGAGAGAGAGAGAGAAAATCAATAAATGGCTAAAGGCAAGGTGTTTCGATGCCCCTCCCCCAACCCTTAGACTGTAGCCAGTTTAGCAAATAGTGCAGGTTGAACCAGTGAAAATGCACAAACCGAAGAAGAGGCAGCTTGAAAGGGATGGAACTTGAATGCACCCTCTGTATAACATTTTGGAACACTTCAATGAAGCACCATATTATTAAACACTGTTTCCATGACTTTCTTCACACATAACCGCGAGACACTCGTTCGTGAATGTATCTTGTGAGGTCGCAGCAGGAGAAGGCCTGTCAGCCTTTCAGCCTCCTTGGAGTAGTATAGCCTACAGATAGTGGTTCTCAAAGTGGAGCATCAAAACATCATTTTGACAACTTTATTATTTCATGCTTTTCACTAAAAAATAGCTGATCTACAGGCTCAAACTTTTTTTTGACAATCTTTTAATTTCAGAATAATCGTAACAACATTTTAACACTAATCTTCTCTTAGGGTGTCCCAAATCTAATCAAATGGGGATCCGTGGCCAGAAAATGCTGGAGAACCCCTGTTCAAGGACACCGGGACAGGGGGTAGGAAGAGAACCCCTGCTCAAGGACACCGGGGCAGCGGGTAGGAAGGACAGAGTAGCTATTCCAGGGTTCACGGTGGTCATTTTATGGTTATGGGTTATATTAACATTCAGGCATTACAAGCCCCAACAAGCAGTATATGAATACATACACAGATAATGAATGGACACATATCTGCCACCACAATCAAGGCTGATTAGGATTCCATGCAAATACCGCTTGGGTCTACAACAAGAGAGCCAATCTTGATCGGTGAGTTCTTATGGGCTCAAACACGTTTGCTCAGTCATTCTCATGCAAATGAGGCCATTAAGGGGCATTTGGCCCCCGGAATGAAAAATAAACACAGTTTCTATGCACTTTTAAATGCACGTCTGGTTCAAGCTAGTGGCACAGATAAGTGACCTTGTACTCAGTCGCCGCTCCACCAAGTGAGTTCCCCATCAGAGTCAATAAAGATGTAGGCGATGCTGCTTGATTGTGTGTTTTGGTTGGACCGACTGGCTCGGCCAGTTTCTCAGAAAGTGGACACACCTGGGGCTGACTTATTAACACTGGCTTAGAGTTGACCACACAATGTCGAACAATGACAAGCCCCCTTCTTGCCAACCGTTGTCCATTTACAGATGAGCTCCCTGGACAATAGATTAGCTCCGCTCTGGCAAAGTGGCTCCATTCATTTGCAATTGCAGACAAGAGGTCCTTTGCCCTGAAGTAGGCAATCAGAGACACGTGCATCCGCAAAAGGGAACGGACAAACACGCATACATGTTTGCAGTACTATACTTCTGAGGACAAACATTTTTAGGATGGCAGTTTTACCTTGTACTGTGAGTCTGAGACACATATAGTAAGCTTGTAGATCTGCGTTTTATTTGATCAGGCTCTAAATGCCAAATCTCAAAGTTCAAGGTAACTTGTACTTTATTGTTTCATCTTGTGTACAGGTACATAAGAGTAAAACTTATTTTTCTTTGGCTTCCTTACAGACAATGCAGCACTGCATATAGATAGCATAACATTCAAACAACATAACACAGAAAGCACATCTTAACCCCAATCTCAATATTTTCCTAATTATAAGCCCTTTCTCTAAAAAGCATTAGTTTGACCATAAAACATACATTTCTGTTGTGATTAGGACCAGGAAAACTGTCCTCATACTTGTCTACTTCTCAGCTTATACTATGCTTGGGTGGACATTTGGCCCTCACAAGTAAACACACACACACACACACACACACACACACACACACACACACACACACACACACTTGCAACCAAGCTTGCATACATAGAAACAGACAAACACTCGCATGCACACTTTCAATTGTAGCTCCAGTGCCACTGCAGCCAGTGTGGCCTAGAATAGCACACAGGCATTCCAGTGCGCTCCCTCCCCCTCCTCTCTGCTCCCTCTCTCTCTCTCTCTCTCTCTCTCTCTCTCTCTCTCTCTCTCTCTCTCTCTCTCTCTCTCTCTCTCTCTCTCTCTCTCTCTCTCTCTCTCAGGCAAATGCACAGCAGTCTGGTGGGTCACATGGACCAACAGTGATCCTGGAGATGAGGCGTGTGCACACACACACACACACACACACACACACACACACACACACACACACACACACACACCAGTGGGTAACTCACTTGCATGCACATCCTACACATAACATGAAGATGAGTGGGCACATGTGAACAAGTTTGGTGACAACCACATATTACACGCGCGCGCACGCACACACACACACACACACACACACACACACACACACACACACACACACACACACACACACACACACGTAGACATGGGTGCACAGCACAGTAGCACATGCTTCTCATACATTTTGATTGATTACACACTACTACATTGGTACAATTACGCAATAATGCTAAAAGGATAACACAAGTCCTGTAGGGCTTGTCCCTGTGTATGCAATTCATCTAATGCACATGGACACTGACACACGCAATGAATCAAGATATAATCATTGTAGCCTTAGCCTAGTATGTATGTATGTATGTATGTATGTATGTATGTATGTATGTATGTATGTATGTATGTATGTATGTATGTATCTATCTATCTATCTATCTATCTATCTATCTATCTATCTATCTATCTATCTATCTATCTATCTGTCTATAAAAGCACAGATACTGATTGTGCTTTCTGTTGCCCTTGTGTTTTGCAAACACATTAACACATTATCAACAGACTAGTTTACTGAAAAGGGCAAATCACATGTCCAAACATTCTTTAAAGAAGAGACGGTGGGGTGGAGGATATTTAAATTGGCTAGTGTGTCACAGTTCTCCACAGCCTTTTTTTTACGCCCCTGCACAATTATATTAAGTAGGGCCAATAGGAACAAAGGAGAGGCAGGGCCGTGGCTCCACCTCTCCCCCACTGCTTTCCTCAGAGCTTTTTAGATGTACATAATCCCTGAGTTGACCCAGAAAATAGGCAGTCGTTTCAAGATCTGATGCGGCAGTCTTTGTGCACCGTCCCCTGCTTGAGCATGAAGCGTAACCCTGTGGAATATACATTGTAATCCGGAGCAGCCTCGCCTTGCATAGCGAAAACTACTAAAAGACGTATAGCTGTAGCAAAGTCGCGCAACTTTGTGAACATAGCGGACACGGGTAAGTGATTTTTGTCGGGTTTATTCGTTGGGAGAAATACGAGGGGCTCCCTGCGTTTGTGGTGGTCTCCCGGGCTAGCTGCCGCTCCATTGTTTGCATTCCCTTGTTTAAATCTCGGGAATGAAAAGAGGCTGATCGCTATAATCGATACGATATTACGGGCATTTGAAATTACGTTGACTAAAACGACACGAACGACGACAGATGAATGCGAATCATTTTGCTGTTGAATTCGCACGCCTTGTGTGAGAAATGTGGTGATTCAGCTCTTAGAGAGAGAGAGAGAGAGATGTTGCATGATGTCAATGTATCGCTTCTTTGTTGTAACCTTGCGTGCGTAAAACCGACAGTGGATATTTCTTCTACCAGTTGACAGAAGGGATTTAAAGAATCACTGATGCATTCATTGTGTGCTGCACGATTGTGTCTTTTCTCTGCCCGTTTACCGGTCGTACGTAAAGATAATCGACTAATTATCGCCGACTACACTATACAGTAGATAGAATATGGCCATTACCTACATTTCAGCCTCTGTTTTCATTCCTTGGCGCAAAGAACGGCAATTTTAGCAATACCGAGCACAAGACAAGGCTTTCCAGTGTTCGTCAAAAAGGCGACACTAGCCTGCCTTGCAGATTTTTTTTTTTCTTTCTCAGGAAGCGTCCGCGGTGATTTGACTAGAAATGTCGTTTTAACATTAGATTAAGCTA
Source organism: Protomyctophum parallelum (assembly GCF_964188405.1). NCBI lineage: Eukaryota > Metazoa > Chordata > Actinopteri > Myctophiformes > Myctophidae > Protomyctophum > Protomyctophum parallelum. Next base: position 50,564,189 of record NC_139698.1, read on the forward strand.
CACTCGTTTTCCCCCCCCCTACGGATGAAAGGCAGTTTGTTAGAATAAGTGAATTTGTGTGGATTATCATACTGCTTTGCACTGTAGCAATGAAATCTCTGGCACCACTGCCCACCTCATACACGCACAGCAAGGGCAACATAAACACCATTGTCATCCATCTAATGATGGCTCATGCTGGTACGCTCTAAAAAGCACAGCCAAACATGTCCATGGCATGTCGGTGTTGACTCCACAAGCTGTTCTTGGACCAGCTATCTTGCGTTGTGACCAAAACAAATGTTCCCGGCGCATTGTTGGGGGGGGAAGAAAAACTGCACCCTATCATAACAGTGTCCCCTCTGTGCTCCCCCCAGACAGGAGGCATGGCTGACCATCTGATGATGCCCATGAACCATGGCTCGGCGGTCGGTGGTCTCCACGGTTACCGCATGGGCATGAACGGCGGCCTGCAGGCGGGCCACCAGCAGCAGCACGGCAGCCAGCCGGGCATGAGGCCCATGCACAACGGCCAGATGATGCACTACGGCGGGCAGGCCCAGGCCAACATGGAGGCCGCCATGAGACAGCGGCAGGGCATGGTGGCCATGAACGGTGGCGGCCAGATGGGTCACCACCAGATGACCTCTGGGAACATGATGTACAGTAGCCAGCAGCAGCAGCAGCATCACCCCCAGCAGCAGCAACATCACATGCATCCGCAGCAGCAGCAGCACCAGCAGCAGCAACAACAAGCCCCACATCCACAGCAGCAACAACAACAACAACAGCAGCAGCAGCAACAATTCATGAACGGAGGGCTAACGTCCCAGCAGCTCATGGCCAGCATGCAGCTGCAGAAACTCAACACGCAGTACCACGGGCACCCGCTGGGCGTGATGGGCGGGAACCACATGGGCCAGGCCGTCCAGTACCGCATGAACCCGGCCCAGCTGGCCAACATGCAGCACATGGCGGGGCCGGCGCTGGCGCTCAACGGCATGGACGCCGATATGATCGACGAGGAGGTGCTGACCTCGCTGGTCATGGAGCTGGGCCTGGACCGGGTCCAGGAGCTGCCCGAACTCTTCCTGGGCCAGAACGAGTTTGACTTCATCTCGGACTTTGTCAGCAAACAGCAGCCCAGCACCGTCAGCTGCTGAGAGGACCTGATTGAGGACTGTTGAGAAGGGTGGGGGGACACGGGGCGGAGAGCAGGAGGAGTGAGATTCGTCCAGAATGGATAATGACTGAATGGATGACGGCTCGGCTCTTTGCTTTTTTATATTTTGTTAGCACCTCCCAGGACAACTAAGCCAAGTTGCTGTGAAGGGTGTGAAAACAGAGGGATGCTAACTCTGGTTAGCCACAGAGAATGTGCAGTGCTAAGGTCTCACATGTGCTAGTGGCCAGAGAGGGTGGTTCAGTATTGGGTTGAAGCCCATTTCCACCTCTCCCTTCTCCAGGACATGAATGTAATAAAGAAGAAACTGCTGAATTCTCAGAAGCCACTCTGAACAATGTTAAGACACTGTGTTGCCTCCAAACAAGGACTCCACGGAAGTTTAGCAGTAAAAACGTGTATTTATTTATTGCTCCTCTGAGAAAAGTAATATAGAAACGTACCACAGAGACCAGAGATGTTCCATTTTTGGGAATTGAATGGTTATTCATTTTTGGGTGGGAGCCTGGGAGGGATGTGGGAGAATTGGAGAAATTTGAAATTTACGGTCTCTTTTAATGAATTTTCAGTACATTTTGGCCTCTTGGATAAACAAAAAAAACTAAAGCTCAGAGGAGAAGAACTTGCATTCCTCACACAACTGGGATAAGAGCGAGGGGACAAATGTTAGCTCATGCATTTGAATGGGAGTCTCATCCAGTTTTTATTTCTAAATGGGTCACTTTTGGAAAAGTGTTGCCTTTTTAGGTGTGATGTTCCCTACAAATCTACTGCTTGTACTGTATGAAGCTGTTTTAACTCCAGAAATAATGTCCACACTGTTATGTTCTATTGGAGCTGTAGAACCGCCTTAATCGCGCAGATTTTTATTTATTGATTTGTTTATATTGTCCCCTTTTTTGTGGTCAAGACAGGGGTGGGGGGGTCTTTGTGAAAGGGGGGTTTGAGGATCAATAAAGATGGCCTGGATAGATGTGTGACCCGGTTTTCTATTCATTGCACAGCTCTTCCCCCTCCAGGCGGAGAGGGAGAGAGCGAGTGAGCTAGCTAAGTGCTTTAGGATTATCTGTGGGCGAAGGAAAACCATTCCCCTCAAGTCTTACTACGGAAACATTTAAAAAATACAATATAATTTTTACGCAATGGATATCTATTCCTGGATACAGACTTTGTACTGATTACTGAATCTCCTGGCTTGTATCTGATCTAGAGTTCCATAATTATTCAAAGCCAAGGGAGGTTAGATTAATGGTGTCACTGGGAATGATTGACTGTAAATTGCATGTCATTACCCTGCCAATTAGCTAAGAGCTTTGATTCATATTGATATCAGAACTTAAACATAGTAGCTTATTAAAAGCTGTGGTTATTTGACAATGGATAGGAAGAGTTATTCCCAGGCATCGATTAGGGTAAAAGTTGTTGACTCCAAGAGTGGCAAAATAGAAATGCATAATTTAAAAAGACAAAATGCGTAGTACAAATGCCATTTGTTACTCTTATAAGTGATAATTGTAAATTAATTCCCACACCTTTTTGGCTTTCTCCCATTTGACAGTGTTATCTGTTTGTTTGGGTGGGGGAGGTAGACATGGCCAGAGAATGCTTACCTAAACCCCCACAGGGCTTTTACTGACTTCAGGGCGTGTATGCCCTGCCCCAAAGTCGGTTGTCTTCACACAGCTTAGACATTGGGAGTTTAATAAATATGGACTGCTGTCAATGCAGTTGAGCAAATGGCTTTTCCAAAATAAAATCAGCCCTCTGTTGCTTTAGCTGCCAGGCAAAGAATGGGTACAAAACAAAAATATTCAGGTGCTCTTGTCTAAGCTACCCTTTTTCTTTTTTCAAAGTCATCCTCAGGAGATTATGTTAGATCGTTCTGTGCCCCATGGCTATGAAATACTTGATTCTGGTCATGTTGGGAGTGTCATCACCACATTTAGCTGTTGTTCACGTTGTCAACACAGTTATCTTAAGCAACAGGATGAGTAACATGGGGAAAATGAGAACACAATTGTCATCCACCACCAGGAATAGCTCTAGCTGATTGCTAAGTTTATGACTCATCACCTCCCTTCTGCAAGAATGAATTTTCATTTGTCCAGTTTGAGCAGGGTCATTTTGTTCTTTCAAACATGCTTAACCATCTTGACCCGAATGCACTTCCTCTGCTTGGCTGCCATGAGCATGAAACACATTTACGTTTTTTCTTTGGGGGGGGGGGGGGGGGTTTCTCCCCTCAATGCCAAGAAAGTGTTGCAGGTTCCATGTTCACCACCAATCTCGTAAGATGACCTCTGTTGGTAGGGTGAGAGTGGCATATGGGTACAAATTGGCACCCCCCCAAAAAAACCCTGTCTCCACATATATCTCATAATTGCACACTGCATTGTGAGCGCCTTGTTTAGCACCAATTAAAAGCAGTAGAGGTTTCTTTCTTAATCATTGTGACTCCGTTGTGGAAGGGGTGACTCTGCCAAACAGGCCCTGTTTGCTCTCCCAATCCCTTGTTATGACTGCCACCCGCCTCACAGAGGCCAGTCTAGACGCAGGCTAAGCAGGGTGGGACGCATGAGACGTTTACAGTTAGTTCTGTTTTTCTCTCTCTTTCTCGCTCTCTCTCTGGGCTGAGAAACTCTCTTTCCCACCCACAACTGCTGCTGAACTCAACATTGTCTTCCTGTGGCGGCTTGTTTTCTCAATATAAGTCAAAGCTCAAAAGCCACATACAGATAGGGAAAGACCAATAGGTAAGCTCAGAGAGAAAACAAAAGAGCAAGGCAGGGGAGGCGGTCTAGAAAATGCAAGGACTTCTCCAATTTATGAAAGGTGAAGTTACTGTAGTAGGTGGAGAGATTTTTTTCCTCCGTGCCTGGGGCCGGGTTTCTTGGCTGGGATTTACCCACAACACTTTATTTTACAACCCTGAGAAAACACGTCAATAAACGGTAACCAAAGAATGCTTGCACGAGAGGCATGCTTAAGCCCTACATACATTCCTCTATTCTCTCCCAACAGAGCTGTTCAACTCTACTTTTAAACACTGGACCACTTGCATATTTCAAACTACCACACCTCCCCACAACAATATATAGTCGATACTGTATAATACAATATACACATTTTGTAATATTTAATAGGAACTGTCTTAAAGCTGGGATATATAGTTTATAGTTGTGTGCTGGTGTCACACACCAAAAATAGCATATCTAGCCCACAACCCCAACAGGTTGTTGAGAAACGGGTAGTCTACTTGTTTGAGTGCAGCCGCCTGCTCAGCTGCTGCGAGGCCGTTGCTCTCAGGCCCCCAGCACCAATGACAGATGTGCACTTGTTGGCTGTAGTCACGCATGGCCAGTACCCCGCCGCCACTCCACTGTCAGCAGTGTTGCCAGATTTTATGAGAGAAATAAGCCGCCAGGTCCAAGAAAGCAAAGCCCAAAAGAAGCGACTAAATGGGCCACATTAGCACTTTAAGGTGCATTGTGAGCTTGTGTATTTTCAAAAAGTCTTGAAATAAAATGTGGAATATTTGGAAGATTTCTTTACTGACACAAAACATTTTCAGATGGGGGTTAGGGATAAATACATAGCCTATTTGAGAACCACTGGCTTAAATATTAATAATGTTTTGGAAGCAAGCCCAAATAAGCAACTACACTTTAGAAACGGGCCCCAAAATAACCGCAGTCCACAACTACCAATATTTACAAGCAACTTCACAGAAAATCAAGCCCAATGTTGCTTACAATAAGCAGACATGGCAACACTGGTAGTGAGCCAGGACCTGATCAAACAGGCTAGTGGTGGACAAAGTACTCAACTCCAGTACTTGGGTCAAAGTATACAGTAGATACTCCTGGTCAAATATTACTCAACCTGAAGTGAAAGTTGCCCAGTCATATTTTGTACTTGAGATAAAGATAATTAGGTAGGCCTATTCAAAAGTTCACTGTTTGAAAAGGGCTACTAATTCATTCATGTACTTTCCCCTCTTCCTAGAAATCTAGATGAGATTAGATTAGATTAGATTAGATGTCTTTATTATCCACAAGGGGAAATTGTTTTGCTAGTGTAGTCAAAAGTACAACATTTCTCTTTGAATTGTAGTGGACTGAAAGTATCTAGAAATACAGGTATATGCATACTCAATTGTCTTTTACAGTGGGTACCCTGAGTACAACACTCAAGTAAATGTACTTGAGTAAATGATATTGGCTGTAGTCACGCATGGCCCACCACCACTAGCACACTGTCAGCAGGGTAGCGAGACAGAACCTGATCAAACAGGCTCGCTGGTGAAGCCACCTGCATTGGAACACTGGTCTTCTGCGTGGGAAACCAAAGCTCGCGGCTGAAGCAGTAGTTGTTTTGGTTTCCCTCACCAGGTGGTTACATCGGGGGCTCATCCGGGGACGGCAGGGGGGTGGGGGGGTGTAGTTCCCCTTTGGGTGAGCGGTAGATGTTTGTGCATGCCGGTTTCCCACATCACTCCAGGTGGTCACGCATATTCAGCACAACATCTGTGAGGTTCTGCTGGATGGATAGTGGCCATCTCTGGTCAGTGCTGCAGGCTCTTTAAACCCACACGGCATGTGATTTATCACGTAAACAAGGAGTCTACAGTGATGATGACCGTGAACAACACGTTTATTGCTTCCCAAACTCTTTCATATCAAGGACTCCCATAGTGATTTGTGTTTGGCTGCAGACCCCCATCTGAAAATACTTTGTTCCCAGGACCCCTGGGAGTTGTTAAAATATTGTAGTTGCTCTACAAGCATTGCAATGCCATGCACGTGGAGCTTGTAGATTGTATATTTTCACGAAAATGTGAACAAATGTGGGAAAAGAAACATACATCAAATAGCCAATGTAGGCTTAAAGTTGGTAAATGATTTTATTGCTATATGATGATTGATTGCTTCTATATTTTGGTGGGGGACCCCTGGAACGGCCTCAAGGACCCCTCCGCATCCTCAGACCCCACTTTGAGAAGCACATGCTAGGTGATATGACACCGGAGAACATTTTTGTTGGGGGGGGGAGAATTACTTCAGTGAAGTATTCTATGATGGTGGATTGGTGGTGCATTCAAAATGAGAAACTGATTTACAGAAAGAACTCTCCCAGAGCTGAGGTTTCCAGACTGGATGAGTTATTTATTGACAACAGGGGCATGTCTCTATCTGAACTCCTGTCTGAATACGAACACGCACGCTCTAACATGTCTGCTTCCTTAGCAAGTAGAGAATGCTTGTTTAGTGGCCAGGCAGGCACCTTGGTCTTGGTGTGTGTGTGTGTGTGTGTGTGTGTGTGCGTGCGTGCGTGCATGCACATGTGTGTGTGTGTGTGTGTGTGTGTGTGTGTGTGTGTGTGTCCATCTGTGGCTCTGATGAACGTTTATACATGTGGTCATCTGTGTGTATAATTATGTACAGTATATGCATGGTTTGAGTGTGAGTGCATGTGTGTTTGTGTGTGTGATGTATGTATGTGTGTGTGTGTATACATTTGTTTGTGCAACTCTGCATGTGGCTGTTTTGAGTATGGTTTAGGTGTTGTTGTAGTAGGACGGTTTACAAGTAAATGACTGTATTTCTGTATAAATTTGTCTTTGTGCGTGGGTGTGGGTGTGCGTGCGTGAGTGAGTGCGTGCGTGCATGTGCGCGTGCGTGTGTGCGCGTGTGTTGCTCAAAATGTGTGTTGCTCAAACCGAACTTCCTGATTTTCTGGCTCAACTGCCGCCTCACATCTCCTCGCCTCTTATTGGACAACGTTCCTCCCTGCCTGTAAAAATATAAACATGAACAATCGGGTGTGGGGGGGGGGGGGGGGGGGGGGGGGGGGGGGAGAGACATGACAACATAACATGAACAATTGGGGTTGGGGTGGGGAGATGACAACATAACATGAACATATGTAAACTTGATTTTACTACACCTTTATTTTAATACAGGAAACGTCTCATTGAGATGCAAGGTTGAATGTGTAGGGATCCTGGGATATTGAGACATCACTATGTATTGCTATTGGTTGTATAGTGACGTACAGTAAGAGTTCTGACCTGCTCAACACTATAACACTAATCAAACTAATCATAAATCATCATATCCTTTTTTTCTAACCAGAAACAAGAAACAAGTAAAGATCACCAGTGCACATAGGAGGCCATATAAAGCTCACTGTCTCACTGAAATTAAAATATCTTGACCAAGACAGCAGCAGGAAAATAATGTTTATATAAAGAATAAACACAAACAATACAGACAAAATAGGCCTACAACTATCACACACTATAATTAAGGAGCCAGTTGAACAATGTTCAACAAGCCATTTCAATAAGAAAGGCCATCTGGCCTTCTTATTGAAACATTACTTCCAGGCTTTCTACTAAAGCGCGGTGCATTAGGAGACAGCATTCGCTCTCGTCGTCAAGGGAGAAAAAAGCAGTATAAGCACATCACACATAAGCACTTTTCATAGAGGCACGTTGTTCTAATCTCGGTAATCATTTTGTTTTCCACAAACCCTGCTGAGGAGGCCTTTACATGTGAGCTCCCATCCCATTGACTCTGGCTTGTTGGGGCAGGTGACAGGAAGGTTGCTTAGTGACTGGCAACTCCCCCTCCTCACCACCTTCCTAAATCGTGTCTGGGGTTCAATGGTTCACAAGCTCTTTGAAGTATAAAAGGAGGGGACATGAATAATTTATTTTTTCTCCTGCATGTGGCCACCGACACTTCTCTGTCAGGCTGGCTCAAACAGGTAGAGGTGTCCCAGCAATGTCAGAAGGTGGTAAATATTTCAGGGATCTTGCTGCTTTACACTGATGGAAGTAAATGAAGTGAGCTGTGTTCATTTTGTATTTTTGAAGCTAACCCCAGAATCCTGGAGTTAGCTTCATTTTTTGTGTGTCACCATAACATTATCTCCAAAGAATGAAATATGTGTGCCTGAAATCAGGTCTTTAGACATAGCGCTCCCTGATCCAGATTTTGACGCAGGCCATGCAGCGTATATCTTTTCTGTATCTCGGTTATGAAACCCACCCCGCCTGCCTCTGATTGGCCTACTGAACGTCCCCTTCTGTGACGCACGCAAAACTGCTTCACCTCTAGTCATGCGTCACATTCCAGGAGGACAACTCTGCCCGGTTTTCCTCCATGGTGGAAATTAGTGCTCGGCACTGACACTGCCTATGGCCAGTATGGGGGACGATAATTTGTGATTCTGTCCCTAGCGGTACATAGCTCGAATGGCGCTGAGTCGGTCGGCTCTAGCGGCCATCGCGCAACGTTCAGCAAGGCAACTCGCTCGCTTTGCGGCGCCTCTCGATGCTCAAGGCCGCCAGAGACGGCGCGCCTCCGTCATTATAGTCTCTCAAGACAGAGAAGGGGGCGCTGTTTCTCCTTTGTTTTCCAGATGGGTTCCCAGATTGCCGTCATTAGAAATGTTTTTGTCTAACTACTGCTGTACTCTTTTCTCTCCAAGTGGGCGCTTGGTGGGACAAAAACGTTACATAAACCTAACCTTAATCCCAATAATATAATGTGAGACGGATTTCAGAGAAGATTTTAAAAAGCAGCGTCGGGAGAGGGGTTTGATCCTTAGGCACAAGGATTGTAAGTCCAATGCTTAAGTGATATGTTTTGAGTGTAGACAGACAGACAGACAGACAGACAGACAGACAGACAGACAGACAGACAGACAGACAGACAGACACACAGACACACAGACAGACAGACAGACACGCACAGGTATGTTTTGCTTCAGGTAAGGTAAGTTAGTCATAGAAATGTATGGCTTTATAATACCGTAGAAACAGTAAAATCCTCAGTGATTAGACTGAGTGTACAGTGGACCCAACAGTAGGCCTACCCTTGCACAGATAATTTCCCTGTACAGTCTCTAGTCTAAACGTTCTGGTAATCGATGTGCTCTCCCATATGGCAACCCTCCCAAGCCAGGCCCACCAATAAGAACACACCCTTTTAGAGATAGGAGCAGAATAGATCTCTAGGGAATATTTCCCCGTGCTATTTGACACACTGACTGTAGGCCCTGTTTGGTAAGAGCAGTCGGAGCAAACGTTTGTGATTTGGGCCAGGCCACCTTTTTTTTTCTCCTTTTTTTTTAAACACAGGTTTGTAGGTTAGCACACACAGAGAGAAAGGAAACAGTATTAACGGAGGCTATATTTCTGTACACAGTGTCTTTGTGAGAAGGGCTTTAAGCCCGTTTGCTAATCTGGTGACAGTGGCAGGCACATGCTTCCATAGAGGGAGTAGACAGAGTATGAGGCTGCAGCCTGCAGGGAAGGGAAGGAAGGGGGTTGGTGTGGTGAGTTGATACAGGAGAGAGACTAGTAATTCTTTGGGGGAGGGGTTTACAAGTAGTCTTGTTGGTCAAATTGATGTGCCACTGTGACACGCTTGAGAAATCTCTCTCTGTGTGGCAATGTGTGTCTGTCTGTGTGCAGTGTGCACATACATTTGCTTTTGTGTACATGCCTGTATGTATACGTATACGTGTGTGCGTTCGTGCGTGTGTACTGCTGTGTTTTCATGGACACGTCTTTAAAAGTAAATGTGTTTTATGATTTTTATTTTTGTCTATTCCAGAAAGCATAATTCATCTGCATTCTATCCCTATGCATGTGTGCACATTTCTACCTATCTAAGTGTATCTATTTGCATATGCACACATGTACTTTTGTTTTGGTTTGTCTGTCTGCTTGGGTTTGCATCTGTCTGTGCTTGTCGTATGTGTGCTTACGGTAGGTTGTGTACGTGTACGTGTACGTGTACGTGTACGTGTACGTGTGCGTGTGCGTGTACGTGTACGTGTGCGTGTGCGTGCGTGCGACTGTGCGTGCGCACGCAGTCCTGTGTCTCCACGTGCTGTCAAATGTGCCCGTGTTCTGTCAACTGACATGTGCCTTGTTCAGGACCTGCGTGCCTCTATTTTTGTGTGCTACAGTGTGCGTCCCCATCGGTGTGTTTGTGTGTCAGTGTGTGTGTGTGTGGGGTCCATGTCTCTCTGCCTGCAGGTCTCCTACCAGTTTCTTGTTGCCAGATTATGTGCGAGAAATAAGCAACCAGGTCTATGAAAACAAGCCCAAAAGCAGCGACTATGTCAGCTTAATTACATATAGAACCGAACCTATACACCATCTATTTGAAGATAGACAATCTACAAGCTCACAGCACACAATGTATTTGTCCGTGAACCCCACGGACAATGCATTGTGAGCTTGCTATTTTCCAAAAAAATCATAAAATAGATTTGCAATATGTTTTGAAACACTGTAAAAGGGCACAAGATAGCTTCAAAAAGGGGGGTTCACGGACAAATACATACAATTTGGGAGGTCCTTGAAATGAAAATGTTTAAGAACCACTGATTTAAACAACATTAGGAAGCGAGCACCAAATAAGCAACTACAGACAGTACACTTTAGAAACTACCCACCCCCTCCAAAGAAAAGAAAAAAACCCTGCAACCCGAAACCACCACAAGCTACTTCACAGAAAATCCCCAGCTCAACACGGCGCAAATCTTCATATATTCCTTCACAGCAAATGTTTTTACTTTTTAACTCATATCTTTGTTTCTGGGTGGTAATATAGAAAAGGTTTTTTGTCTGAAAACTGTCATGATTTAGAAGGCATTTTGTAGAATCTATATGGTCTTCAGGTCTCAATGTCGCTTATAATAAGCGGACATGGCAACACTGAGTTTCCCATCCTCCGAGAGATGACACTCAGGAGGAGGGCCATGTGACCCAGCATCCACGTTCCCGGCAGCAGCAGCAGCAGCAGCAGCAGCAGCAGCAGTAGCAGCAGCGGCGTCTCTGACAGAGGAACAGCCTGCTTCATAGCCTATACCTCTGTCATAACCATGTAGTCCAATTGCCACTTGCATATGTTGGGCAATTTTCATAACGTGTGACCATACCATTAACAAAATCATCATGCTTTAAGCAGCATGTGACGTGTCAAACTAGAGGGTTTTCATGATTCTGAATCCATTCCAAGCATTGGTTTTGCACAAAAACACAGCACATTTGGGCACATTTTGGGCAAATGGCTATGGCTGTTTTTAGCCCAACAAGTGTTTTTTGTGCAAAATTATGCTTGGAATGGATTCAGAACCCCCTAGTTTGACAGGTCACATGCTACTTAAAGCATGATGACATTGTTTTTTTTTGCCTTATATACCTGTATATGGCCACAAATGACCACCTATTATGAAAATTGCCCAACCTATGCAAGTTAGCATCCGGCAGTTTCTACATGGGGACCCATACTCAACATTTCTAACATGAAGATATGCGCTCCACTGAACACTCCTTTATAGTTTCTACTTTCTCTTATTGCGACTGCAGGTCGCATTTATATGAAAACGTGCATTTCCCATCAGTCAGTCCGTCCGTCCATCCGTCCGTCCGTCACCCCATGCCTCCATATGGTCATGCCTCGTGACATCACGTGACATCATCAGGGATGGAGATCCCTGATGTCATCAATATTATAAGTCTGTATATGGGAATGCCATATAGGATACTAGTTGTTTGTATATTGGTTAATTGTGTTTTAGCATCCACAAACGATGTCCTCAAAAATATTCTGGCTAGGGGAGAGCGGGGTCAGTTGTGTAGGTAGGACGGTTTCACCTTTCACTGGATACCATGCAACACCTTTTCGTCGCGTATTTCCGGTGACGTCATTCGATTCCACAGCGCCCGAAAGCCTCGCAGACAAAAAAAAATCCATTTCCGCCTAAGATTGACCGAGCTACAGACCCTTTTGTGTTTTTGCACGCTTTAAGTAGCGGAGACTGGGGGAGAGACAGGGCGGTCAGCGCGCAATTTACTAATTCCCTCCCTGCACAGAGACTAATTCATTTCAAGTAACCAAACTTTTTTGTGAACAAGATACACTTGTCCTCTCACATTACCCCAAGTGTTTTTTAATTTTGGTGAAACGAGTCGGACGCAATCGGCAAGCAAAGTGATCTCGCGCTCACTTCCTCATCTTTCGTCCTTGCGAAATCCTTTCGTCCTCCTGAGCGCGAGATCACTTGCTTGCCGATTGCGTCCGACTCGTTTCACCAAAATTAAAAAACACTCGGGGTAATGGGAGAGGACAAGTGTATCTTGTTCACAAAAAAGTTTGGTTACTTGAAATTAATTAATCTCTGTGTAGGGAGGGATTAGTAAAATGCGCATCAACCGACCCCGCTCTCCCCTACTATAGGCACATGTAGTCGTGTACCACATGAAGCTTAATATGAAGTAGCCGTGCATACAAAATAACAATACACAACACACAAAATAAAAAATACAAATGAGAGAAGCAGAAACGGACAGCAGAAATGCAGTACGCACCACCCTAGCTGACGGTATTCAGGTTTTAGATTCAAGCCCGAAACTACGATTGAATTGGCAGGCCAATTTCCCAGGATACATGGAGAACGAGTAGATAATTGCCTTGGTCACAGTGTGTTCAGCATGCGGTTGAGACACTCAGTTGCGAGTCTGACTCTCCCACACATAATTTCTTTTTGGAGGCGAGTTTACTTGAGAAACATTTCGAGAGCAGGCAGAGATGTCTTCATTATCAGACCCACTTTAAAGTTTTTGTATACTAGGGATTCTGGACGCTGCACAGCCCTCACAACTACAACCTAACCCTGTGGCTCTGGCTGGATCTGATTTTTATGGTTATGTCAGAGTCCGCGCTGTATTTTAATACCAGGTCTTATTGCTTAAAGGTATATTCAGTGATTTCACTCAAAAAACCTTAGGTTTCGTTTTTGGCTGGGACCTAAGCCTTTCATCCAATCAGGATAGAGAGCCAAAAACGAAACCTACGTTTTTTTGACCCCCAGGGGTTAACTGGGGACGGGGAGGAACTCCTTATATGGTCAGCACACTCTATAGTAGAGAGGATTATCACAACAAAACAAAAAAATAAGTGATATTTGAATTAAGTGAAATCACTGAATATACCTTTAACTTAAGACATGGAGGCGTGATCAATGCCATTTGGCTATTCTGAGTGGCCAAAGAGCATTGACCACGCCTCCAGGTCTTAAGTTAAGTAATAAGACCTGGTACTTAACCCATTCTGAACGGGCACCCATTTTGGTGTTGGCATCATGTTATGCTTTAGCTATTTAAAAATAGCAGATCTACAAGCTCATATCGCGCCACCGAGTGGCGCGATACGAGCTTGTAGGTCTGCTATTTTTTGAAAAATCGAAGAACGACTGACATTTTTAGAATCTGATCTCAGGTCAGAATGGGTTCATCAGACCAGTGTGTGTCCGGCGGAAACCTGGTATGAATCTGATCTCAGGTCAGAATGGGTTAAGACACGCAAAATACAGCCCACACTGTGTGTCATTCCTATATATGGCATATCAGGTTTGTTAATGGTTATATGTGAGCCATAGTGACGTGGCCATAGTCCTCCTACCCTTGTGACGGACTTGACCCCGAGACATCGGAGTACGAGACATCGGAGTATGTGATCAGTGCACCAACCGGCCAAAGCCACCATAACAGTAAGACGCCTGAGGTCGCGTGCACGTCACATCCGCCTGGGTGACAGCAGACTGCTGGGCGAGCTCTGGCGCTTTGGCATAGGGGGTCAGTCAGATCAGCATATGGATTGGATTGATGAATTCTGTACTGGCCATGTATGAAGTGTACAGGGTTTGATGAGGTCAGATCACTTATGGAATGTCAGAACGGGTCAGCTCCATATATGGAGATCTAAGGGTGGCAGCGGGGGCAGTGTCTTGAGTGTACAGGCTTTGATGAGGGCCCAGGTAGGAGCCTGTATGAGAACTAGTTTTCGCCGGCTGCCGGGCGTGGCTGCATTAATAACTTGGGGGCAGGCCCGTCTAAAGTTTAAATGGACAGATGTCACGTGATGTCACGAGACATGGGCACCATAATTATGGGGACTATCCCATATATGGGGATTTTGAGTGACTGAAGGACAAAAAATTAGGACAGGTTAAATTTAAGGCTAACGGTGCGTTCAGACTTGAATTTAAATATTCGCCGATCGGTTCGTCCTGTTTGTGCTGCGCCAGGTCGCGTCGCGCCTGTTCACGACGTTCGCACAACATCTCGTCTTTGCATCGACATGATATTATTTTGGGTATAGTGTCTGTCGCTGTCACGTCTGCCACCTTGATTGGCTGACAAATAAACATATTTTAATTTATGTCTGGAAAACCTTTTTATAGGTATATTCAGTGATTTCACTTAATTCAATTTTTTTTGTTTTGTTGTGATAATCCTCCCTACTATAGAGTGTGCTGGCCATATAAGGAGTTCCTCCCTGTCCCCAGTTAACCCCTGGGGGTCAAAAAACCTTAGGTTTCGTTTTTGACTCTCTATCCTGATTGGACGAAAGGCTGGGTCCCACAGCCAAAAACGAAACCTAAGGTTTTTTAAGTGAAATCACTGAATATACCTTTAAATTGTATCTACCTTTTGTCCAGCACCAGCGAGGTAGTGGATGCATGTTGCGCAACCTACTTGTTTTTAAATTAACATAATAATAGCCTACCAATACCAAAAACTAACGGGAAAAGAGGAAAAATCTAGGATAAAACTGGTGTCAGTGTGTGTAGAGAAAAACAATAATTATCTTAACTATCTAGAACTGTCCTTTTTTGTTATTTTTAGGCCTTTTATTGATAGATAGATCACAGTACGTAGAAGTACAAGGTGTCTGGACCGCTAAGCCGGCCCAGGCCTAGAACTGTACTTTTGAGTCCATTCTCTGGCTAATGTGTTGAACTTCTGTTTGTCAGATTTATAGATCTGCGCAATGTCTGGGACAAGAGGGTCATCCGGGTTTGGATCGCATAGCAAAGCGCAAATGGATAATACCACTTTTGACACCGTAAGTGCAGGTGACCACTGTGATTTTAAGATGTCGAGGCAGATGTTGCCACTGCTGCTTATGTTAGGGTGATAGATCTTCGATGTGAATTCCACCTTTGGCGGTTTGAAGGGGTAGTCAGAGGGGAGGTGGATATCAAGGACGAACAGCCCTCCTTGATACGGGCTGTCAGTCGGTCCCATGATGGTAGCCTTCCAGTGGAATAAGTCCTCACCGACTGGACCGGCTGTACACTGAGCTGGTGGGTCCCTTCCCAAGTCAAGCAACTCCTTCTGGATTCTTTTTGAAGCCATTACGTCAGACCCTGTTGAAATTTTGTCTGTAGTGAGAGGTTGGACAGCTGTCAGAGATTTCACTTCACTGGTTTGATTCGGGTCAGTAGTCTCCAGTGACTTCTCCGTGAAATCTGAGTGGCGTAATTTACACACTGACAGATGTATAGGCTGTGACCTGTCTTTTAAGGACAACATCGCCCTGTGACGTCACAACGGGCAGGTTGTGACACGTGCAACCTAAATCAGCCTGTCTGTCTGCCCAAATATGGAGATGAGTGATGTCATAGTACTGACATCATCCACTGGCCTCCTCTGATACAGCTACTGATGTCATAAGTCACAGACGGGCCTCTAGGTACTGAACTAGTTTTGTGACTTCATAATTTCAGATTCACCATCGCGCCGTCACTCCATATTTGGGCAAGACTAATAGAAACGTCTGGGTTTCCGAGGCTATAGGGCAAGACTGACGTCATATTATTACGATGACATTGTGGCAGAGGATTGTCCCAGTTTTAAGCAGGGTGTCCCGAGTCCCGACAAATATCATACTATAATTAACCGAATGTCTGTGTGTCTGTGTGTGTGTGTGTCTGTCAGAAACATTGCCGTAACTCCTTACTGCCTGCACCAATCACTCCCACAGGCATTGACCATATGAATATGGAGGGCGTAACGAAGCCCTTTTTTCGATTTGACACTAATTAATTTACTAGTCAATTACAAACGCACCCAGGCGCAGTACCCTTCACGGCCACAAGGGGGGGGGGGGGCAAATATCTCACAACGGGTAAGGACTAGTCTCTAAAACATTGACTATCACATAGTGGTTTTCACCACAATCCTATCCTACTATAACTGCGAATCAGTACAGGAAGTTGTCCAGAACCAGCGATCCCTGTGGCGGGGCATGACATCACTGTGACATGGCTATGACAGGGCCTGTGACTGTCACAGCGCTGTGATAGGATACTGACCATGATACTGACCACATGATATGATACTGACATGATACGATCATGATACTGACCAGTAAGACGACCTCGCCCTAAAGGGCCTCGTTGACGGCAGGCTGCTGGGTGAGTGCTGGCGCTTTGGCATGGGGGGGGGGTCAGATCAACATGGAATTAATTCTGTACTGGCCTATAAGGGGCATGTCTTGAGTGTACAGGGTTTGATGAGGTCAGATCAACATTATGGAATATCAGAACAGGTCAGCTCCATATATGGAGATCTAAGGGTGGTAGTGGAGACATTCTCTTGAGTGTACAAGGTTTGATGAGGGCCCAGTTAGGGCCCGGCCTTAATTCTTTATGTCAGAACAGAGTCTGACATATATCCATATATGGAGATCTAAGGGTTTGAGGTTTTAGGTCAGATGTAGAATTGCCAATATTGATGACATCAGCAATGTATGTATTTGTGTGTGTGTGTGTGTGTGTGTGTGTGTGTGTGTGTGTGTGTGAGAGAGAGAACCTACTACCAGTTCCAATATCAGCAAATCCCTGGCATGTCGTTTTTCGTGATTTTTGAGGATTTGAAAAAAAGATGAAAATTATAAAAGAAACGACATACAATAGTCCATGGTTTCAGACGGCATACTATAGTATGTCATATTTTCATGATGTTGGGACAATATGTCAGAGCCAGGACTTGAACCTGCGGCCTCCTGATTGCAGGCAGGCCCTGTACCCAGTGAGCCACTGCACACGCTGTTCTCAAAAAGGCCCAATAGATAATGACAGAAGAGCCAGAGACTTGTTTCCATTGTGGTTCATAAACATTCAAAAGTCTAGAGATAAACAACAGCAAAAGAAACAATAGACAAATCTCCTGTTATTTTATTTTTGGTATTTATTTTTGTATCAATGTTGTTACTCAAAGGGAACATCAGACTGCATTGTGGCAGGTAGCAAGTAGATCAGTGACTTAGCACACCCTGGCTGCATGATCTGGAGGTTGTGGGTTCAAACCCCACTCAAATCTTTACTGCTATTGCCATTGAGAATGCATTGGGCGTTTAAGTTAAATAACTCAGAAACGACAAAACATTTAAAAGTAAAAAGTTCCAGCATGTGTCTCCACAGTAAGCTGAATAATGAAAAGTGTGAATGGAGTTTCTGCCATTGAGCCCCATTGTAAATGTCTCAAATTTGAAAGCACTATATTTCTAAAACTATGACACATTTCAAAGATTCCTTTTCAGGCAAACATGTCCAGCGTAAGATGAACCTAAGTAGGCTAGAATGGGGTTGGTAGGTTTAAGTATGTAGGACTAGTAGCATGCCAAAGTTTGTGCTATTGCCATAGAAAATGCATTGGGCGTTTAAGTTAAATAACTCAGAAACTACTAAACATTTCAAAGTAAAAAGTTCTAGCCCTGGAACATGACTGCCATGATGATTATCATGACAGTCATGCAGAAACTTCACCCTGTTTTTTGCGCTCGCTGCATTTACAAGATTTCCGTATATATAAACATTCAGATTTCAAATATAAAGTACTCACAAAGTGTCCCACGGGTGTTAGTTAGTAGCAGCGCCAGCGATTAGAATTGCTGCATCCTGCGTTGTTTAAAAAAAAAAGTATTTTTGTCCGAGCTCCCTGGCTACTTTTTTCAAACGGGGTTCGTTTGGGAAATCCACAGTTGCATACCGGGAGCGCACTCGCCTATTAGTCTGTATTGGCAGGGCGGTCAGCGTACCTATATCGAACACACCGAGTGCCACCCTCCTCCCGACCGATAGGGGCGCGTAGTTGAAAGCCAATGGCAAAATAACACCTCGGATAAAAATGCTTTTTATTGGCCCAGGCCGTAGCGTAACGGTCTGGGCACCAGACTGGTGATCCAGTCGCGGTGTGCCGCGGGTTCGACTCCCGGACCCGACACGGCCTTTACCGCATGTCATCCCCCCATCTCTCTCCCGTTTCCTGTCAGCCTACTATCTGTCCCTTAAAAAATCAATAAAAGGCGTAAGCCGCAAAAAAAATATCTTAAAAAAAAAAAAAAAAATGCTTTTTATTAAACAACGCGGGATGCAGAAATTCTAATCGCTGGAGCTGCAACTAACTAACACCCGTGGGACAAATTGTGAGTACTTTATATTTGAAATCTGAATGTTTATATATACGGAAATCTTGTAAATGCAGCGAGCGCAAAAAACAGGGTGAAGTTTCTTCATGACTCTGAATACGAGTCATGAACCATGGCTAAAAAAGTTCCAGCATGTGTCTCCACAGTAAGCTGAATAATAAAAAGTGTGAATGGAGTTTCTAGGTGAAAGTGCTTTTTTGACGTGCCAATGTCTGCCATTGAGCCCCATTGTAAATGTCTCAAATTTTAAAGTACTATATTTCTAAAACTTGTCAATCCTAGCAAAATAAATGAGCAAATGGCGAAGTTGTTTATTAGAAAAGGCGATACTTGCGGAATGGAAAGTCATAAAAAAACATCCTCAATTTAGCAAAAATGTTTTTACACTTTTAGAGGTGATTTTTGCTTGTTAGGGTGCAGTCACACCGAACTTTAACCATATATTTATGACACTCGTCTGCATAATTATGCAGGCAGATTCTGCCAATGCTTTTCAATGGAAATGGAGAAACGGACCGTTTCTTTTTTCGGAGACCCGCGAATGGCAACAATTAACCGCTTTGTTCCCTTTGAAAAGCATCGGCAGAATCTGCTAACCTGACTCTGCCAGATGGGGGCGGTATTGGGTAACCATGTTCCCCAAGACAGCATCCATCTGAGATCGCTCAGGGGATTGAGCTAACACCGAACCGCTCCGGTTCGAACCAATCAGCGTGAGCTAAGAGCGGGATATGTGCGAAACCTGATGTGACGCTATATAGACACGTCAATATGATTGGTTGTGTTTGCACGCCCACACGGTGATAGACAGACGGTCTCATCCAATCATCTACCAAGTATCTTGAAGAAAAGGAACAGCCCCGTCATCGAATTGGCTCCCGAGATCCCAGATCCCAATAAGTTGTGAAACAAACTTGTGTAGCAAGCTTCTTGGATCTGGCAGAGTCAGGTTAAGAATCTGCTGCATAGGCAAAATTAAAGTTCGGTGTGACGCTTAAATAATTATCTTAAATGGGGAATATGGAAATACAGTTGCAAAATAGGTTCCGATGTACAATAGGAAATAACTCACAAGACTGAATAGCTTTTTTTTCTCTCAGATGGCCAAGTCGACTGATTATATTTACATTTACATATTATTTGCTCCAGGTCAGTTGATGGTTTAATCAGAAGTCACAAGATAATCCACATTTATTTTAGTTCACTACGGTTTTGCTGTGTTTTATCATTGGACCACTTCACTTTAATAACCATATATTAATGATCCAGCTAGGACTTCACACTCGTCTGCAGCAGTTTAAACTTGGAAGCGACAGCAGGTAAGCAAGCCTGCTGTCGCTTACAACACTGTTGACTCACTATTCACGTTGGCAGGAGAAAGAAGGGCATGTATTTCCTTTACATACTACTTAATAATAATAATAATAATAATAATAAACTTTATTTATATAGCACCTTTCATACATAAATGTAGCTCAAAGTGCTTTACAGAGAAGAAAAGATAATAAAAACAAAAGCAAAACAAAACAGCATTAAAACAGGCATGCAGTTAAAACAATAGGACAATAACGCAGTGTCAAATCAGGAGAAGGCAGTGGTACAAAGATAAGAACAGATAAAATAAGGCAACGACATTAAAAAACAAGCAGTAATACAATACAGTGAGGACGTGAATAGCAAAAAATAAAAGATCACTTAAAAGCAATGTTGTAGAGGTGGGTCTTAAGCTGAGCTTTAAAAATGTCTACAGAGGCTGCCTGACGAAGGTACAGTGGGAGCTTGTTCCATGCCGACGGCCCGTAGAAGCAAAAAGCTGCTTCCCCGTATTTTTTAGTTGCCATTTATTTAGGCAAAGCGAGCAGGCCAGCAGTGGAAGACCTTAGGGGCCGGTTTGGGACATATTTAGGCAGGCAGTCATGTAGGTAGGAAGGTGCGAGACCATTGAGAGCTTTATAGACAAGTAAAATAATTTTAAAATCAATCCTAAAAACAACAGGAAGCCAGTGCAGTGATGCCAAAACTGGAGTAATATGTTCTCTCATCTTAGTTCTAGTTACAACTCTAGCTGCTGTATTTTGGACAAGTTGTAGTCTGTCAGTTGTTTTCTTAGGCAGTCCTGAAAAGAGTGCATTGCAGTAGTCAAGCCGAGAAAAAACAAAGGCGTGGATTAGCGTTTTTGCATCGTCCAAGGACAAATAGGCTCTGATTCGTGCAATATTTCTAAGGTGAAGAAAGGCAATCTTGGTAACATGATTCAGATGTGTGATCAGAATCAATAATAACCCCCAGGTTCTTTACTGTACTGTTACTTTCTACAGTCAGGTTGCCAAGCCTGCTTATTATTGATTATTTCTGCTCGCTAGAACCGATTATGAGAACTTCTGTCTTATCCTCATTTAGCTTGAGAAAGTTCTCACTCATCCAACATTTGATGCTAGACAGACAGGTCAGCAGTGGGTCTAAGGCACAGGGATCATCTGGGGCCACAGAAAGATATAGTTGAGTATCATCAGCATAGAAATAAAAATTGACTCCGTGATTGGTAATGAGTTCGCCCAATGGCAGTATGTACAAGGACAAAAGCAGAGGACCAAGAATCGAGCCCTATGGAATACCAGAACTGATGTCGTGTTTGTCTGAGTCAAACTCGAACTTAATTTACTTGTGCTATGATCTGAAGGACATACTGTCTAGCCTGGTGTTTCAGTGGAAACTCATAGTAATGTCAGTGGTGTTAGCTTCAAAAGGTCAAATTAGCTTTTTATGTGAATTGCTTTTTTATAGGGATACTTAAATCAAGCATACAATCTAGAGCTATTCTGATTCTGAATTTTAAGGGCAGAGCTCTTCTCGGCATTGACAAGACTGACTCATATTCAAACCTGGCCTCTGCTTAGTGATCAGTCAATACAGAACAAGAAAACATTTCCCAAACCTTACAGAAATCATCATCAATCCTAAGGTAAGTATTAATCATGTTATTAGCAACACAACTCTTTTCAGCCATACATATGTAGCCAGGCAGAGTTTGAGCCTCAGGGGCCACCATACAATGCCTGCACTTAATTTCCTCATTGTTCAATCAGAGTGAGTATTTATAGGCCCTGCAGTCAGTCTACCAAACATAGGCTCTGGGTGTTGCCGACCTGAGCCTCATTTGTTCTATGTTTTATCTTTTCCCTGACTGGGTGAGTGTGTGTATGTATGCATGTTTGTGTATATATATATATATATATATATATATATATATATATATATAGCATTTTTAATTATTTGTGTTACTACCCAGGTTTAGGACATGTGTGACGAGTCAATGTGCCAAGAAGGATAACATGACAGAACACAGACACTTGAAGGTATATGTAAACAATTTGGTGTTCTGATTAGATGCTGTATTTTGCTATATTGTAGGCTACTAAATGGTTGTTTGTCTCCATTTCCTTAGTAATCACCACTGCTGTTTTGTTTTGTTTAGTTTAAGTTATACTGTTAGTTTATTTGAGCCATTTCTGTTTGAGCTGTTTTCTCTTATGCAAATTGTCGAGTTATTCCATAAAGGCTCTTCACAACGCTATAAGCTCTGTAGTATTTTATTTGCAACAGCACAATAAATCTCACGTAACATCCCGTCCTAGTAGTGTACACAAACTTCCCTCGTATCCGCTGCCTGCGTCAACATGCACTGATGTCACATCCGTTTTCCCCCCTTAAAGACATCTCATGCATTCAACCATATCATACTACCACATCTCCCTTTCTGTGAGAACAAAGGGTGGACTACCTTTGTCTCCGCAGGTCTTAAGGGGTTATTCTGCCCTCTTTGGTGAAAGACCTGTCCCGTAGCTGTAACTGTTTGAACATGCAAAATACTAGATAATATACCTTAAATAATTCCATACTAGAATTCTCAACTTAAACTTTTCAGGTATAGAAACGGTAACATTAGAGCATAACAATTCTCACAGTAGTTCCAACTTTCAATAGCCACATTAATCAATCACAATCTTTCACTTCCTTTTCTTTTCTCTTTTTTTTTTTTTTTTTACAAGAAATAAACAGTCACAAATCAAGTCTGTGTGGTTGTCTAACCTCCCTTCCAGACCTGATCCCCTCTGACAGGTGATGTCACCACAGGGAGAGTCGGCTCTGGAGCAGGCAAATCCTCCCCCACCGGCGCCTCTGCGTCGTCGATCAATCCGCCGCCGGTCTGTAAGTGGCACCAGATGATGCCGGTTCCTCCTCAGCGTGCCCTCCCTGGGGCACCTGGACAATATAAGAGCGAGGAGTGTTGTGTGTAGACGGCACCGTGACCTGGACTCTTGCATCGGTGATCCACACATCCTCCCCAGACACGAGAGGCCTCAGGGCTCTCGCACCGTGTCTCCTGTCGAAAGATCTCGCGTCGGTCCTCCTCTTCTCCTTTTCTCTGGCGCCCAACGCATCGCAGTCCGGCAAGGCCTGGATCCAACAGCGTCGGAAGGGCAGGATCTGTAGTGCGAAGGCGGCGCCCCATCAACAGCTCGGCTGGGCTATAACCGTTCTGCAGAGGGGACGCCCTGTAGGCCAGCAATGCACGATATGGGTCCGACGCCTTCTTCAGCAGGTTCTTCACTGTTTGCACAGCCCGTTCAGCCTCCCCATTGCTCTGAGGAAACTTGGGGCTGCTGGTGACATGTTCAAAGCCGTAGTCTGCTGCAAAGGCTCTGAAGTGGCCACCAGAGAACTGGGGCCCGTGACGGGAGAACATGGACTTCAGGTGGACCACCACATCCGAGGACCGTGTGGGCGACAGCTGTGCAATCTCCACAAACCTCGAAAAATAATCTACCACCAGTAGATAAGTCTTGCCATTCAGCGTGAACAAGTCCGCTCCCAAGGTCTGCCACGGCCTGTCCGGCATTTCAGTAGGCATCAGCGGCTCCTTGACGTTTGTCCTCTCCTGGATGCAGGTTCTACACTTCAGCACCATCTCATTTAGCTGGCTGCTGAGCCCCGGCCACCACACAGATTGTTTGGCCCGACCCCTACACTTTGTCACCCCCAGGTGTCCCTCATGTAGCCTCTGCAGCACGTCATCTCGCAAGGCTAATGGAATGACGAGCCTCGTGCCCCGCAGCAGCAGTCCATCATGCACAGTCAACACCGCTCTCTCCGCCCAGTACTGCCTCAACGCACCCTGCAGTTGGCTCTTGTCAGGCCAGCCGTCTGCGCAGTACCTCATCATTGCAGAGCATGCGCTGTCCGCTCTCAACTGCTCACGTAGGTTGCTCAGATAATCTCCACAGACAGGCAGGTTGCCGATGACAGAGTCCATGTAGATGTTGGTGTCCTCCAGTAGGCTTGTTTCCATGTGTGCTCTCGTGGCTCTCAGAGGAGCACGAGACAGAGTGTCAGCAGTCCATAGGCTTTTGCCAGCGACATGGTTGACTGTGTAGTTGTATCTCATGAGCCTCATCCTAAATCTCTGGATTCTCGGTGGGAGGTCGTCCAAAGCTTTCCCTCCCAGCAGGCTCACCAGCGGTTTATGGTCAGTTTCCAGCTGGAATGGCCTGCCCAGAATGAAGCAGCTGAACCTTTCACATGCCCACGTCGCAGCCAGTGCCTCCTTCTCCACTTGAGCATATCGCTGTTCTGTCGGTGTCATCGACCTGGATGCACATGCTACCGGCGACCACTGGGCGTCACTCTTCTGCAGCAGAACAGCCCCCAGGCCAAAGGAAGAGGCATCAGCAGAGATCTTCAGCACACTGTTTGGGTTGTACAGTGTGAGCACTGGTGTGGATGACAGCTCTGATTTCAACTGATTAAAGGCTGCCTGTCCCCCAATACCAGTGGTTTTTCTTGGACAGTAGGTCTCGTAGCACTTTGTCCTTTTCTGCCAGATTAGGCAGGAAGCGTCCCAGCTGATTGACCATGCCCAGAAAACTTATGAGTTCACTGACATTTTTAGGTGCATCCATCTCCTGTACTGCCCTCGTCTTCTCCGGATCCGGCGTCACCCCATGTGCTGAAATCACATGGCCAAGGAACTTGACTGTGTGGCGTGTGAGCTCACATTTGTCCATGTTGAGCGTAATGCCGGCCTTCTGTGCTTTCTCCAGCACTGCATGTAGCCGTGTATCGTGCTCTTCCTGCGTCTTCCCCCACACAAGGACGTCATCCATGTGACACAGCACCCCTGCTAGCCCACAGGTCACCTCGGTCACCATCATCCGTTGGAAGTGCTCAGACGCTACGCCAAAAGGCAAGCGATTAAAATAGTAGCGCCCAAAAGGCGTGATGAAGGTGGTGTATTTAGCAGAGTCTTTTGTCAAAGGTATCTGCCAAAAGCCCATATTAGCATCTAACTTGCTGAATACTGTAGCACCAGCTAGCATGCCCAGAGTGTGTTCGACAGAAGGTAGGATACATTTTTCTCTGCAGACTGCTTCGTTCATCTTAGTAAAGTCCACACAGATGCGAACTGCACCTGACCTCTTTGGCACCACCACCATTCCGGCACACCAATCAGTCGGCTCCTCAATCTTGGTGATTACGCCCATCTCCTCCATGCGATCGATCTCCTCCTTCACCGTCCCCATGAGCGGCAGAGGGACTCGGCGTGGTGTGTGGAGAGAGAAGGGCCCAGCTCCCGGCTTCAGTTTAATTGCGTATTAAAGGCCTCTGAACAAGACCTAAGCCACAGCACAGCTTCGGATACTGTTGCTTCACTGTGTCCATGGTGATATTGTGAACTCTGTGCACAAGCTGAAGCTGTTCAATGGCAGGCCTCCCCAACAGCGCAGCATGTAGGTCCCGCACAAACAACATAGATGTCCTCTGTGGCTTCCTGGTCACCACTGCGCAGCGTTTCTCTGGCTACACCCAGGACGGAGAGTACATTGCCACCTGGCCCAAACAATGGGCGTGTTGACTTTGCCAGGTGCTTCACATCCTGCTCCCCTATTATGTCATAGTACACCTCGGCTGGCAGGGCAGTGACATCAGCACCAGTGTCTATTTTAAAGCACACATTTTTTTTGTAGTTGCACAGTCCATGGGTCTTCTCCGGCGTCCACAGCTCCTATAAGAAAAAGCTGTCTTCTTCCTCCTCCTCAGTAGTGACGGCATTCAGAGATCTTGCACCGCTTCTGCACACTTTTCCGTAATGCCCCCTTTTTCCACAGTTATGGCACATAACATCTTTAGCAGGGCAGTCCATCATTCCATGTGAGGGCATTCTACCACATCTGTAACAGGCTTTTGAGTTAGGCTGTGACCCTGCATTTGGTCTATACCTGCCCTGCGTCTGTGTCTGAGGCTGTGTCTGAGGCTTTGAGGGGAAAGTAGGCTTCCTGTAGCTCTTGGCATGGACAGCATCAACGTTAGCACCCCTGTTAGCACTGGTGTCTTCACCTCTTAAGTCAGACTGCTGTCTTCTAACTTCTTCCGCTTGCCTCGCCTTTGCAATAGCAGTTTGAAGGGTTAGGTTAGGGTCTAGTTGTAGCTTTTCCAACCACTATCCTGTCCCGGATCAGCTCGTGGTGTAACTGCCCATAGTTGTTCAATGTTCAGACAACCCATGCAGCGCGGTGATGAAAGAATCCACAGTTTCTCCCGGCTGTTGCACACGTAGATTAAACTTGGCTCTTTCGTAGATTACATTCTTTTTAGGCACAAAGAATGCATCAAACCTCCCCCTAACAGGCGTGTAGACTTTCTTCTCGTCTGCCGTTAGCGTTAGCCCTCTTAGCACATCTTCCGCCTCATCGCCCATGCAATACACTAAAGTGTTCACCTGGTGTTCGTCCGACGTCACGTTCAGGTTGCTTGCAAGCCGAAAACGTTCGAATCTGCGGATCCAACGCTCCCATTCTTGTGGTTTGGCAAAATCGAAAGGCTCCGGAGGCTGTATGGTGAACGTAGCTGTTGGTGTAGGTTGCGCCATTTCCTCGTCTGCCATTCACTGCACAAACGCTTTCGTCTTTTTCTCTTCAAAAGAAAACTCGCTTATACGTTGCCCAGATCTGACACCATGTCGAGTTATTCCATAAAGGCTCTTCACAACGCCATAAGCTCTGTAGTATTTTATTTGCAACAGCACAATCAATCTCACGTAACATCCAGTGGTAGTAGTGTACACAAACTTCCCTCGTATCCGCTGCTCGCGTCAACATTCACTGACGTCACATCCGTTTAAAGACATCTCATGCATTCAACCATATCATACTACCACACTAATTTGTTTGTTTGTGTGTGTCCCCCCCCCCCCCCCCCCCCCTATGTTGGTGTATTAGCAGCTGACTGGCCGTATGGGTGGCAGCACGTAGGACTTCACTGTAGCCCACGACCAAGGTTTGGCTGTGCTGTGAATGCGAGCACCTCTTTTCACGGTGTCGCTCTTGTTGTTTTCCTGCATGCTGTGTGGTTCAGGGCGTGTGTTTAGTTTGTGCCTAGTCGTCATTGGGTGAAGGCTAGTTTTCCTTGTAGCTTGCCTCCCCTCTAAGGCTGGTCGACTGTTTGCCTATTGGCCCCATTGGCTCCAAATGTAACATTATGTTACTTTTATCATTAGAGCGTTTGACCCGTGTATTGGTGTGACTAGGATTTAGTAGCCTACCTTATCCCCTACCTGGGTTTTAAGTTTGTTCACATTTTACTGCATTTTATGAAATGGATATTGATTTAATAAATATTTGTATTCCATACTGTTCTTAAAAGTTCATAAATTCCTCGTGTTTGGAACTTTGTCTCAAGTCCTTGAAAACAACTTGCATTTGTTGGGGAACCCAAATTTACTGGTCTGTTCATGTAATTCCTTGATCTATCTCAAGTTGGCGTAGTCATAATTATATTAAAAGTAAATCCTTTGATACACTTGGTTACACATATCTTACACAGAAAAATACACACACCCCTGGCAAAGTGGTTCCCATCCCCATATCCACCCTATGGAGCACTGTGGCCATGTGGTACTCTTTTAAGATCCTCAGACCAGGAAGATTATAATCATTTTATGGCATGGCCTGCACACAACTTTTTTTTGGTCTAGTACTCAGAGGAGCACCTGGAGGAGTTTCTTGGTGCTCCTAAAATGCGGCGACCCGTCTCGCCGGATGGATAAAAGAGGGATGAATAACTTATAAAGATATTTATTGGATGAGTGGGGAGTCAATGGAGGGTATTGCAACTCTAGATTTAGCCATAGAATGGCTCTTGTTGTAGATTCATCCCATTATTAAAAAGAATCTAAATTTGCTAAAATCTAGGTCCATGTGTGGTCCAGCCCTATGGAATGCATATTCTAATAAAAACAACTTAATAAGGATAATATGAGCATCAAAGCAATATTTATATATTTTTATTATTTTGTATTTAAATAACCGATCTACTAGCTCACAACGTGTTGCGACACGAGTATTCTTTTAAACATGCGACACATCGTACGGCGAAGCATACATCAGGCTTCCCTTTTGTTTTTTGAAGCGACGTAGTCAGACAGTCAGACACACATGGCTCCTCGGTGCAAAAATAAACAGTGTACTACCCGACTTTACGATAATAAGGGACAGTATGTCGAGACACGGTGTTCATGTTGGGCAGCAGCAGTGCCAGTCCGCAATGCTTTAAACTCTTCCCACTCCACTATGTCGGAACTAAAACCTTAGTACCCGTAAAAAGTCGGTGGCCGGTGCCTAGCCCTTGTCCAAGGCTTACAGCGAGTCAGAGAGAGACTCGCTTTAAGCCCTGGACCAGGGCTAGCCGGTGCGGTGCCTAGGCTGTGAGAGACGGACATCGCACACGAACAACCATGCTGCTCCAGCACCCGGAAAACAAACACAAGCACAGCGGCAAATGGGAAGAGTGCAAAGCATCCAAAGCATGCCCCTTTACACCGGGGACTACAGTAGTTTGCTATCTGAAACGGAGAAGACGAAACTATTTGTGTCAGGTTTTCTCACCTCCTCCCAGCAGAAAGCAGCATGGAATCCTCCCCCTTTTGAGTAAGGACGCGCTGTGATTGGCCACAATGGCCAGTGCACTTGTGCAAGACGTGCTGTGATTGGCCAGTAGCCACTTTGAGTGGCAGTCGGTGGAAAATGCTCTCGCCACAGAATTTACTAGTATTCTGGCCATAATAAATAATCATTCTTGGCGGCCCCGGCTGTTGGTACGCAGAAGCGCTTCCCGGCGCTTGATTGACAGCGCATTTTGAATTTTGACGACACATGCGCGCTGGCGCACCACTTATGTGCAGCCCTGTGTATAGCTTATGTGGTTGGTTTGTTTGTTTGCTAATGCTAATGATGAGATTTACACTGTTGAGAATGAATAAAGGTGTTATTGTTTCAACAAATTATATCTGTGTTGTGTGTAAAATAAAATGAATAATATTATGAAATGAATGTTAAGCTGTATTGAACTGGGTCAACTGGGTCAACTGGGTCAACTCTGATTAACATAAATAGTATTGAAGCAAACAGTGTATTGGTTCTGACCATGTGGGCCGTGACAAAAGGTAATGGAGACAAACCCACAAAATGATGGTTAACTAGAAAGATTATTAACTAGAAAATTGCAAAGTGTGGTTTCCGCAGTCGCTTACATAGGCCCCTCCCACTAATATTGCCAGCCAATTATAATGTTGCGTCACCCCTGTGATCATGTGTAAGTAATTCGGATACATCTTTTTAAATTCGGTTACATTTTTCGCATTTGCGGCGCCCCCTATGGATAAAAATGGAATTGCTTTTGGCTTTTGGTTGATTGAACCACCCGCGACATTTTATTCAAATCTGGTGTTGATTGGACGTTTGGTCAAATAGGCCCCTCCCACTAACTTCGGAAGCTGATTACGGCCGAACAATACGCCTGTTGCGTTTTCATCAGAAAGGTCCAGAGATCATGTGTGTGATCATTTGTGAGATTTGGACAAAATCTGTAGGAGGAGGAGCAAAAAGTGTGTTTTGGAGAAAATTCTAAATGGCGGAAAATCTATCATGACGTGTATATATATATATATATATATATATATATATATATATACACACACATATATATGATGATATATGATATATGATGCATCATGACCCAAGGAATCTATAGGGATTTTTATTTATTTATTTTACGACCTACGGTTCAAGAGTTATAAGCCAAAACGTAAAGTGGGCTGTTATAGCGCCACCATGAGGCCGACCGATAACATAAGTTAATTAATTTTAGTAATTAAGTTTTGTAACTATAGTGCTTACAGTCTCCGAGGAAAAAATACTTGAATGTGATTTTTTGCATTTTCCCATTCATGTCAATGGGGAAATTTAATTCACTAATAAATTCATATCAATTACAGACAGCCACAGACACACACGTCCTTGTGTCTATTAATATAAGTGTTTTTAACCAACCAAAGGGTAAAATAATGCATGTGCGTGTGTGCGTGCGTGCGTGCGTGTGCACACAGCTGTGATGATCAACAGTGGATGGATCCAATCACTCTGACCAACGGACCAATGACGGTCGTACTAGTTGAACAGGTGACCGGATCCAGTGGGTGGGGCTTTGGATTTAAATAGGAGCGGCCATGTTGTTTCCTAGCATGCTGTTTCGTTTGGGATCCAGGCTTTTTCACTGCATGCTGTCTGGGAGCCGAGCTGTTTGTTCCAAGGTAAGAAGCGTTTGTTTGAGAAACACGGTTTTATCCTTGAGCACTGTTATTGTTTAGACATTAGAATGATTTATAGGACTGTTTATTGTTTAAACATTGGAGGATTTATAGGACTGTTGTTTATTGTGACACTAAATGGACAACAATCTCAGCAATGTTTGTCCTTTTAGGACTCATTCACACATAAAGAACACATGTTCTGTTGCCCTGCCTGTGTTTGATGGCCTTCTCAATGCTTTTCCAATGGGAGGCAAATGGTTTGACCAAACACTTGTGTTTGATTACCCCCCCCTCCATCAAACACAAATGTTTGGTCAAACCATGTGACTTCCATTGGAAATGCTTTGAGGCGGCCATCAAACACAGGCAGAGCACAGAACATATGTTTATGTGTGAATGAGGCCTTGGGCCTCGATCACACCAAAAAAGCATTGTCTTGTGTCTTGTCTGTGTTTAATGGCCGCCTCAATGCATTTCCAATGGGAGGCACATGGTTTGACCAAACATTTGTTTGATGGAGGGGAGGGGGACTGAACACAGCCATCAAACAAATGTTTGCTCAAACCATGTGACTTCCATTGGAAAAGCATTGAGGCGGCCATCAAACACAGACAAGACGGGTGTTTTTTAGGTGTGATGGAGGCCTTGGAGAAGGAAGCTAACGAACACAAACGAACCATGGTTCCCAACATTGGAAAGTAAATCATTACCTTTACTGAAGTATAGTGTAAATATAAATATACATATACTCTATTTGGAAACGTAACTGTTTGTAGTTTTTTAATATTATTACTAAACATACTAGCCTACATTGTTCATTTACCACTACAGCCATATTTTAGCCATTTGAAAATGGCTGCTCTACAAGCTCACAATGCATTGTGAATGTGATGTGACACATTGTGAGCTTTTAGATCTGTTTTCAAAAGGTTTTTTTCTTTTCAAAATGACCATGTATGCAGATTGTCCCATTTGAAATGTTTAAGTACATTTTGATGCCAAAACCTTTTTACTTGGACTCAAGTTATATAATGTAGATTTTGAAGTTTAGATTTCCCCCCCCCAATATCTTAAAGGGATAATTCACTTTAAAAAACAAACTTTTTGTCATTGTATCTACTCGGGCTTATGTGAACACTACAGACAGTTTTAGTACTTTATTCAGTAATTAGATATTCAATATTTTACTGCCCTGACCCCTTCCGCAAACTTCAAAATCCATTTTAACCATGAGAAATTCATCAAACGCTCAACTTATTTCCTGGTGACTGATGGTGTCCTTCTAATACGTGAGTGGTCTGTGCCTTTTCATTTTGCCTACCGTTCTTATTTATCTTTTAATAATAATTTTGGAAAATGCCCTCCAGAAGGAGGCTGGATTAAAGTATCAAAAATAAATAAGAACGGTAGGCTAAATGAAAAGCCACGGCCCTCTCATATATTTGAAAGACACCATCAGTCACCAGAAAAAGGTTGGGTGTTTTCAATCAATCTATCATGGTTAAAATAGATTTTGAAGTTACAATGGGTTTGTATAGGAAAGGGGCGGGGCAGCTAAAATGAATATTGAATATCTAAATACTGAATCAAGCAACTTAAAAGCTGTCTGCTGTGTTTACATAAGCCTGAGTAGAGGCTAAAGTGAAATCTCCTAATATTATATAAATTTTACACTGTATGAAATCTGGATGAATAGTAATGTTGTTTTTATGTATGTCTTACAGGTTAATCATGTGACATTGGTGTCATGTGTGACCTTGGATGGGGTCATCAGGAGATGGCTGGTATTGGTAATAGAGTGTCTACTCGGCTGAGCTGAAACGTATAACGGTGTCAACGAACGCTCCCTGAGATTACAAGGCGTACGGTGCTCGGGACGTATTGTGCCATACAACCTACGCGGCTCTATTAATACCGGCTATCTTCAACCGATCGACGGAAGGCCCCTCACGGTACGTACCTGGATTACATGTGGCTGTAGTAGAAACTAGGGCTGTGTCACCATTACATGTTAAGTTGACCATTCATTGTCATACATATGATTGCGATTACCACATGAATACAAAGTTTAAATTTCTTTATGGCTTTTAGGCTTCATAAACAAGCTACACGAGGCAGATATGATTATATTATTATATGCATTAATTACTTTTATACTTTGCCAAAAAATACACTTCACCCCTTTTGCAACCAAATCTTATTTTAATTATGTTTGGGAGAAACACTTTACTGAGGTTTTTATTTGTTTTCAGTATTTCAAAGTTCCTACCCAGACTACAATTCCCATAATGCTTTGGTGCACTGCTCCTTGTCGATAGGGGGAGGGCTGTCTTACTGAGACAACATGTAGTCCAGGAAGGAAGTGAGCCCAGTGTCCATGACATCATGGAGCCCATGGACACTTTTGAAATACTACATATCTAAACGACGATTACCCACATACAAAACCCAGGAAAGTGTTTCTTGTCTCCCAAACATCATTAAAATAAGCTCTGGTTGCTAAAGGGGTGAAGTCGCCCTTTAATGGGTTGAATCGTTAAAGCTGCTATAAGCAATATGTCAAATGTAATTACTTTTTTATTTTTTGGTATTCAGCCAGCAATGGGTAAAACAATATTTTGTCTCTGACACATCTAGGGGCTACAATCTGCATTCAAATATTTTCCTAGCTTTGTCATTGGTCGATTTGCCTGTCTACTTCTGATAATCTACTTCCAGTCATTTTGACCGGGTTCTTTTTTTTTCTCTGGCCAATGACAAAGCTTCTAGGAACATCTTTGACTGCAGATTGTGGCCCCTAGATGTATCGCAGAGACTAAATCATTTTTGGGAGTGTTTTACTCATTGCTGGCTGTCTGAATGAAATAAAAATCATCAGACATTATTGCTTATAGCAGCTTTAATCACAATTTGTGACAATATTAAAGTAAAATATTGGTGACACAGCCCTGTCAGTGACTGTTGTTAATACAGTAAAATATTGGTGACACAGCCCTGTCAGTGACTGTTGTTAATACAGTAAAATAATGGTGACACAGCCCTGTCAGTGACTGTTATGACTTCCAAAATGTCATCCTGTAGGCCGACAACTAAATGTTGTTGTTTTTTTCCCTGTCATTTCAGAACGTGAAGCTGACAAGGCACGTCGGTATTGAAGGTACAAACTCTGCTGTTGCCGCTGCTGGGTGCTGTTAGCAGTGAAGGTTAGTAATGAACCTGTTCTCTGTTTTCTGTGTCGAGTTATTCGAGTTCTCTTCTTTGCTTTTAATAAAGTTATTTGTTTTGGTTGTCTCAGGAAAAAAAACTAAAGTATTTCTTCTTGCCTATCTATTGCCCTAGTTCTTCACTAGTGGACTGTGTACAAATGTGATGTGACTTATGGCGGTATCATTATGGTAGCATGTAGCCTGCTTAACACTGTTTACAGCCTTCTATGCTGTAGATCTGTCCAAACTAACAGGAAGAAAATTATGGCAGATTTTCTTCCTTGGTTAGTTTGTTTTGTTTAGTGCTGATATTGAAGGTAAGTGGGCATAGTTTATTATCTTTGGATGTCGGCCAGAAACCTTGTATCTCCATAGTTCAACCTTTTGTAAATTAAATTTATGCTACAGTGTCACACACTAAAGTAGCAAATAGCTGATCTACAAGCTCATGATGCAAATATCATCATTATTGAATATAACCTATATGTTTTAATGTATCGAACTGTTTAAGTATAAACAAGAGCTTGTGACTAAATAATAACATTGGAACACGGATTATTATATAAATTATCACTGGTCCAGAAAAGTAACCGTTTTGGACATGCACGGTTTCTACCCGACCTTTCATCTTCTCTTCTATTCTTTGCTTTAATAAAGTTATTGGTTTTTGTGGTCTCAGAGTTTTTAATCGCATTTTGCTTTATTTTTTTATAAGTAATTGTTTTTTCTTGCCTATCTATCACTAGTTCTTCACTAGTGTCTGTGGTGCGTGTGTCGGGTCGTGTCTCGCATACAGTTTCTAATCATTTGATTGGAGCTGTATCGTTTCACGTCATTTGCGTTGCATCATTTGCCGGTAAAGCGCCATCACGTCAGTTCACATCAGATATGAACACGGGCCGGTATGTGATGTGCATTTATGTGATATTTCACAAATTGCGGATAGCTCGTCGCACGCCATACACTTTGTTCATTGCTCTTGTTATGTCACCCTCAGTGTTGACTGTTGTGTTCTCATGTTCATAGTGTTGCTGTATTGCTGACAAATACTGGGGTCCAAAGAATGCTTCTGCCATTGCATAATTTGCACCTCGTATAATTTATGTCAATCGTCCACAAATGGCATAAATTGTAATGTATATTTAAATGTAGGCAATTCTTTTGAAAACACTTTAAATGTCTATTTTAAAATAAATGTGGTACAACTGGCTAGAAAAACTGGCCACAAACCTATGGCCAACTGCTTGGGCGGAGACTAAGAATCTTTTTGTTTTGTTCATGTTCATAAAGCGCTCTAAGTGCTTAAAGTGAGAAGTCCAGCAGCAAACCTCTAGGTCATAAGACTATTGTTGGTGCTATATTATCAGATCTAATTTGTTAAAGCTTCAAGTAAGCCCACATCACATATGAACACAGGCCCGGTATGTGATGTGTGTTTATCTCTCGTATCATTTCACATTGGTGAGTAAGGCTTCATCACATCATCCCCACATCACATGATGAACTTAGGGTTAGGGCTAGGGTTAGGTATGTGATGTGGATTGATGTGATGTATGTCTTTTATAATGTGCGAGTGAAGCTTCATCGTGTCAGTTCACATCACATTATGTGGTGTGTATTGATGTGATTTATTTATGCTGCCATTTGCAGCTAAAATGTCATTCATGCCGGTCAGTAGGCGAGTCATTGATGATGGGCCTATGACCCAAAGGTTTTCTGCTGCACTTTTCACTTGGCACTTTGCAGCACTTTATGAGCACGAAAAAATAAAAAAATCTTAGTTTGTCTGAGGAGTTTACCTTAAGGTATTTGTGTAGTGAGTCTTCTTCTGGATTTCAATTGTATAAAGACATAATCATGGCTATCATTTATAGTCAGTTATGATTCAAATTGTTATGAATGTGATTGCTTTTGGACCTGTAAATTACAACAAAACCAACTAAGGCACTGGTGTGGTACTACTGGTTTACCAGAATGGGGTTCAACTCCCTGCGGTGCCCTCAATTTGTTGCATTTACATGGTTCATTTTCAGCTTTCTTGCCTTTTCATAGATAACCCCCAGGTTCTTTACAGTGTTTGTACTCTACAGTTGGGTTACAAGTCTATTTAGGGACCAAGCCCGAAGGGACTTGTTTTTCTCTTCTCCTTCCACCAAAAATGGCAGTTCTGGCTGAACCGTTCTGTCGGGTTTTCGCAAAACAATCCACGATCACACGGATTGGCCCCCGTGAAGAGGCATGGTCCACGGTCACACTTTTGATTAGCCCCTGTGAAGAGGCCGGGTCCACGGTCACACTCGGCAGTCAGTTGGGGGTATATTAGAGGTCCATGGTCTCGGAGTGATTTTCGTCTTATTTTTTCAAATCCTTGTTAGTATGCAGTTCATTTTTAAGGATTTGAAGAAGACAAATCACTCAAGACCATGGACTAAGCCCATGGTCTCGGAGTGATTTTCGTCTTTTTTTTTCTTTTTTCAAATAGTTTTAATTTTTGACGGCGTACTATAGCATGCCATGGACTCAAATCCTTGTTTTTCATTTTTGACCATGGGATGGGCTATAGCCCATGGTCTCGGACAGCATACTATAGCACGCCGTTTTTCATTTTTGAGGATTTGAAAAAAGAATGATTTTCGTCCCACAGTGAGGCGTCAAAGATAACCATCGTTCATTTTATGATAGAAGCGCCAAATTTGGAAGAAGTGTTGATAGATGTATTGTGAACACAACTGGATATTGGGCCATCCCAAAGTCTCATCCTGGTGGGCGTGGCAGCCATTTTTCAAAATGGCCACCAGCGGTCGGTCAAATCTGCCTAAACGACCCTCTAGCAGCTACAATATTTGCTGTAGGAGGCTGAAATGTTGCATGAAGGTCAAGTGCTTTCATACCAATTGGCTAAAAGGGGTGTGGAAAATGCAATGGGAGTGGCCTATCATAAAATGTGCATAACTTCCAAATAGACATACAAATTTGCACAGCATTTTCTTTTTTGGAAAGGTTGGTCATGACCCAAAGAACAGCAGATTAACTAACTAGTGTGGTTGCCACAGTCTCTTACATAGGCCCCTCCCAGTAACGTTGCTAGCCAATTATATTTTCAAGTCACACCTGTGATCATGTGTAAGTAATTCGGAGGGGATTTATCTCCCCAAAATCTAGTTTTTGCAACACATTTGCAGCGCCCCGATGGATGAAAATGGAATTGCTTTTGGAATTTGGTTGATTGAACCACCCGGGACATGTGATTCAAATTTGGGATGGATTGGACATTCTCAAATATTTTGATTTTACGACCTATACGGTTCAAGAGTTATAAGCCAAAACGTAAAGTCGGCTGTTATAGCGCCACCATGAGGCCGACCGATAACATAAGTTAATTAATTTGAGTAATTATAATGAACCTACCCTCCAAGTATTTTTTAACTATAGTGCTTACAGTCTGAGGAACAAATACTTGAATGTGATTTTTGCATTTTCCCATTCATGTCAATGGGGAAATTTAATTCACTAATACATTAATATCAATGAAACTATAGAACATTTAACAAAATACAAGCACATACCATTCCCGATGAAGCCGGTCAATTTGAGATATGGCTCAAGTGCGTGCTGTCAAAACTGTGGGAGTAGTGCGTCAAACAAAAGGTTACTCTAGTGGAATAATAAGTAAAAATCACACACGTGTGAACTGAGTGGTGCAATTCCCCCCCCCCCCCCCCCCTCTCTCTCTCTCTCTCTCTCATTAGAGTCACTACCTCTCTCACTCTCTCTCATTAGAGTCACTACCCCTCTCACTGTTTCTGGCGCCCCCTACTGCTATTTTTAAGTCACATACTCATGCTCACACAGACACACAAACAAGTACGAGACAGACACACACACAGACACACAAACACGTACGAGGACATTGCAAGCTGGTTGTAGGAGTGGTTGCACCACTCAAAAAGTGTTACAATTACAATAGAAAGGGCAACCACACTAAATATGGAGGCTATAAAGGTAAAGTGGGAACGGCAGTCTGTCTTTACCACAATGTTTCATGGCACGGTTTGCTTTAGATCTTTTGATATACGATTGCACAGGGAAGCCATGCTATTATTAGACACCGTTTCTTGTTTTCTGTTATCTTTATGCGACTCCAGCTCTGTACGACACCCATTTGCACCCTATGCAACAATAACAAACTGGGGACGTATATGCACATGATGTGGGAGTGTCCAGAGGTCAATCGTTTTTGGTCTAGAGTTTCAGAAGTACTATCTGAGGTCATGGGAACTAGAATTCCCCTCTTGCCTAATATTTTCCTGTTGAATGATGATTCAGCGATTGGGTTGACATTAACAATGCCACGTAGAAGACTCCTGCTCTTAGGGCTGACAGCTGCAAAGAAACTGCTCGTCCTAAGATGGAAACCTCCCCATAAACTTGAGACCTCACAATGGATCCTCTCATTAATGGACATGATCTCTCTGGAACTCTCCATAGCTCGATTCAATGGGGCACAAGAAAACACACTTGACGTCTTATCCACAGCACTAGAAAAACTTAAGTCATGCCAACGTCTCTGATGACTTGTTTTCTCCTTTTTGGTTTGATTTTTCCGGTTGTGAAGTATCTGTCTTGCCTTGTTTACTATTATTATTATTATTATTATTATTATTATTATTATTATTATTATTTTTTTGATGTATTGTGACCCTGTGTCTGTTTAGCTGTTCAACCTGTGGGGTGGGAGGGTGGGGTGGGGGAAACCCCCTTTTTTCTTTTAACAAAAAATAAAATAAAAAACTTGATCACAAAAAATCTTTATGCGACATTGATAGGTTGTGGAAACACAGCTCAGATCAGGAGTTTTGATTGATTGATTGAAATATTTATTAACAGTTTGTAGAATTACAGTACATTTCAAGCACAAACTCAATACAAAGACTTAACTGTGAGTGGACGACCCAATTAAGCATTACACTCGTTTACAACAGGGTCCACATTGTTCAATTCATCAAAACATTTAGAGACATACAAATAGACACTTCTATGTAGCTAAAGAACAGAACAGGAATTCATCATATAGGAAGCAAAAAGGGAAAAGATACATACAGTGAGGGGAAATGGGAGGGGGGTGTGGGGGATTCAGATTTTACAGAGGCCAGTTTCGAATTGCAGCCATCCGTAGGTGCCCTTTGAGAGCGGTTTTGAAGGAGTCAAGGGATTTACATGTCTTAATGACTGTTGGTAGGGCGTTCCACATTTTGGTGGCATAGGAGCGAAAATAATTTAGTCCCTTGTTTGTGCCGAATCTGGGTTGTACATGGTTTGTTGCACTCCCTCTGGTGTTGTGGGTGTGGACTTCGTTTACATTAAGGAAGTATTTAGACAGGTACATGGGTATCTTGGTGGTGTTTCGAATCTTGTGGACCAGACCCATTGCAAGATGCTGTACTCTGTCGTCGACCCTAAGCCATCCCAGCCTGTCAAAGTGGGCAGGGGTGAGGTGGGTTCGGGGGGTGAGGCCAAGTAGGAGCCTGACCAGTTTGTTTTGGGAGGTGGTACCAAGAGGTGGATGCATAGTCAAAGAAACCTTGTACGAGGGCTCCCATTAAGGTCTTCAAGGTGTTTTTGTTGACCAGTGAGGAGATCCTGTAAAGGAATCTTGTTCTTTGATTGACTTTTTTGATTACGTTGGTGGCCATTTTATCACCGGAAAGATTGGCCTTCAGGATGGAACCTAGGTAGGTAATTTAATCTTTTCGTGTGATAATATTGTCACCCACTCTAACCAAGAAGCCATCTGCCTCGCTGGGATTACTATTTGATCCGAAGAGAATGGATTCAGTTTTTCCCAGGTGTAAGCATAGTTTGTTATCAGCGAGCCAGGTGCAGATTCTACCGAGTTCAGAGCTGAGGGTCTTTTCAACCTGCAGTTTGTTCCTGTCCGAGACCAGCAGTGCTGAGTCATCTGAGAACAGGAACAAGTTGCAGTCACAAGCTGAGGAAAGACAGACCCCTAAGACAGTAAGCGATACAGTGAGGAAAGGCACAGCGGGAGTTACAACCACTCATGAAGCCGTGACGAGAGGAGTGACAGGACAAAAGAGAAGAGCCAGATTGACGCATATTTATTATTTACCAGGATGCACATCCTCTTAAGTGACAACTAGCACTCCAAGATTTGGCTGTCTCGTCATTTGACGGGTTAATGGCATGCACTTGAAATGTGCTCTCACCCACCTTGCGGTTACTCACCCACC
The DNA here is from genome assembly GCF_964188405.1 of Protomyctophum parallelum. Taxonomy (NCBI): domain Eukaryota; kingdom Metazoa; phylum Chordata; class Actinopteri; order Myctophiformes; family Myctophidae; genus Protomyctophum; species Protomyctophum parallelum. Next base: position 50,603,755 of record NC_139698.1, read on the forward strand.
ACTGTTTGTGCAAGTAGCTGGCATTTGAACTGCGTTTAACACCCCCTGTGTGCGCAGGTTTTGGAGCTGCGTGGGTGTGCTACGGCTGCGCTGAGATGGCAGTGCAGGCATCCGTCATCGGCAGAGCTGTCAGCACTGCATAAAATGGGAGGTATGCAAGTATGCATCCTTGCTGTCGGACCTCTTATACATCCACATTTTTATGAGTTTCTTTTGGTGGGAATAACGTCCTACTTGATCATAGTGTCACAAAAGTATCAAAAATAGCAGATCTACATTCTACAAGCTTGAAACATGGCTTATGTGACCTCACTATGTAACTTTCTTTTAGTGATTAAAATGTAATGTTGTCCAATCTGTATGCTAATTAAGCCTACAATATAACTTATATTGGGGTGGTTGTATTTCGTCTCTCTGCTCTTCTATTGAGACATTTGGATCGTGTCCAAATGTCTCAATAGACCTTTTTCACGATTTCGGAGGATTTGAAAAAAAGGTGAAAATCACGGAAAAGCGACAGGCAATAGTCCATCGTCTCGGAGCGCATGCTATAGGGTGGAATTTTTCACGATTTCGGAGGATCGGAAAATATCGGAAAAGCGTCAAGCTATAGTCCATCGTCTCGGAGCGCATACTATAGGGTGCCATTTTTCCCGATTTTGGAGGATTTGAAAAAAAGGTGAAAATAGAAGAAAGCGACAGACTATAGTAATCGTCTCGGAGCACATGCTACAGCGTGACATTTTTCACGATTTCGGAGGATTTGAAAAAAAAGGTGAAAATCACGGAAAAGCGACAGGCTATATAGTCCATCGTCTCGGACCGCATGCTACAGGGTGCCATTTTTCATGATTTCAGAGGATTTGAAAAAAAGGTGAAAATCACGGAAAAGCGACAGACCATAGTCCAGTGGTATTCAATTGGCGGCCCGCGGAGCGCCCCCCTTGTGGCCCTTTTTAAAATGTATTCTGGTTATAATAAGAGGGCTAATGAAAGTTACAGGTATGGTGTGTGCGATATGATGGCATTTTTACTGTTGAAAGAAATGTAAATTAATGTGATTGCTGTTGGACCTGTAAATTACAACAAAACAAACTAAGGCACTGGTTGTGGTACTTCCTGGTTTACCAGAATGGGGTTCAACTCCCTGCGGTGCCCTGCTCAATTTGTTGTATATAAATGGTTTCTTTTTATATCGTGCCGTTTCATAGATGATAACCCCCAGGTTCTCTACTGTGTTTGTACTCCATACAGTTATGTTACCAACTGAAAATATCGGAAAAGTGACAGGCTATAGTCCATCGTCTTGGAGCGCATGCTATAGGGTGCCATTTTTCACGATTTCGGAGGATTAGATTTTTTTTTTAATATCGGGAATATATATTTTTCACGTAACGCATGCTATAGGGTGCCATTTTTCACGATTTAGGAGGATCTGAAAATATCGGAAAAGCGACAGGCTATAGTCCATCGTCTCGGAGTGCATGCTAGAGTGTGCCATTTTAAGCCCCATGTTAAAAGTCTCAAATTTGAAAGCACTATATTTCTAAAACTATGACACCTTTCAAAGATTCCTTTTCAGGCAAACATGTCCACCGTAAGATGAACCTAAGTAGGCTAGAATGGGGTTGGTAGGTTTAAGTATGTAGGACTAGTAGCATGCCAAAGTTTGTGCTATTGCCATAGAGAATGCATTGGGCGTTTAAGTTAAATAACTCAGAAACTACAAAAAAATTCGAAGTAAAACGTTCCAGCATGTGTCTCCACAGTAAGCTGAATAGTAAAAAGTGTGAATGGAGTTTCTAGGTGAAAGTGATTTTTTGACCTGCCAAAATCTGCCATTGAGCCCAATGTTAAAAGTCTCAAATTTGAAAGCACTATATTTCTAAAACTATGACACCTTTCAAAGATTCCTTTTCAGGCAAACATGTCCACCGTAAGATGAACCTAAGTAGGCTAGAATGGGGTTGGTAGGTTTAAGTATGTAGGACTAGTAGCATGCCAAAGTTTGTGCTATTGCCATAGAAATGGGCTATAGCCCATGGTCCAAAATTATGAAAAACGAGGATAAAAAATAAAAAAATAAAAAAAACGATGGGCTATAACCCATCGTTTTTTTTATTTTTTCATTTTTTTCAAATCCTCAAAAATGATGAAAAACGGCGTGCTATAGTATGCCCGATATGGGCTATAGCCCATGGTCCAAAATGATGAAAAACGAGGATACAAAAAAATCTAAAATAAAAAAAACGATGGGCTATAACCCATCGTTTTTTTCATTTTTTTCAAATCCTCAAAAATTATGAAAAACGGCGTGCTATAGTATGCCGTACGGTATGGGCTATAGCCCATGGTCCAAAATGATGAAAAACGAGGATAAATTATTATTTTTTTAATTCAAAATATTATGGGCTATAACCCATCGTTTTTTTCATTTTTTCATTTTTTTCAAATCCTCAAAAATGATGAAAAACGGCGCGCTATAATATGCCGTACGGTATGGGCTATAGCCCATGGTCAAAAATGATGAAAAACGAGGTTACATTTTTTTTTCAAAAATTCAAAAAACGATGGGCTATAACCCATCGTTTTTTTATTTTTTCATTTTTTTCAAATCCTCAAAAATGATGAAAAACGGCGTGCTATAGTATGCCCGATATGGGCTATAGCCCATGGTCCAAAATGATGAAAAACGAGGATAAAAATAAATTCAAAAATTCAAAAAACGATGGGCTATAACCATAGAGTATATATGAATAGAGAAGACACCCGAGTTCTCCTCCCATCCACTTGCATTAAGTTGCTCAAAAGCGCATGAGGCGATTTCACTCCTTCTTCCTGGTAGGAATAGAGTGCATTCTGGGACGGATTGCAATGGTGAGTGGCCCCAAACACATGAACGCGCTGCCGTTGAACACGCACGAGTGTCGTCCGTCGTGAACGTGTACAATGATAGTCAACGGACAGCGCGTTCATGTGTTTGGGGCCAGGCTGCAATACCTTCATTCGGCCACTATGTCCATTTCGCCTCAGGGTTTAATTCCTCTGGGTGCCGTCTCTATTCATATATACTCTAAGGCTATAACCCATCGTTTTTTTCATTTTTTCACTTTTTTTCAAATCCTCAAAAATGATGAAAAACGGCGCGCTATAGTATGCCGTACGGTATGGGCTGTAGCCCATGGTCAAAAATGATGAAAAACGAGGTAATTTTTTTTTTTTCAAAAATTCAAAAAACGATGGGCTATAACACATGTTTTTTTTTTTTTTTTTCAAATCTTCAAAAATGATGAAAAACGGCGTGCTATAGTATGCCGTACGGTATGGGCCCATTGTCCATTGTCAAAAATGATGAAAAACGAGGTAAAAAAAAAAACAAAAAAAACATGGGCTATAACCCATGTTTTTTTTGTTTTTTTTTAATTAAATTTTTAATTCCATTGCAATCCGTCCCAGAATGCACTCTATTCCTACCAGGAAGAAGGAGTGAAATCGCCTCATGCGCTTTTGAGCAACTTAATGCAAGTGGATGGGAGGAGAACTCGGGTGTCTTCTCTATTCATATATACTCTATGGTTATAGCCCATTAATTACTTTTTCAAAAATTCAAAAAACGATGGGCTATAACCCATGTTTTTTTTTTTTTTTCAAATCTTCAAAAATGATGAAAAACGGCTTACTATAGTATGCCGTACGGTATGGGCCATAGCCTATTGTCAAAAATGATGAAAAACGAAGTTAATTCTTTTTTCTAAAATTCAAAAAACGATGGGCTATAAACCCATGTTTTTTTTTTTTTTGTTTTTTTAATCTTCAAAAATGATGTAAAACGGCGTGCTACAGTATGCCGTACGGTATGGGCTATAGCCCATGTTCAAAAAAAATGAAAAACAAGGTAAAAAAAAAAAATCAAAATTCAAAAAACGATGGGCTATAACCCATGTTTTTTTTGTGTTTCTTTTTTTCAAATCTTCAAAAATTATGAAAAACGGCGTGCTATAGTATGCCGTACGGTATGGGCCATAGCCCATTGTCAAAAATGATGAAGAAAGGCCCAGGCGGTGGCGTAACCGTCTGGGCACCCGACTGGTAATCCAGTCGCAGTGTGCCGCGGGTTCGACTCCCGAGCCCGACACGGCCTTTACTGCATGTCTTCCCCCATCTCTCTCCCGTTTCCTGTCAGCCTACTGTCTGTCCCTTCAAAAACTAATAAAAGGCGTAAGCCGCAAAAAAATATCTTAAAAAAAAAAAAAAAAAAAAAAAAAAATGATGAAGAACGAGGTTACATTTTTTTTTCAGAAATTCAAAAAACGATGGGCTATAACCCATGTTTTGTGTTTTTTTCATTTTTTTCAAATCCTCAAAAATGATGAAAAACGGCGTGCTATAGTATGCCGTACGGTATGGGCTATAGCCCATGTTGAAAAATGATGAAAAACGAGTTTTTTTTTTTCTTTCAAAATTCAAAAAACGATGGGCTATAACCCATGTTTTTTTTCCCATTTTTTTAAAATCCTCAAAAATGATGAAAAACGGCGTGCTATAGTATGCCGTACGGTATGGGCTATAGCCCATGTTAAAACATGATGAAAAACGAGGTTAAATTTTTTTATCTAAAATTCAAAAAACGATGGGCTATAACCCATGTTTTTTTCCCCCATTTTTTCAAATCCTCAAAAATGATGAAAAACGGCGTGCTACAGTATGCCATACGATATGGGCTATTAGACGAGCGTCTAAAAATGGGATAAAAAACGTCTAAAAATAGACGTCTAAAACACGTCTAAAAATAGACGTGTTTTAGACGTCTATTTTTAGACGTTTTTTTCATTTTTTTCAAATCCTCAAAAATGATGAAAAACGGCGTGCTATAGTATGCCGTACGGTATGGGTTATAGCCCATGTTCAAAAATGATGAAAAACTAGGTTAATTTTCTTTTCAAAAATTCAAAAAACGATGGGCTATAACCCATGTTTTTTTTGTTTGTTTTTTTTCAAATCCTCAAAAATGATGAAAAACGGCGTGCTATAGTATGCCGTACGGTATGGGCTATAGCCCATGTTAAAAAATGATGAAAAACGAGGTTAAAAAACAAATCTAAAATTCAAAAAACGATGGGCTATGACCCATGTTTTGTTTGTTTTTTCATTTTTTTCAAATCCTCAAAAATGATGAAAAACGGCGTGCTATAGTATGCCGTACGGTATCGGCTATAGCCCATGGTCAAAAGTGATGAAAAACGAGGTTAATCTTTTTTTTCAAAAATTCAAAAAATGATGGGCTATAACCCATGTTTTTTCCCCATTTTTTTCAAATCCTCAAAAATGTAGAAAAACGGCGTGCTACAGTATGCCATACGATATGGGCTATTAGACGAGCGTCTAAAAATGCGATAAAAAACGTCTAAAAATAGACGTCTAAAACACGTCTAAAAATAGACGTGTTTTAGACGTCTATTTTTAGACGTTTTTTAGACATCTATTTTTAGACGTTTTTTATCCCATTTTTAGGCGCACATCTAATAGCCGGCTATTGCTCAGTGGGATGGTCAAAAATGATGAAAAACGAGGATAAAAAAAAATAAAAAATAAAAAAAACGATGGGCTATAACCCATGTTTTTTTGTTTTAAAAAAAAAAATTCAAATCCTCAAAAATGATGAAAAACGGCATGCTATAGTATGCCGTACGGTATGGGCTATAGCCCATGGTCAAAAATGATGGAAAACGAGGATAAAAAAAAAAGAATCAAAAATTCAAAAAACGATGGGCTATAACCCATGTTTTTTTTTTTTTTTTTTTTTTTTTTTTTAATCCTCAAAAATGATGAAAAACGGCGTGCTATAGTATGCCGTACGGTATGGGCTATAGCCCATGGTCAAAAATGATGGAAAACGAGGATGAAAAAAAAATCAAAAATTAAAAAAACGATGGGCTATAACCCATGTTTTTTTAATTTTTTAAAAAAAAATTCAAATCCTCAGAAATGATGAAAAACGGCGTGCTATAGTATGCCGTACGGTATGGGCTATAGCCCATGGTCAAAAATGATGGAAAACGAGAAAATAAAATAAAATAAAACGATGGGCTATAACCCATGTTTTTTCTTTTTTTTTCTTTTTTTTCAAATCCTCAAAAATGATGAAAAACGGCGTGCTATAGTATGCCGTACGGTATGGGCTATAGCCCATGTTAAAAAATTATGAAAAACGAGGTTAAAAAAAAAATCTAAAATTCAAAAAACGATGGGCTATAACCCATGTTTGTTTTTTTTTCGTCATTTTTTTCAAATCCTCCAAAATGATGAAAAACGGCTTACTATAGTATGCCGTACGGTATGGGCTATAGCCCATGTTAAAAAATTATGAAAAACGAGGTTAAAAAAAAAAACTAAAATTCAAAAAACGATGGGCTATAACCCATGTTTGGGTTTTTTTCGTCATTTTTTTCAAATCCTCAAAAATGATGAAAAACGGCGTGCTACAGTATGCCATACGATATGGGCTATTAGACGAGCGTCTAAAAATGGGATAAAAAACGTCTAAAAATAGACGTCTAAAACACGTCTAAAAATATACGTGTTTTAGACGTCTATTTTTAGACGTTTTTTAGACATCTATTTTTAGAAGTTTTTTATCCCATTTTTAGACGCACATCTAATAGCCGGATATTGCTCAGTGGGATGGTCAAAAATGATGAAAAACGAGGATAAAAAAAAAATTCTAAAATTAAAAAAAACGATGGGCTATAACCCATGTTTTTTTTTTTTTTCATTTTTTTCAAATCCTCAAAAATGATGAAAAACGGCGTGCTATAGTATGCCGTACGGTATGGGCTATAGCCCATGGTCAAAAATGATGGAAAACGAGGATTACAAAAAAATCTAAAATTCAAAAAACGATGGGCTATAACCAATGTTTTTTTTTTTTTTTTTTTTTTTTATCCTCAAAAATGATGAAAAACGGCGTGCTATAGTATGCCGTACGGTTTGGGTTATATCCCATGTTCAAAAATGATGAAAAACGAGGTTAATTTTTTCTTTCAAAAATTCAAAAAACAATGGGCTATAACCCATGTTTTTTTTGTTTTTTTTCATTTTTTTCAAATCCTCCAAAATGATGAAAAACGGCTTACTATAGTATGCCGTACGGTATGGGCTATAGCCCATGTTAAAAAATGATGAAAAACGAGGTTAAAAAAAAAATCTAAAATTCAAAAAACGATGGGGTATAACCCATGTTTTTTTCCCCCATTTTTTTCAAATCCTCAAAAATGATGAAAAACGGCGTGCTACAGTATGCCATACGATATGGGCTATTAGACGAGCGTCTAAAAATGGGATTAAAAACGTCTAAAAATAGATGTCTAAAACACGTCAAAAAATAGACGTGTTTTAGACGTCTATTTTTAGACGTTTTTTTTACTTTTGACGTGCCTATAGAGCTGCCATTGAGCCCCATGTTAAATGTCTCAAATTTGAAAGCACTATATTTCTAAAACTATGAAACATTTCAAAGATTCCTTTTCAGGCAAACATGTCCACCGTAAGCTGAACCTAAGTAGGCTAGAATGGGGTTTTTTGAGGATTTGAAAAAAATGAAAAAATCGATGGGTTATAGCCCATCGTTTTTTTAATTTTAGATATTTTTTTTAATCCTCGTTTTTCATCATTTTGTACCATGGGCTATAGCCCATATCGTACGGCATACTATAGCACGCCGTTTTTCATCATTTTTGAGGATTTGAAAAAAATGAAAAAAAATGAAAAAAACGATGGGTTATAGCCCATTGTTTTTTTTATTTTTTTATCCTCATTTTTCATCATTTTTGACCATGGGCTATAGCCCATATCGTACGGCATACTATAGCACGCCGTTTTTCATCATTTTTGCCATTGAGCCCCATTGTAAATTTGAAAGCACTATATTTCTAAAACTATGAAACATTTCAAAGATTCCTTTTCAGGCAAACATGTCCACCGTAAGATGAACCTAAGTAGGCTAGAATGGGGTTGCTAGGTGTAAGTATGTAGGACTAGTAGCATGCCAAAGTTTGTGCTATTGCCATAGAGAATGCATTGGGAGTTTAAGTTAAATAACTCATAAACTACAAAACATAAAAATAAAAAAAAGTTCCAGCCTGTGTCTCCACAGTAAGCTGAATAATAAAAAGTGTGAATGGAGTTTCTAGGTGAAAGTGACTTTTGACGTGCCTATAGAGCTGCCATTGAGCCCCATGTTAAATGTCTCAAATATGAAAGCACTATATTTCTAAAACTATGAAACATTTCAAAGATTCCTTTTCAGGCAAACATGTCCACCGTAAGATGAACCTAAGTAGGCTAGAATGGGGTTGCTAGGTGTAAGTATGTAGGACTAGTAGCATGCCAAAGTTTGTGCTATTGCCATAGAGAATGCATTGGGCGTTTAAGTTAAATAACTCATAAACTACAAAACATAAAAATAAAAAAAAGTTCCAGCATGTGTCTCCACAGTAAGCTGAATAATAAAAAGTGTGAATGGAGTTTCTAGGTGAAAGTGACTTTTGACGTGCCTATAGAGCTACCATTGAGCCCCATGTTAAATGTCTCAAATTTGAAAGCACTATATTTCTAAAACTATGAAAGATTTCAAAGATTCCTTTTCAGGCAAACATGTCCACCGTAAGCTGAACCTAAGTAGGCTAGAATGGGGTTGCTAGGTGTAAGTATGTAGGACTAGTAGCATGCCAAAGTTTGTGCTATTGCCATAGAGAATGCATTGGGGGTTTAAGTTAAATAACTCATAAACTACAAAACATAAAAATAAAAAAAAGTTCCAGCCTGTGTCTCCACAGTAAGCTGAATAATAAAAAGTGTGAATGGAGTTTCTAGGTGAAAGTGACTTTTGACGTGCCTATAGAGCTGCCATTGAGCCCCATGTTAAATGTCTCAAATTTGAAAGCACTATATTTCTAAAACTATGAAACATTTCAAAGATTCCTTTTCAGGCAAACATGTCCACCGTAAGCTGAACCTAAGTAGGCTAGAATGGGGTTGCTAGGTGTAAGTATGTAGGACTAGTAGCATGCCAAAGTTTGTGCTTTTGCCATAGAGAATGCATTGGGGGTTTAAGTTAAATAACTCATAAACTACAAAACATAAAAAAAAAAAAAAGTTCCAGCATGTGTCTCCACAGTAAGCTGAATAATAAAAAGTGTGAATGGAGTTTCTAGGTGAAAGTGACTTTTGACGTGCCTATAGAGCTGCCATTGAGCCCCATGTTAAATGTCTCAAATTTGAAAGCACTATATTTCTAAAACTATGAAACATTTCAAAGATTCCTTTTCAGGCAAACATGTCCACCGTGAGATAAACCTAAGTAGGCTAGAATGGGGTTGCTAGGTGTAAGTATGTAGGACTAGTAGCATGCCAAAGTTTGTGCTATTGCCATAGAGAATGCATTGGGGGTTTAAGTTAAATAACTCATAAACTACAAAACATAAAAATAAAAAAAAGTTCCAGCCTGTGTCTCCACAGTAAGCTGAATAATAAAAAGTGTGAATGGAGTTTCTAGGTGAAAGTGACTTTTGACGTGCCTATAGAGCTGCCATTGAGCCCCATGTTAAATGTCTCAAATTTGAAAGCACTATATTTCTAAAACTATGAAACATTTCAAAGTTTCCTTTTCAGGCAAACATGTCCACCGAAAGATGAACCTAAGTAGGCTAGAATGGGGTTGCTAGGTGTAAGTATGTAGTTACTAGTGCATGCCAAAGTTTGTGCTATTGCCATAGAGAATGCATTGGGCGTTTAAGTTAAATAACTCATAAACTACAAAACATAAAAATAAAAAAAGGTTCCAGCATGTGTCTCCACAGTAAGCTGAATAATAAAAAGTGTGAATGGAGTTTCTAGGTGAAAGTGACTTTTGACGTGCCTATAGAGCTGCCATTGAGCCCCATGTTAAATGTCTCAAATTTGAAAGCACTATATTTCTAAAACTATGAAACATTTCAAAGTTTCCTTTTCAGGCAAACATGTCCACCGTAAGATGAACCTAAGTAGGCTAGAATGGGGTTGCTAGGTGTAAGTATGTAGTTACTAGTGCATGCCAAAGTTTGTGCTATTGCCATATAGAATGCATTGGGCGTTTAAGTTAAATAACTCATAAACTACAAAACATAAAAATAAAAAAAAGTTCCAGCATGTGTCTCCACAGTAAGCTGAATAATAAATAGTGTGAATGGAGTTTCTAGGTGAAAGTGACTTTTGACGTGCCTATAGAGCTGCCATTGAGCCCCATGTTAAATGTCTCAAATTTGAAAGCACTATATTTCTAAAACTATGAAACATTTCAAAGATTCCTTTTCAGGCAAACATGTCCACCGTAAGATGAACCTAAGTAGGCTAGAATGGGGTTGCTAGGTGTAAGTATGTAGTTACTAGTGCATGCCAAAGTTTGTGCTATTGCCATAGAGAATGCATTGGGCGTTTAAGTTAAATAACTCATAAACTACAAAACATAAAAATAAAAAAAGGTTCCAGCATGTGTCTCCACAGTAAGCTGAATAATAAAAAGTGTGAATGGAGTTTCTAGGTGAAAGTGACTTTTGACGTGCCTATAGAGCTGCCATTGAGCCCCATGTTAAATGTCTCAAATTTGAAAGCACTATATTTCTAAAACTATGAAACATTTCAAAGTTTCCTTTTCAGGCAAACATGTCCACCGTAAGATGAACCTAAGTAGGCTAGAATGGGGTTGCTAGGTGTAAGTATGTAGTTACTAGTGCATGCCAAAGTTTGTGCTATTGCCATAGAGAATGCATTGGGCGTTTAAGTTAAATAACTCATAAACTACAAAACATAAAAATAAAAAAAAGTTCCAGCATGTGTCTCCACAGTAAGCTGAATAATAAAAAGTGTGAATGGAGTTTCTAGGTGAAAGTGACTTTTGACGTGCCTATAGAGCTGCCATTGAGCCCCATGTTAAATGTCTCAAATTTGAAAGCACTATATTTCTAAAACTATGAAACATTTCAAAGATTCCTTTTCAGGCAAACATGTCCACCGTAAGATGAACCTAAGTAGGCTAGAATGGGGTTGCTAGGTGTAAGTATGTAGTTACTAGTGCATGCCAAAGTTTGTGCTATTGCCATAGAGAATGCATTGGGCGTTTAAGTTAAATAACTCATAAACTACAAAACATAAAAATAAAAAAAGGTTCCAGCATGTGTCTCCACAGTAAGCTGAATAATAAAAAGTGTGAATGGAGTTTCTAGGTGAAAGTGACTTTTGACGTGCCTATAGAGCTGCCATTGAGCCCCATGTTAAATGTCTCAAATTTGAAAGCACTATATTTCTAAAACTTTGAAACATTTCAAAGTTTCCTTTTCAGGCAAACATGTCCACCGTAAGATGAACCTAAGTAGGCTAGAATGGGGTTGCTAGGTGTAAGTATGTAGTTACTAGTGCATGCCAAAGTTTGTGCTATTGCCATAGAGAATGCATTGGGCGTTTAAGTTAAATAACTCATAAACTACAAAACATAAAAATAAAAAAAAGTTCCAGCATGTGTCTCCACAGTAAGCTGAATAATAAAAAGTGTGAATGGAGTTTCTAGGTGAAAGTGACTTTTGACGTGCCTATAGAGCTGCCATTGAGCCCCATGTTAAATGTCTCAAATTTGAAAGCACTATATTTCTAAAACTATGAAACATTTCAAAGATTCCTTTTCAGGCAAACATGTCCACCGTAAGATGAACCTAAGTAGGCTAGAATGGGGTTGCTAGGTGTAAGTATGTAGTTACTAGTGCATGCCAAAGTTTGTGCTATTGCCATAGAGAATGCATTGGGCGTTTAAGTTAAATAACTCATAAACTACAAAACATAAAAATATAAAAAAGTTCCAGCATGTGTCTCCACAGTAAGCTGAATAATAAAAAGTGTGAATGGAGTTTCTAGGTGAAAGTGACTTTTGACGTGCCTATAGAGCTGCCATTGAGCCCCATGTTAAATGTCTCAAATTTGAAAGCACTATATTTCTAAAACGATGAAACATTTCAAAGTTTCCTTTTCAGGCAAACATGTCCACCGTAAGATGAACCTAAGTAGGCTAGAATGGGGTTGCTAGGTGTAAGTATGTAGTTACTAGTGCATGCCAAAGTTTGTGCTATTGCCATAGAGAATGCATTGGGCGTTTAAGTTAAATAACTCATAAACTACAAAACATAAAAATAAAAAAAAGTTCCAGCATGTGTCTCCACAGTAAGCTGAATAATAAAAAGTGTGAATGGAGTTTCTAGGTGAAAGTGACTTTTGACGTGCCTATAGAGCTGCCATTGAGCCCCATGTTAAATGTCTCAAATTTGAAAGCACTATATTTCTAAAACTATGAAACATTTCAAAGATTCCTTTTCAGGCAAACATGTCCACCGTAAGATGAACCTAAGTAGGCTAGAATGGGGTTGCTAGGTGTAAGTATGTAGTTACTAGTGCATGCCAAAGTTTGTGCTATTGCCATAGAGAATGCATTGGGCGTTTAAGTTAAATAACTGATAAACTACAAAACATAAAAATAAAAAAAGGTTCCAGCATGTGTCTCCACAGTAAGCTGAATAATAAAAAGTGTGAATGGAGTTTCTAGGTGAAAGTGACTTTTGACGTGCCTATAGAGCTGCCATTGAGCCCCATGTTAAATGTCTCAAATTTGAAAGCACTATATTTCTAAAACTATGAAACATTTCAAAGTTTCCTTTTCAGGCAAACATGTCCACCGTAAGATGAACCTAAGTAGGCTAGAATGGGGTTGCTAGGTGTAAGTATGTAGTTACTAGTGCATGCCAAAGTTTGTGCTATTGCCATATAGAATGCATTGGGCGTTTAAGTTAAATAACTCATAAACTACAAAACATAAAAATAAAAAAAAGTTCCAGCATGTGTCTCCACAGTAAGCTGAATAATAAATAGTGTGAATGGAGTTTCTAGGTGAAAGTGACTTTTGACGTGCCTATAGAGCTGCCATTGAGCCCCATGTTAAATGTCTCAAATTTGAAAGCACTATATTTCTAAAACTATGAAACATTTCAAAGATTCCTTTTCAGGCAAACATGTCCACCGTAAGATGAACCTAAGTAGGCTAGAATGGGGTTGCTAGGTGTAAGTATGTAGTTACTAGTGCATGCCAAAGTTTGTGCTATTGCCATAGAGAATGCATTGGGCGTTTAAGTTAAATAACTCATAAACTACAAAACATAAAAATAAAAAAAGGTTCCAGCATGTGTCTCCACAGTAAGCTGAATAATAAAAAGTGTGAATGGAGTTTCTAGGTGAAAGTGACTTTTGACGTGCCTATAGAGCTGCCATTGAGCCCCATGTTAAATGTCTCAAATTTGAAAGCACTATATTTCTAAAACTATGAAACATTTCAAAGTTTCCTTTTCAGGCAAACATGTCCACCGTAAGATGAACCTAAGTAGGCTAGAATGGGGTTGCTAGGTGTAAGTATGTAGTTACTAGTGCATGCCAAAGTTTGTGCTATTGCCATAGAGAATGCATTGGGCGTTTAAGTTAAATAACTCATAAACTACAAAACATAAAAATAAAAAAAAGTTCCAGCATGTGTCTCCACAGTAAGCTGAATAATAAAAAGTGTGAATGGAGTTTCTAGGTGAAAGTGACTTTTGACGTGCCTATAGAGCTGCCATTGAGCCCCATGTTAAATGTCTCAAATTTGAAAGCACTATATTTCTAAAACTATGAAACATTTCAAAGATTCCTTTTCAGGCAAACATGTCCACCGTAAGATGAACCTAAGTAGGCTAGAATGGGGTTGCTAGGTGTAAGTATGTAGTTACTAGTGCATGCCAAAGTTTGTGCTATTGCCATAGAGAATGCATTGGGCGTTTAAGTTAAATAACTCATAAACTACAAAACATAAAAATAAAAAAAGGTTCCAGCATGTGTCTCCACAGTAAGCTGAATAATAAAAAGTTTGAATGGAGTTTCTAGGTGAAAGTGACTTTTGACGTGCCTATAGAGCTGCCATTGAGCCCCATGTTAAATGTCTCAAATTTGAAAGCACTATATTTCTAAAACTTTGAAACATTTCAAAGTTTCCTTTTCAGGCAAACATGTCCACCGTAAGATGAACCTAAGTAGGCTAGAATGGGGTTGCTAGGTGTAAGTATGTAGTTACTAGTGCATGCCAAAGTTTGTGCTATTGCCATAGAGAATGCATTGGGCGTTTAAGTTAAATAACTCATAAACTACAAAACATAAAAATAAAAAAAAGTTCCAGCATGTGTCTCCACAGTAAGCTGAATAATAAAAAGTGTGAATGGAGTTTCTAGGTGAAAGTGACTTTTGACGTGCCTATAGAGCTGCCATTGAGCCCCATGTTAAATGTCTCACATTTGAAAGCACTATATTTCTAAAACTATGAAACATTTCAAAGATTCCTTTTCAGGCAAACATGTCCACCGTAAGATGAACCTAAGTAGGCTAGAATGGGGTTGCTAGGTGTAAGTATGTAGTTACTAGTGCATGCCAAAGTTTGTGCTATTGCCATAGAGAATGCATTGGGCGTTTAAGTTAAATAACTCATAAACTACAAAACATAAAAATAAAAAAAAGTTCCAGCATGTGTCTCCACAGTAAGCTGAATAATAAAAAGTGTGAATGGAGTTTCTAGGTGAAAGTGACTTTTGACGTGCCTATAGAGCTGCCATTGAGCCCCATGTTAAATGTCTCAAATTTGAAAGCACTATATTTCTAAAACTATGAAACATTTCAAAGATTCCTTTTCAGGCAAACATGTCCACCGTAAGATGAACCTAAGTAGGCTAGAATGGGGTTGCTAGGTGTAAGTATGTAGTTACTAGTGCATGCCAAAGTTTATGCTATTGCCATAGAGAATGCATTGGGCGTTTAAGTTAAATAACTCATAAACTACAAAACATAAAAATAAAAAAAGGTTCCAGCATGTGTCTCCACAGTAAGCTGAATAATAAAAAGTGTGAATGGAGTTTCTAGGTGAAAGTGACTTTTGACGTGCCTATAGAGCTGCCATTGAGCCCCATGTTAAATGTCTCAAATTTGAAAGCACTATATTTCTAAAACGATGAAACATTTCAAAGTTTCCTTTTCAGGCAAACATGTCCACCGTAAGATGAACCTAAGTAGGCTAGAATGGGGTTGCTAGGTGTAAGTATGTAGTTACTAGTGCATGCCAAAGTTTGTGCTATTGCCATAGAGAATGCATTGGGCGTTTAAGTTAAATAACTCATAAACTACAAAACATAAAAATAAAAAAAAGTTCCAGCATGTGTCTCCACAGTAAGCTGAATAATAAAAAGTGTGAATGGAGTTTCTAGGTGAAAGTGACTTTTGACGTGCCTATAGAGCTGCCATTGAGCCCCATGTTAAATGTCTCAAATTTGAAAGCACTATATTTCTAAAACTATGAAACATTTCAAAGTTTCCTTTTCAGGCAAACATGTCCACCTTAAGATGAACCTAAGTAGGCTAGAATGGGGTTGCTAGGTGTAAGTATGTAGTTACTAGTGCATGCCAAAGTTTGTGCTATTGCCATAGAGAATGCATTGGGCGTTTAAGTTAAATAACTCATAAACTACAAAACATAAAAATAAAAAAGGTTCCAGCATGTGTCTCCACAGTAAGCTGAATAATAAAAAGTGTGAATGGAGTTTCTAGGTGAAAGTGACTTTTGACGTGCCTATAGAGCTGCCATTGAGCCCCATGTTAAATGTCTCAAATTTGAAAGCACTATATTTCTAAAACTATGAAACATTTCAAAGTTTCCTTTTCAGGCAAACATGTCCACCGAAAGATGAACCTAAGTAGGCTAGAATGGGGTTGCTAGGTGTAAGTATGTAGTTACTAGTGCATGCCAAAGTTTGTGCTATTGCCATAGAGAATGCATTGGGCGTTTAAGTTAAATAACTCATAAACTACAAAACATAAAAATAAAAAAAGGTTCCAGCATGTGTCTCCACAGTAAGCTGAATAATAAAAAGTGTGAATGGAGTTTCTAGGTGAAAGTGACTTTTGACGTGCCTATAGAGCTGCCATTGAGCCCCATGTTAAATGTCTCAAATTTGAAAGCACTATATTTCTAAAACTATGAAACATTTCAAAGTTTCCTTTTCAGGCAAACATGTCCACCGTAAGATGAACCTAAGTAGGCTAGAATGGGGTTGCTAGGTGTAAGTATGTAGTTACTAGTGCATGCCAAAGTTTGTGCTATTGCCATAGAGAATGCATTGGGCGTTTAAGTTAAATAACTCATAAACTACAAAACATAAAAATAAAAAAAGGTTCCAGCATGTGTCTCCACAGTAAGCTGAATAATAAAAAGTGTGAATGTAGTTTCTAGGTGAAAGTGACTTTTGACGTGCCTATAGAGCTGCCATTGAGCCCCATGTTAAATGTCTCACATTTGAAAGCACTATATTTCTAAAACTATGAAACATTTCAAAGATTCCTTTTCAGGCAAACATGTCCACCGTAAGATGAACCTAAGTAGGCTAGAATGGGGTTGCTAGGTGTAAGTATGTAGTTACTAGTGCATGCCAAAGTTTGTGCTATTGCCATAGAGAATGCATTGGGCGTTTAAGTTAAATAACTCATAAACTACAAAACATAAAAATAAAAAAAAGTTCCAGCATGTGTCTCCACAGTAAGCTGAATAATAAAAAGTGTGAATGGAGTTTCTAGGTGAAAGTGACTTTTGACGTGCCTATAGAGCTGCCATTGAGCCCCATGTTAAATGTCTCAAATTTGAAAGCACTATATTTCTAAAACTATGAAACATTTCAAAGATTCCTTTTCAGGCAAACATGTCCACCGTAAGATGAACCTAAGTAGGCTAGAATGGGGTTGCTAGGTGTAAGTATGTAGTTACTAGTGCATGCCAAAGTTTATGCTATTGCCATAGAGAATGCATTGGGCGTTTAAGTTAAATAACTCATAAACTACAAAACATAAAAATAAAAAAAGGTTCCAGCATGTGTCTCCACAGTAAGCTGAATAATAAAAAGTGTGAATGGAGTTTCTAGGTGAAAGTGACTTTTGACGTGCCTATAGAGCTGCCATTGAGCCCCATGTTAAATGTCTCAAATTTGAAAGCACTATATTTCTAAAACGATGAAACATTTCAAAGTTTCCTTTTCAGGCAAACATGTCCACCGTAAGATGAACCTAAGTAGGCTAGAATGGGGTTGCTAGGTGTAAGTATGTAGTTACTAGTGCATGCCAAAGTTTGTGCTATTGCCATAGAGAATGCATTGGGCGTTTAAGTTAAATAACTCATAAACTACAAAACATAAAAATAAAAAAAAGTTCCAGCATGTGTCTCCACAGTAAGCTGAATAATAAAAAGTGTGAATGGAGTTTCTAGGTGAAAGTGACTTTTGACGTGCCTATAGAGCTGCCATTGAGCCCCATGTTAAATGTCTCAAATTTGAAAGCACTATATTTCTAAAACTATGAAACATTTCAAAGTTTCCTTTTCAGGCAAACATGTCCACCTTAAGATGAACCTAAGTAGGCTAGAATGGGGTTGCTAGGTGTAAGTATGTAGTTACTAGTGCATGCCAAAGTTTGTGCTATTGCCATAGAGAATGCATTGGGCGTTTAAGTTAAATAACTCATAAACTACAAAACATAAAAATAAAAAAGGTTCCAGCATGTGTCTCCACAGTAAGCTGAATAATAAAAAGTGTGAATGGAGTTTCTAGGTGAAAGTGACTTTTGACGTGCCTATAGAGCTGCCATTGAGCCCCATGTTAAATGTCTCAAATTTGAAAGCACTATATTTCTAAAACTATGAAACATTTCAAAGTTTCCTTTTCAGGCAAACATGTCCACCGAAAGATGAACCTAAGTAGGCTAGAATGGGGTTGCTAGGTGTAAGTATGTAGTTACTAGTGCATGCCAAAGTTTGTGCTATTGCCATAGAGAATGCATTGGGCGTTTAAGTTAAATAACTCATAAACTACAAAACATAAAAATAAAAAAAGGTTCCAGCATGTGTCTCCACAGTAAGCTGAATAATAAAAAGTGTGAATGGAGTTTCTAGGTGAAAGTGACTTTTGACGTGCCTATAGAGCTGCCATTGAGCCCCATGTTAAATGTCTCAAATTTGAAAGCACTATATTTCTAAAACTATGAAACATTTCAAAGTTTCCTTTTCAGGCAAACATGTCCACCGTAAGATGAACCTAAGTAGGCTAGAATGGGGTTGCTAGGTGTAAGTATGTAGTTACTAGTGCATGCCAAAGTTTGTGCTATTGCCATAGAGAATGCATTGGGCGTTTAAGTTAAATAACTCATAAACTACAAAACATAAAAATAAAAAAAGGTTCCAGCATGTGTCTCCACAGTAAGCTGAATAATAAAAAGTGTGAATGTAGTTTCTAGGTGAAAGTGACTTTTGACGTGCCTATAGAGCTGCCATTGAGCCCCATGTTAAATGTCTCAAATTTGAAAGCACTATATTTCTAAAACTATGAAACATTTCAAAGTTTCCTTTTCAGGCAAACATGTCCACCGTAAGATGAACCTAAGTAGGCTAGAATGGGGTTGCTAGGTGTAAGTATGTAGTTACTAGTGCATGCCAAAGTTTGTGCTATTGCCATAGAGAATGCATTGGGCGTTTAAGTTAAATAACTCATAAACTACAAAACATAAAAATAAAAAAAAGTTCCAGCATGTGTCTCCACAGTAAGCTGAATAATAAAAAGTGTGAATGGAGTTTCTAGGTGAAAGTGACTTTTGACGTGCCTATAGAGCTGCCATTGAGCCCCATGTTAAATGTCTCAAATTTGAAAGCACTATATTTCTAAAACTATGAAACATTTCAAAGTTTCCTTTTCAGGCAAACATGTCCACCGTAAGATGAACCTAAGTAGGCTAGAATGGGGTTGCTAGGTGTAAGTATGTAGTTACTAGTGGATGCCAAAGTTTGTGCTATTGCCATAGAGAATGCATTGGGCGTTTAAGTTAAATAACTCATAAACTACAAAACATAAAAACAAAAAAAAAGTTCCAGCATGTGTCTCCACAGTAAGCTGAATAATAAAAAGTGTGAATGGAGTTTCTAGGTGAAAGTGACTTTTGACGTGCCTATAGAGCTGCCATTGAGCCCCATGTTAAATGTCTCAAATTTGAAAGCACTATATTTCTAAAACTATGAAACATTTCAAAGATTCCTTTTCAGGCAAACATGTCCACCGTAAGATGAACCTAAGTAGGCTAGAATGGGGTTGCTAGGTGTAAGTATGTAGTTACTAGTGCATGCCAAAGTTTGTGCTATTGCCATAGAGAATGCATTGGGCGTTTAAGTTAAATAACTCATAACTACAAAACATAAAAATAAAAAAAGGTTCCAGCATGTGTCTCCACAGTAAGCTGAATAATAAAAAGTGTGAATGGAGTTTCTAGGTGAAAGTGACTTTTGACGTGCCTATAGAGCTGCCATTGAGCCCCATGTTAAATGTCTCAAATTTGAAAGCACTATATTTCTAAAACTATGAAACATTTCAAAGTTTCCTTTTCAGGCAAACATGTCCACCGAAAGATGAACCTAAGTAGGCTAGAATGGGGTTGCTAGGTGTAAGTATGTAGTTACTAGTGCATGCCAAAGTTTGTGCTATTGCCATAGAGAATGCATTGGGCGTTTAAGTTAAATAACTCATAAACTACAAAACATAAAAATAAAAAAAGGTTCCAGCATGTGTCTCCACAGTAAGCTGAATAATAAAAAGTGTGAATGGAGTTTCTAGGTGAAAGTGACTTTTGACGTGCCTATAGAGCTGCCATTGAGCCCCATGTTAAATGTCTCAAATTTGAAAGCACTATATTTCTAAAACTATGAAACATTTCAAAGTTTCCTTTTCAGGCAAACATGTCCACCGTAAGATGAACCTAAGTAGGCTAGAATGGGGTTGCTAGGTGTAAGTATGTAGTTACTAGTGCATGCCAAAGTTTGTGCTATTGCCATAGAGAATGCATTGGGCGTTTAAGTTAAATAACTCATAAACTACAAAACATAAAAATAAAAAAAAGTTCCAGCATGTGTCTCCACAGTAAGCTGAATAATAAAAAGTGTGAATGGAGTTTCTAGGTGAAAGTGACTTTTGACGTGCCTATAGAGCTGCCATTGAGCCCCATGTTAAATGTCTCAAATTTGAAAGCGCTATATTTCTAAAACTTTGAAACATTTCAAAGATTCCTTTTCAGGCAAACATGTCCACCGTAAGATGAACCTAAGTAGGCTAGAATGGGGTTGCTAGGTGTAAGTATGTAGTTACTAGTGCATGCCAAAGTTTGTGCTATTGCCATAGAGAATGCATTGGGCGTTTAAGTTAAATAACTCATAAACTACAAAACATAAAAATAAAAAAAGGTTCCAGCATGTGTCTCCACAGTAAGCTGAATAATAAAAAGTGTGAATGGAGTTTCTAGGTGAAAGTGACTTTTGACGTGCCTATAGAGCTGCCATTGAGCCCCATGTTAAATGTCTCAAATTTGAAAGCACTATATTTCTAAAACGATGAAACATTTCAAAGTTTCCTTTTCAGGCAAACATGTCCACCGTAAGATGAACCTAAGTAGGCTAGAATGGGGTTGCTAGGTGTAAGTATGTAGTTACTAGTGCATGCCAAAGTTTGTGCTATTGCCATAGAGAATGCATTGGGCGTTTAAGTTAAATAACTCATAAACTACAAAACATAAAAATAAAAAAAAGTTCCATTATGTGTCTCCACAGTAAGCTGAATAATAAAAAGTGTGAATGGAGTTTCTAGGTGAAAGTGACTTTTGACGTGCCTATAGAGCTGCCATTGAGCCCCATGTTAAATGTCTCAAATTTGAAAGCACTATATTTCTAAAACTATGAAACATTTCAAAGATTCCTTTTCAGGCAAACATGTCCACCGTAAGATGAACCTAAGTAGGCTAGAATGGGGTTGCTAGGTGTAAGTATGTAGTTACTAGTGCATGCCAAAGTTTGTGCTATTGCCATAGAGAATGCATTGGGCGTTTAAGTTAAATAACTCATAAACTACAAAACATAAAAATAAAAAAAGGTTCCAGCATGTGTCTCCACAGTAAGCTGAATAATAAAAAGTGTGAATGGAGTTTCTAGGTGAAAGTGACTTTTGACGTGCCTATAGAGCTGCCATTGAGCCCCATGTTAAATGTCTCAAATTTGAAAGCACTATATTTCTAAAACTATGAAACATTTCAAAGTTTCCTTTTCAGGCAAACATGTCCACCGTAAGATGAACCTAAGTAGGCTAGAATGGGGTTGCTAGGTGTAAGTATGTAGTTACTAGTGCATGCCAAAGTTTGTGCTATTGCCATAGAGAATGCATTGGGCGTTTAAGTTAAATAACTCATAAACTACAAAACATAAAAATAAAAAAAGGTTCCAGCATGTGTCTCCACAGTAAGCTGAATAATAAAAAGTGTGAATGGAGTTTCTAGGTGAAAGTGACTTTTGACGTGCCTATAGAGCTGCCATTGAGCCCCATGTTAAATGTCTCAAATTTGAAAGCACTATATTTCTAAAACTATAAACATTTCAAAGTTTCCTTTTCAGGCAAACATGTCCACCGTAAGATGAACCTAAGTAGGCTAGAATGGGGTTGCTAGGTGTAAGTATGTAGTTACTAGTGCATGCCAAAGTTTGTGCTATTGCCATAGAGAATGCATTGGGCGTTTAAGTTAAATAACTCATAAACTACAAAACATAAAAATAAAAAAAAGTTCCAGCATGTGTCTCCACAGTAAGCTGAATAATAAAAAGTGTGAATGGAGTTTCTAGGTGAAAGTGACTTTTGACGTGCCTATAGAGCTGCCATTGAGCCCCATGTTAAATGTCTCAAATTTGAAAGCACTATATTTCTAAAACTATGAAACATTTCAAAGTTTCCTTTTCAGGCAAACATGTCCACCGTAAGATGAACCTAAGTAGGCTAGAATGGGGTTGCTAGGTGTAAGTATGTAGGACTAGTAGCATGCCAACGTTTGTGCTATTGCCATAGAGAATGCATTGGGCGTATAAGATGAATAACTCATAAACTACAAAACATAAAAATAAAAAAAGGTTCCAGCATGTGTCTCCACAGTAAGCTGAATAATAAAAAGTGTGAATGGAGTTTCTAGGTGAAAGTGACTTTTGACGTGCCTATAGAGCTGCCATTGAGCCCCATGTTAAATGTCTCAAATTTGAAAGCACTATATTTCTAAAACGATGAAACATTTCAAAGTTTCCTTTTCAGGCAAACATGTCCACCGTAAGATGAACCTAAGTAGGCTAGAATGGGGTTGCTAGGTGTAAGTATGTAGTTACTAGTGCATGCCAAAGTTTGTGCTATTGCCATAGAGAATGCATTGGGCGTTTAAGTTAAATAACTCATAAACTACAAAACATAAAAATAAAAAAAAGTTCCAGCATGTGTCTCCACAGTAAGCTGAATAATAAAAAGTGTGAATGGAGTTTCTAGGTGAAAGTGACTTTTGACGTGCCTATAGAGCTGCCATTGAGCCCCATGTTAAATGTCTCAAATTTGAAAGCACTATATTTCTAAAACTATGAAACATTTCAAAGATTCCTTTTCAGGCAAACATGTCCACCGTAAGATGAACCTAAGTAGGCTAGAATGGGGTTTCTAGGTGTAAGTATGTAGTTACTAGTGCATGCCAAAGTTTGTGCTATTGCCATAGAGAATGCATTGGGCGTTTAAGTTAAATAACTCATAAACTACAAAACATAAAAATAAAAAAAGGTTCCAGCATGTGTCTCCACAGTAAGCTGAATAATAAAAAGTGTGAATGGAGTTTCTAGGTGAAAGTGACTTTTGACGTGCCTATAGAGCTGCCATTGAGCCCCATGTTAAATGTCTCAAATTTGAAAGCACTATATTTCTAAAACTATGAAACATTTCAAAGTTTCCTTTTCAGGCAAACATGTCCAGCGTAAGATGAACCTAAGTAGGCTAGAATGGGGTTGCTAGGTGTAAGTATGTAGTTACTAGTGCATGCCAAAGTTTGTGCTATTGCCATAGAGAATGCATTGGGCGTTTAAGTTAAATAACTCATAAACTACAAAACATAAAAATAAAAAAAGGTTCCAGCATGTGTCTCCACAGTAAGCTGAATAATAAAAAGTGTGAATGGAGTTTCTAGGTGAAAGTGACTTTTGACATGCCTATAGAGCTGCCATTGAGCCCCATGTTAAATGTCTCAAATTTGAAAGCACTATATTTCTAAAACTATGAAACATTTCAAAGTTTCCTTTTCAGGCAAACATGTCCACCGTAAGATGAACCTAAGTAGGCTAGAATGGGGTTGCTAGGTGTAAGTATGTAGTTACTAGTGCATGCCAAAGTTTGTGCTATTGCCATAGAGAATGCATTGGGCGTTTAAGTTAAATAACTCATAAACTACAAAACATAAAAATAAAAAAAAGTTCCAGCATGTGTCTCCACAGTAAGCTGAATAATAAAAAGTGTGAATGGAGTTTCTAGGTGAAAGTGACTTTTGACGTGCCTATAGAGCTGCCATTGAGCCCCATGTTAAATGTCTCAAATTTGAAAGCACTATATTTCTAAAACTATGAAACATTTCAAAGTTTCCTTTTCAGGCAAACATGTCCACCGTAAGATGAACCTAAGTAGGCTAGAATGGGGTTGCTAGGTGTAAGTATGTAGGACTAGTAGCATGCCAAAGTTTGTGCTATTGCCATAGAGAATGCATTGGGCGTATAAGTTGAATAACTCATAAACTACAAAACATAAAAATAAAAAAAGGTTCCAGCATGTGTCTCCACAGTAAGCTGAATAATAAAAAGTGTGAATGGAGTTTCTAGGTGAAAGTGACTTTTGACGTGCCTATAGAGCTGCCATTGAGCCCCATGTTAAATGTCTCAAATTTGAAAGCACTATATTTCTAAAACTATGAAACATTTCAAAGTTTCCTTTTCAGGCAAACATGTCCACCGTAAGATGAACCTAAGTAGGCTAGAATGGGGTTGCTAGGTGTAAGTATGTAGTTACTAGTGCATGCCAAAGTTTGTGCTATTGCCATAGAGAATGCATTGGGCGTTTAAGTTAAATAACTCATAAACTACAAAACATAAAAATAAAAAAAAGTTCCAGCATGTGTCTCCACAGTAAGCTGAATAATAAAAAGTGTGAATGGAGTTTCTAGGTGAAAGTGACTTTTGACGTGCCTATAGAGCTGCCATTGAGCCCCATGTTAAATGTCTCAAATTTGAAAGCACTATATTTCTAAAACTATGAAACATTTCAAAGTTTCCTTTTCAGGCAAACATGTCCACCGTAAGATGAACCTAAGTAGGCTAGAATGGGGTTGCTAGGTGTAAGTATGTAGGACTAGTAGCATGCCAAAGTTTGTGCTATTGCCATAGAGAATGCATTGGGCGTATAAGTTGAATAACTCATAAACTACAAAACATAAAAATAAAAAAAGGTTCCAGCATGTGTCTCCACAGTAAGCTGAATAATAAAAAGTGTGAATGGAGTTTCTAGGTGAAAGTGACTTTTGACGTGCCTATAGAGCTGCCATTGAGCCCCATGTTAAATGTCTCAAATTTGAAAGCACTATATTTCTAAAACTATGAAACATTTCAAAGTTTCCTTTTCAGGCAAACATGTCCACCGTAAGATGAACCTAAGTAGGCTAGAATGGGGTTGCTAGGTGTAAGTATGTAGTTACTAGTGCATGCCAAAGTTTGTGCTATTGCCATAGAGAATGCATTGGGCGTTTAAGTTAAATAACTCATAAACTACAAAACATAAAAATAAAAAAAAGTTCCAGCATGTGTCTCCACAGTAAGCTGAATAATAAAAAGTGTGAATGGAGTTTCTAGGTGAAAGTGACTTTTGACGTGCCTATAGAGCTGCCATTGAGCCCCATGTTAAATGTCTCAAATTTGAAAGCACTATATTTCTAAAACTATGAAACATTTCAAAGTTTCCTTTTCAGGCAAACATGTCCACCGTAAGATGAACCTAAGTAGGCTAGAATGGGGTTGCTAGGTGTAAGTATGTAGGACTAGTAGCATGCCAAAGTTTGTGCTATTGCCATAGAGAATGCATTGGGCGTATAAGTTGAATAACTCATAAACTACAAAACATAAAAATAAAAAAAAGTTCCAGCTTGTGTCTCCACAGTAAGCTGAATAATAAAAAGTGTGAATGGAGTTTCTAGGTGAAAGTGACTTTTGACGTGCCTATAGAGCTGCCATTGAGCCCCGTGTTAAATGTCTCAAATTTGAAAGCACTATATTTCTAAAACTATGAAACATTTCAAAGTTTCCTTTTCAGGCAAACATGTCCACCGTAAGATGAACCTAAGTAGGCTAGAATGGGGTTGCTAGGTGTAAGTATGTAGGACTAGTGCATTCCAAAGTTTGTGCTATTGCCATAGAGAATGCATTGGGCGTTAAAGTTAAATAACTCATAAACTACAAAACATAAAAATAAAAAAAAGTTCCAGCATGTGTCTCCACAGTAAGCTGAATAATAAAAAGTGTGAATGGAGTTTCTAGGTGAAAGTGACTTTTGACGTGCCTATAGAGCTGCCATTGAGCCCCATGTTAAATGTCTCAAATTTGAAAGCACTATATTTCTAAAACTATGAAACATTTCAAAGTTTCCTTTTCAGGCAAACATGTCCACCGTAAGATGAACCTAAGTAGGCTAGAATGGGGTTGCTAGGTGTAAGTATGTAGGACTAGTGCATTCCAAAGTTTGTGCTATTGCCATAGAGAATGCATTGGGCGTTAAAGTTAAATAACTCATAAACTACAAAACATAAAAATAAAAAAAAGTTCCAGCATGTGTCTCCACAGTAAGCTGAATAATAAAAAGTGTGAATGGAGTTTCTAGGTGAAAGTGACTTTTGACGTGCCTATAGAGCTGCCATTGAGCCCCATGTTAAATGTCTCAAATTTGAAAGCACTATATTTCTAAAACTATGAAACATTTCAAAGTTTCCTTTTCAGGCAAACATGTCCACCGTAAGATGAACCTAAGTAGGCTAGAATGGGGTTGCTAGGTGTAAGTATGTAGGACTAGTAGCATGCCAAAGTTTGTGCTATTGCCATAGAGAATGCATTGGGCGTATAAGTTGAATAACTCATAAACTACAAAACATAAAAATAAAAAAAAGTTCCAGGTTGTGTCTCCACAGTAAGCTGAATAATAAAAAGTGTGAATGGAGTTTCTAGGTGAAAGTGACTTTTGACGTGCCTATAGAGCTGCCATTGAGCCCCATGTTAAATGTCTCAAATTTGAAAGAACTATATTTCTAAAACTATGAAACATTTCAAAGATTCCTTTTCAGGCAAACATGTCCACCGTAAGCTGAACCTAAGTAGGCTAGAATGGGGTTGCTAGGTGTAAGTATGTAGGACTAGTAGCATGCCAAAGTTTGTGCTATTGCCATAGAGAATGCATTGGGGGTTTAAGTTAAATAACTCATAAACTACAAAACATAAAAATAAAAAAAAGTTCCAGCATGTGTCTCCACAGTAAGCTGAATAATAAAAAGTGTGAATGGAGTTTAGGTGAAAGTGACTTTTGACGTGCCTATAGAGCTGCCATTGAGCCCCATGTTAAATGTCTCAAATTTGAAAGCACTATATTTCTAAAACTATGAAACATTTCAAAGATTCCTTTTCAGGCAAACATGTCCACCGTAAGATGAACCTAAGTAGGCTAGAATGGGGTTGCTAGGTGTAAGTATGTAGGACTAGTAGCATGCCAAAGTTTGTGCTATTGCCATAAAGAATGCATTGGGGGTTTAAGTTAAATAACTCATAAACTACAAAACATAAAAATAAAAAAAAGTTCCAGCCTGTGTCTCCACAGTAAGCTGAATAATAAAAAGTGTGAATGGAGTTTCTAGGTGAAAGTGACTTTTGACGTGCCTATAGAGCTGCCATTGAGCCCCATGTTAAATGTCTCAAATTTGAAAGCACTATATTTCTAAAACTATGAAACATTTCAAAGATTCCTTTTCAGGCAAACATGTCCACCGTAAGCTGAACCTAAGTAGGCTAGAATGGGGTTGCTAGGTGTAAGTATGTAGGACTAGTAGCATGCCAAAGTTTGTGCTATTGCCATAGAGAATGCATTGGGCGTTTAAGTTAAATAACTCATAAACTACAAAAGATAAAAATAAAAAAAAGTTCCAGCATGTGTCTCCACAGTAAGCTGAATAATAAAAAGTGTGAATGGAGTTTCTAGGTGAAAGTGACTTTTGACGTGCCTATAGAGCTGCCATTGAGCCCCATGTTAAATGTCTCAAATTTGAAAGCACTATATTTCTAAAACTATGAAACATTTCAAAGATTCCTTTTCAGGCAAACATGTCCACCGTAAGATGAACCTAAGTAGGCTAGAATGGGGTTGCTAGGTGTAAGTATGTAGGACTAGTAGCATGCCAAAGTTTGTGCTATTGCCATAGAGAATGCATTGGGGGTTTAAGTTAAATAACTCATAAACTACAAAACATAAAAATAAAAAAAAGTTCCAGCCTGTGTCTCCACAGTAAGCTGAATAATAAAAAGTGTGAATGGAGTTTCTAGGTGAAAGTGACTTTTGACGTGCCTATAGAGCTGCCATTGAGCCCCATGTTAAATGTCTCAAATTTGAAAGCACTATATTTCTAAAACTATGAAACATTTCAAAGATTCCTTTTCAGGCAAACATGTCCACCGTAAGATGAACCTAAGTAGGCTAGAATGGGGTTGCTAGGTGTAAGTATGTAGGACTAGTAGCATGCCAACGTTTGTGCTATTGCCATAGAGAATGCATTGGGGGTTTAAGTTAAATAACTCATAAACTACAAAACATAAAAATAAAAAAAAGTTCCAGCCTGTGTCTCCACAGTAAGCTGAATAATAAAAAGTGTGAATGGAGTTTCTAGGTGAAAGTGACTTTTGACGTGCCTATAGAGCTGCCATTGAGCCCCATGTTAAATGTCTCAAATTTGAAAGCACTATATTTCTAAAACTATGAAACATTTCAAAGATTCCTTTTCAGGCAAACATGTCCACCGTAAGCTGAACCTAAGTAGGCTAGAATGGGGTTGCTAGGTGTAAGTATGTAGGACTAGTAGCATGCCAAAGTTTGTGCTTTTGCCATAGAGAATGCATTGGGGGTTTAAGTTAAATAACTCATAAACTACAAAACATAAAAAAAAAAAAAGTTCCAGCATGTGTCTCCACAGTAAGCTGAATAATAAAAAGTGTGAATGGAGTTTCTAGGTGAAAGTGACTTTTGACGTGCCTATAGAGCTGCCATTGAGCCCCATGTTAAATGTCTCAAATTTGAAAGCACTATATTTCTAAAACTATGAAACATTTCAAAGATTCCTTTTCAGGCAAACATGTCCACCGTGAGATAAACCTAAGTAGGCTAGAATGGGGTTGCTAGGTGTAAGTATGTAGGACTAGTAGCATGCCAAAGTTTGTGCTATTGCCATAGAGAATGCATTGGGGGTTTAAGTTAAATAACTCATAAACTACAAAACATAAAAATAAAAAAAAGTTCCAGCCTGTGTCTCCACAGTAAGCTGAATAATAAAAAGTGTGAATGGAGTTTCTAGGTGAAAGTGACTTTTGACGTGCCTATAGAGCTGCCATTGAGCCCCATGTTAAATGTCTCAAATTTGAAAGCACTATATTTCTAAAACTATGAAACATTTCAAAGTTTCCTTTTCAGGCAAACATGTCCACCGAAAGATGAACCTAAGTAGGCTAGAATGGGGTTGCTAGGTGTAAGTATGTAGTTACTAGTGCATGCCAAAGTTTGTGCTATTGCCATAGAGAATGCATTGGGCGTTTAAGTTAAATAACTCATAAACTACAAAACATAAAAATAAAAAAAGGTTCCAGCATGTGTCTCCACAGTAAGCTGAATAATAAAAAGTGTGAATGGAGTTTCTAGGTGAAAGTGACTTTTGACGTGCCTATAGAGCTGCCATTGAGCCCCATGTTAAATGTCTCAAATTTGAAAGCACTATATTTCTAAAACTATGAAACATTTCAAAGTTTCCTTTTCAGGCAAACATGTCCACCGTAAGATGAACCTAAGTAGGCTAGAATGGGGTTGCTAGGTGTAAGTATGTAGTTACTAGTGCATGCCAAAGTTTGTGCTATTGCCATAGAGAATGCATTGGGCGTTTAAGTTAAATAACTCATAAACTACAAAACATAAAAATAAAAAAAGGTTCCAGCATGTGTCTCCACAGTAAGCTGAATAATAAAAAGTGTGAATGGAGTTTCTAGGTGAAAGTGACTTTTGACATGCCTATAGAGCTGCCATTGAGCCCCATGTTAAATGTCTCAAATTTGAAAGCACTATATTTCTAAAACTATGAAACATTTCAAAGTTTCCTTTTCAGGCAAACATGTCCACCGTAAGATGAACCTAAGTAGGCTAGAATGGGGTTGCTAGGTGTAAGTATGTAGTTACTAGTGCATGCCAAAGTTTGTGCTATTGCCATAGAGAATGCATTGGGCGTTTAAGTTAAATAACTCATAAACTACAAAACATAAAAATAAAAAAAAGTTCCAGCATGTGTCTCCACAGTAAGCTGAATAATAAAAAGTGTGAATGGAGTTTCTAGGTGAAAGTGACTTTTGACGTGCCTATAGAGCTGCCATTGAGCCCCATGTTAAATGTCTCAAATTTGAAAGCACTATATTTCTAAAACTATGAAACATTTCAAAGTTTCCTTTTCAGGCAAACATGTCCACCGTAAGATGAACCTAAGTAGGCTAGAATGGGGTTGCTAGGTGTAAGTATGTAGGACTAGTAGCATGCCAAAGTTTGTGCTATTGCCATAGAGAATGCATTGGGCGTATAAGTTGAATAACTCATAAACTACAAAACATAAAAATAAAAAAAGGTTCCAGCATGTGTCTCCACAGTAAGCTGAATAATAAAAAGTGTGAATGGAGTTTCTAGGTGAAAGTGACTTTTGACGTGCCTATAGAGCTGCCATTGAGCCCCATGTTAAATGTCTCAAATTTGAAAGCACTATATTTCTAAAACTATGAAACATTTCAAAGTTTCCTTTTCAGGCAAACATGTCCACCGTAAGATGAACCTAAGTAGGCTAGAATGGGGTTGCTAGGTGTAAGTATGTAGTTACTAGTGCATGCCAAAGTTTGTGCTATTGCCATAGAGAATGCATTGGGCGTTTAAGTTAAATAACTCATAAACTACAAAACATAAAAATAAAAAAAAGTTCCAGCATGTGTCTCCACAGTAAGCTGAATAATAAAAAGTGTGAATGGAGTTTCTAGGTGAAAGTGACTTTTGACGTGCCTATAGAGCTGCCATTGAGCCCCATGTTAAATGTCTCAAATTTGAAAGCACTATATTTCTAAAACTATGAAACATTTCAAAGTTTCCTTTTCAGGCAAACATGTCCACCGTAAGATGAACCTAAGTAGGCTAGAATGGGGTTGCTAGGTGTAAGTATGTAGGACTAGTAGCATGCCAAAGTTTGTGCTATTGCCATAGAGAATGCATTGGGCGTATAAGTTGAATAACTCATAAACTACAAAACATAAAAATAAAAAAAAAGTTCCAGCTTGTGTCTCCACAGTAAGCTGAATAATAAAAAGTGTGAATGGAGTTTCTAGGTGAAAGTGACTTTTGACGTGCCTATAGAGCTGCCATTGAGCCCCATGTTAAATGTCTCAAATTTGAAAGCACTATATTTCTAAAACTATGAAACATTTCAAAGTTTCCTTTTCAGGCAAACATGTCCACCGTAAGATGAACCTAAGTAGGCTAGAATGGGGTTGCTAGGTGTAAGTATGTAGGACTAGTGCATTCCAAAGTTTGTGCTATTGCCATAGAGAATGCATTGGGCGTTAAAGTTAAATAACTCATAAACTACAAAACATAAAAATAAAAAAAAGTTCCAGCATGTGTCTCCACAGTAAGCTGAATAATAAAAAGTGTGAATGGAGTTTCTAGGTGAAAGTGACTTTTGACGTGCCTATAGAGCTGCCATTGAGCCCCATGTTAAATGTCTCAAATTTGAAAGCACTATATTTCTAAAACTATGAAACATTTCAAAGTTTCCTTTTCAGGCAAACATGTCCACCGTAAGATGAACCTAAGTAGGCTAGAATGGGGTTGCTAGGTGTAAGTATGTAGGACTAGTGCATTCCAAAGTTTGTGCTATTGCCATAGAGAATGCATTGGGCGTTAAAGTTAAATAACTCATAAACTACAAAACATAAAAATAAAAAAAAGTTCCAGCATGTGTCTCCACAGTAAGCTGAATAATAAAAAGTGTGAATGGAGTTTCTAGGTGAAAGTGACTTTTGACGTGCCTATAGAGCTGCCATTGAGCCCCATGTTAAATGTCTCAAATTTGAAAGCACTATATTTCTAAAACTATGAAACATTTCAAAGTTTCCTTTTCAGGCAAACATGTCCACCGTAAGATGAACCTAAGTAGGCTAGAATGGGGTTGCTAGGTGTAAGTATGTAGGACTAGTAGCATGCCAAAGTTTGTGCTATTGCCATAGAGAATGCATTGGGCGTATAAGTTGAATAACTCATAAACTACAAAACATAAAAATAAAAAAAAGTTCCAGCTTGTGTCTCCACAGTAAGCTGAATAATAAAAAGTGTGAATGGAGTTTCTAGGTGAAAGTGACTTTTGACGTGCCTATAGAGCTGCCATTGAGCCCCATGTTAAATGTCTCAAATTTGAAAGAACTATATTTCTAAAACTATGAAACATTTCAAAGATTCCTTTTCAGGCAAACATGTCCACCGTAAGCTGAACCTAAGTAGGCTAGAATGGGGTTGCTAGGTGTAAGTATGTAGGACTAGTAGCATGCCAAAGTTTGTGCTATTGCCATAGAGAATGCATTGGGGGTTTAAGTTAAATAACTCATAAACTACAAAACATAAAAATAAAAAAAAGTTCCAGCATGTGTCTCCACAGTAAGCTGAATAATAAAAAGTGTGAATGGAGTTTAGGTGAAAGTGACTTTTGACGTGCCTATAGAGCTGCCATTGAGCCCCATGTTAAATGTCTCAAATTTGAAAGCACTATATTTCTAAAACTATGAAACATTTCAAAGATTCCTTTTCAGGCAAACATGTCCACCGTAAGCTGAACCTAAGTAGGCTAGAATGGGGTTGCTAGGTGTAAGTATGTAGGACTAGTAGCATGCCAAAGTTTGTGCTATTGCCATAGAGAATGCATTGGGCGTTTAAGTTAAATAACTCATAAACTACAAAAGATAAAAATAAAAAAAAGTTCCAGCATGTGTCTCCACAGTAAGCTGAATAATAAAAAGTGTGAATGGAGTTTCTAGGTGAAAGTGACTTTTGACGTGCCTATAGAGCTGCCATTGAGCCCCATGTTAAATGTCTCAAATTTGAAAGCACTATATTTCTAAAACTATGAAACATTTCAAAGATTCCTTTTCAGGCAAACATGTCCACCGTAAGATTAACCTAAGTAGGCTAGAATGGGGTTGCTAGGTGTAAGTATGTAGGACTAGTAGCATGCCAAAGTTTGTGCTATTGCCATAGAGAATGCATTGGGCGTTTAAGTTAAATAACTCATAAACTACAAAACATAAAAAAAAAAAAAAGTTCCAGCATGTGTCTCCACAGTAAGCTGAATAATAAAAAGTGTGAATGGAGTTTCTAGGTGAAAGTGACTTTTGACGTGCCTATAGAGCTGCCATTGAGCCCCATGTTAAATGTCTCAAATTTGAAAGCACTATATTTCTAAAACTATGAAAGATTTCAAAGATTCCTTTTCAGGCAAACATGTCCACCATAAGATGAACCTAAGTAGGCTAGAATGGGGTTGCTAGGTGTAAGTATGTAGGACTAGTAGCATGCCAAAGTTTGTGCTATTGCCATAGAGAATGCATTGTGTTGCGGAGGATGAGAGGAATGCTCTCATCCTCCGCAACACCCATTCTAGTACACCGCTATACACCGCGAGGATATGGGCTATAGCCCATATCGTACCGCATACTATACTGTAGCACGCCGTTTTTCATCATTTTTGAGGATTTGAAAAAAATGAAAAAATGAAAAAAACGATGGGTTATAGCCCATCGTTTTTTTAATTTTTGATTTCTTTTTTAATCCTCGTTTTTCATCATTTTGTACCATGGGCTATAGCCCATATCGTACGGCATACTATAGCACGCCGTTTTTCATCATTTTTGAGGATTTGAAAAAAATGAAAAATTAAAAAAAAAAACGATGGGTTATAGCCCATTGTTTTTTTTTATTTTTGTTCTTTTTTTTTAATCCTCGTTTTTCATCATTTTGGACCATGGGCTATAGCCCATATCGTACGGCATACTATAGCACGCCGTTTTTCATCATTTTTGCCATTGAGCCCCATTGTAAATTTGAAAGCACTATATTTCTAAAACTATGAAACATTTCAAAGATTCCTTTTCAGGCAAACATGTCCACCGTAAGATGAACCTAAGTAGGCTAGAATGGGGTTGCTAGGTGTAAGTATGTAGGACTAGTAGCATGCCAAAGTTTGTGCTATTGCCATAGAGAATGCATTGGGGGTTTAAGTTAAATAACTCATAAACTACAAAACATAAAAATAAAAAAAAGTTCCAGCCTGTGTCTCCACAGTAAGCTGAATAATAAAAAGTGTGAATGGAGTTTCTAGGTGAAAGTGACTTTTGACGTGCCTATAGAGCTGCCATTGAGCCCCATGTTAAATGTCTCAAATTTGAAAGCACTATATTTCTAAAACTATGAAACATTTCAAAGATTCCTTTTCAGGCAAACATGTCCACCGTAAGATGAACCTAAGTAGGCTAGAATGGGGTTGCTAGGTGTAAGTATGTAGGACTAGTAGCATGCCAACGTTTGTGCTATTGCCATAGAGAATGCATTGGGGGTTTAAGTTAAATAACTCATAAACTACAAAACATAAAAATAAAAAAAAGTTCCAGCCTGTGTCTCCACAGTAAGCTGAATAATAAAAAGTGTGAATGGAGTTTCTAGGTGAAAGTGACTTTTGACGTGCCTATAGAGCTGCCATTGAGCCCCATGTTAAATGTCTCAAATTTGAAAGCACTATATTTCTAAAACTATGAAACATTTCAAAGATTCCTTTTCAGGCAAACATGTCCACCGTAAGCTGAACCTAAGTAGGCTAGAATGGGGTTGCTAGGTGTAAGTATGTAGGACTAGTAGCATGCCAAAGTTTGTGCTTTTGCCATAGAGAATGCATTGGGGGTTTAAGTTAAATAACTCATAAACTACAAAACATAAAAAAAAAAAAAGTTCCAGCATGTGTCTCCACAGTAAGCTGAATAATAAAAAGTGTGAATGGAGTTTCTAGGTGAAAGTGACTTTTGACGTGCCTATAGAGCTGCCATTGAGCCCCATGTTAAATGTCTCAAATTTGAAAGCACTATATTTCTAAAACTATGAAACATTTCAAAGATTCCTTTTCAGGCAAACATGTCCACCGTGAGATAAACCTAAGTAGGCTAGAATGGGGTTGCTAGGTGTAAGTATGTAGGACTAGTAGCATGCCAAAGTTTGTGCTATTGCCATAGAGAATGCATTGGGCGTATAAGTTGAATAACTCATAAACTACAAAACATAAAAATAAAAAAAAGTTCCAGCTTGTGTCTCCACAGTAAGCTGAATAATAAAAAGTGTGAATGGAGTTTCTAGGTGAAAGTGACTTTTGACGTGCCTATAGAGCTGCCATTGAGCCCCATGTTAAATGTCTCAAATTTGAAAGCACTATATTTCTAAAACTATGAAACATTTCAAAGTTTCCTTTTCAGGCAAACATGTCCACCGTAAGATGAACCTAAGTAGGCTAGAATGGGGTTGCTAGGTGTAAGTATGTAGGACTAGTGCATTCCAAAGTTTGTGCTATTGCCATAGAGAATGCATTGGGCGTTAAAGTTAAATAACTCATAAACTACAAAACATAAAAATAAAAAAAAGTTCCAGCATGTGTCTCCACAGTAAGCTGAATAATAAAAAGTGTGAATGGAGTTTCTAGGTGAAAGTGACTTTTGACGTGCCTATAGAGCTGCCATTGAGCCCCATGTTAAATGTCTCAAATTTGAAAGCACTATATTTCTAAAACTATGAAACATTTCAAAGTTTCCTTTTCAGGCAAACATGTCCACCGTAAGATGAACCTAAGTAGGCTAGAATGGGGTTGCTAGGTGTAAGTATGTAGGACTAGTGCATTCCAAAGTTTGTGCTATTGCCATAGAGAATGCATTGGGCGTTAAAGTTAAATAACTCATAAACTACAAAACATAAAAATAAAAAAAAGTTCCAGCATGTGTCTCCACAGTAAGCTGAATAATAAAAAGTGTGAATGGAGTTTCTAGGTGAAAGTGACTTTTGACGTGCCTATAGAGCTGCCATTGAGCCCCATGTTAAATGTCTCAAATTTGAAAGCACTATATTTCTAAAACTATGAAACATTTCAAAGTTTCCTTTTCAGGCAAACATGTCCACCGTAAGATGAACCTAAGTAGGCTAGAATGGGGTTGCTAGGTGTAAGTATGTAGGACTAGTAGCATGCCAAAGTTTGTGCTATTGCCATAGAGAATGCATTGGGCGTATAAGTTGAATAACTCATAAACTACAAAACATAAAAATAAAAAAAAGTTCCAGCTTGTGTCTCCACAGTAAGCTGAATAATAAAAAGTGTGAATGGAGTTTCTAGGTGAAAGTGACTTTTGACGTGCCTATAGAGCTGCCATTGAGCCCCATGTTAAATGTCTCAAATTTGAAAGAACTATATTTCTAAAACTATGAAACATTTCAAAGATTCCTTTTCAGGCAAACATGTCCACCGTAAGCTGAACCTAAGTAGGCTAGAATGGGGTTGCTAGGTGTAAGTATGTAGGACTAGTAGCATGCCAAAGTTTGTGCTATTGCCATAGAGAATGCATTGGGGGTTTAAGTTAAATAACTCATAAACTACAAAACATAAAAATAAAAAAAAGTTCCAGCATGTGTCTCCACAGTAAGCTGAATAATAAAAAGTGTGAATGGAGTTTAGGTGAAAGTGACTTTTGACGTGCCTATAGAGCTGCCATTGAGCCCCATGTTAAATGTCTCAAATTTGAAAGCACTATATTTCTAAAACTATGAAACATTTCAAAGATTCCTTTTCAGGCAAACATGTCCACCGTAAGCTGAACCTAAGTAGGCTAGAATGGGGTTGCTAGGTGTAAGTATGTAGGACTAGTAGCATGCCAAAGTTTGTGCTATTGCCATAGAGAATGCATTGGGCGTTTAAGTTAAATAACTCATAA
This sequence comes from Protomyctophum parallelum, assembly GCF_964188405.1. Classification (NCBI taxonomy): domain Eukaryota; kingdom Metazoa; phylum Chordata; class Actinopteri; order Myctophiformes; family Myctophidae; genus Protomyctophum; species Protomyctophum parallelum. The sequence goes on from NC_139698.1 coordinate 50,640,122, forward strand.
ACTACAAAAGATAAAAATAAAAAAAAGTTCCAGCATGTGTCTCCACAGTAAGCTGAATAATAAAAAGTGTGAATGGAGTTTCTAGGTGAAAGTGACTTTTGACGTGCCTATAGAGCTGCCATTGAGCCCCATGTTAAATGTCTCAAATTTGAAAGCACTATATTTCTAAAACTATGAAACATTTCAAAGATTCCTTTTCAGGCAAACATGTCCACCGTAAGATTAACCTAAGTAGGCTAGAATGGGGTTGCTAGGTGTAAGTATGTAGGACTAGTAGCATGCCAAAGTTTGTGCTATTGCCATAGAGAATGCATTGGGCGTTTAAGTTAAATAACTCATAAACTACAAAACATAAAAAAAAAAAAAAGTTCCAGCATGTGTCTCCACAGTAAGCTGAATAATAAAAAGTGTGAATGGAGTTTCTAGGTGAAAGTGACTTTTGACGTGCCTATAGAGCTGCCATTGAGCCCCATGTTAAATGTCTCAAATTTGAAAGCACTATATTTCTAAAACTATGAAAGATTTCAAAGATTCCTTTTCAGGCAAACATGTCCACCATAAGATGAACCTAAGTAGGCTAGAATGGGGTTGCTAGGTGTAAGTATGTAGGACTAGTAGCATGCCAAAGTTTGTGCTATTGCCATAGAGAATGCATTGTGTTGCGGAGGATGAGAGGAATGCTCTCATCCTCCGCAACACCCATTCTAGTACACCGCTATACACCGCGAGGATATGGGCTATAGCCCATATCGTACCGCATACTATACTGTAGCACGCCGTTTTTCATCATTTTTGAGGATTTGAAAAAAATGAAAAAATGAAAAAAACGATGGGTTATAGCCCATCGTTTTTTTAATTTTTGATTTCTTTTTTAATCCTCGTTTTTCATCATTTTGTACCATGGGCTATAGCCCATATCGTACGGCATACTATAGCACGCCGTTTTTCATCATTTTTGAGGATTTGAAAAAAATGAAAAATTAAAAAAAAAAACGATGGGTTATAGCCCATTGTTTTTTTTTATTTTTGTTCTTTTTTTTTAATCCTCGTTTTTCATCATTTTGGACCATGGGCTATAGCCCATATCGTACGGCATACTATAGCACGCCGTTTTTCATCATTTTTGCCATTGAGCCCCATTGTAAATTTGAAAGCACTATATTTCTAAAACTATGAAACATTTCAAAGATTCCTTTTCAGGCAAACATGTCCACCGTAAGATGAACCTAAGTAGGCTAGAATGGGGTTGCTAGGTGTAAGTATGTAGGACTAGTAGCATGCCAAAGTTTGTGCTATTGCCATAGAGAATGCATTGGGGGTTTAAGTTAAATAACTCATAAACTACAAAACATAAAAATAAAAAAAAGTTCCAGCCTGTGTCTCCACAGTAAGCTGAATAATAAAAAGTGTGAATGGAGTTTCTAGGTGAAAGTGACTTTTGACGTGCCTATAGAGCTGCCATTGAGCCCCATGTTAAATGTCTCAAATTTGAAAGCACTATATTTCTAAAACTATGAAACATTTCAAAGATTCCTTTTCAGGCAAACATGTCCACCGTAAGATGAACCTAAGTAGGCTAGAATGGGGTTGCTAGGTGTAAGTATGTAGGACTAGTAGCATGCCAACGTTTGTGCTATTGCCATAGAGAATGCATTGGGGGTTTAAGTTAAATAACTCATAAACTACAAAACATAAAAATAAAAAAAAGTTCCAGCCTGTGTCTCCACAGTAAGCTGAATAATAAAAAGTGTGAATGGAGTTTCTAGGTGAAAGTGACTTTTGACGTGCCTATAGAGCTGCCATTGAGCCCCATGTTAAATGTCTCAAATTTGAAAGCACTATATTTCTAAAACTATGAAACATTTCAAAGTTTCCTTTTCAGGCAAACATGTCCACCGAAAGATGAACCTAAGTAGGCTAGAATGGGGTTGCTAGGTGTAAGTATGTAGTTACTAGTGCATGCCAAAGTTTGTGCTATTGCCATAGAGAATGCATTGGGCGTTTAAGTTAAATAACTCATAAACTACAAAACATAAAAATAAAAAAAGGTTCCAGCATGTGTCTCCACAGTAAGCTGAATAATAAAAAGTGTGAATGGAGTTTCTAGGTGAAAGTGACTTTTGACGTGCCTATAGAGCTGCCATTGAGCCCCATGTTAAATGTCTCAAATTTGAAAGCACTATATTTCTAAAACTATGAAACATTTCAAAGTTTCCTTTTCAGGCAAACTTGTCCACCGTAAGATGAACTTAAGTAGGCTAGAATGGGGTTGCTAGGTGTAAGTATGTAGTTACTAGTGCATGCCAAAGTTTGTGCTATTGCCATAGAGAATGCATTGGGCGTTTAAGTTAAATAACTCATAAACTACAAAACATAAAAATAAAAAAAAGTTCCAGCATGTGTCTCCACAGTAAGCTGAATAATAAAAAGTGTGAATGGAGTTTCTAGGTGAAAGTGACTTTTGACGTGCCTATAGAGCTGCCATTGAGCCCCATGTTAAATGTCTCAAATTTGAAAGCACTATATTTCTAAAACTATGAAACATTTCAAAGATTCCTTTTCAGGCAAACATGTCCACCGTAAGATGAACCTAAGTAGGCTAGAATGGGGTTGCTAGGTGTAAGTATGTAGTTACTAGTGCATGCCAAAGTTTGTGCTATTGCCATAGAGAATGCATTGGGGGTTTAAGTTAAATAACTCATAAACTACAAAACATAAAAATAAAAAAAAGTTCCAGCCTGTGTCTCCACAGTAAGCTGAATAATAAAAAGTGTGAATGGAGTTTCTAGGTGAAAGTGACTTTTGACGTGCCTATAGAGCTGCCATTGAGCCCCATGTTAAATGTCTCAAATTTGAAAGCACTATATTTCTAAAACTATGAAACATTTCAAAGTTTCCTTTTCAGGCAAACATGTCCACCGAAAGATGAACCTAAGTAGGCTAGAATGGGGTTGCTAGGTGTAAGTATGTAGTTACTAGTGCATGCCAAAGTTTGTGCTATTGCCATAGAGAATGCATTGGGCGTTTAAGTTAAATAACTCATAAACTACAAAACATAAAAATAAAAAAAGGTTCCAGCATGTGTCTCCACAGTAAGCTGAATAATAAAAAGTGTGAATGGAGTTTCTAGGTGAAAGTGACTTTTGACGTGCCTATAGAGCTGCCATTGAGCCCCATGTTAAATGTCTCAAATTTGAAAGCACTATATTTCTAAAACTATGAAACATTTCAAAGTTTCCTTTTCAGGCAAACTTGTCCACCGTAAGATGAACTTAAGTAGGCTAGAATGGGGTTGCTAGGTGTAAGTATGTAGTTACTAGTGCATGCCAAAGTTTGTGCTATTGCCATAGAGAATGCATTGGGCGTTTAAGTTAAATAACTCATAAACTACAAAACATAAAAATAAAAAAAAGTTCCAGCATGTGTCTCCACAGTAAGCTGAATAATAAAAAGTGTGAATGGAGTTTCTAGGTGAAAGTGACTTTTGACGTGCCTATAGAGCTGCCATTGAGCCCCATGTTAAATGTCTCAAATTTGAAAGCACTATATTTCTAAAACTATGAAACATTTCAAAGATTCCTTTTCAGGCAAACATGTCCACCGTAAGCTGAACCTAAGTAGGCTAGAATGGGGTTGCTAGGTGTAAGTATGTAGGACTAGTAGCATGCCAAAGTTTGTGCTTTTGCCATAGAGAATGCATTGGGGGTTTAAGTTAAATAACTCATAAACTACAAAACATAAAAAAAAAAAAAGTTCCAGCATGTGTCTCCACAGTAAGCTGAATAATAAAAAGTGTGAATGGAGTTTCTAGGTGAAAGTGACTTTTGACGTGCCTATAGAGCTGCCATTGAGCCCCATGTTAAATGTCTCAAATTTGAAAGCACTATATTTCTAAAACTATGAAACATTTCAAAGATTCCTTTTCAGGCAAACATGTCCACCGTGAGATAAACCTAAGTAGGCTAGAATGGGGTTGCTAGGTGTAAGTATGTAGGACTAGTAGCATGCCAAAGTTTGTGCTATTGCCATAGAGAATGCATTGGGGGTTTAAGTTAAATAACTCATAAACTACAAAACATAAAAATAAAAAAAAGTTCCAGCCTGTGTCTCCACAGTAAGCTGAATAATAAAAAGTGTGAATGGAGTTTCTAGGTGAAAGTGACTTTTGACGTGCCTATAGAGCTGCCATTGAGCCCCATGTTAAATGTCTCAAATTTGAAAGCACTATATTTCTAAAACTATGAAACATTTCAAAGTTTCCTTTTCAGGCAAACATGTCCACCGAAAGATGAACCTAAGTAGGCTAGAATGGGGTTGCTAGGTGTAAGTATGTAGTTACTAGTGCATGCCAAAGTTTGTGCTATTGCCATAGAGAATGCATTGGGCGTTTAAGTTAAATAACTCATAAACTACAAAACATAAAAATAAAAAAAGGTTCCAGCATGTGTCTCCACAGTAAGCTGAATAATAAAAAGTGTGAATGGAGTTTCTAGGTGAAAGTGACTTTTGACGTGCCTATAGAGCTGCCATTGAGCCCCATGTTAAATGTCTCAAATTTGAAAGCACTATATTTCTAAAACTATGAAACATTTCAAAGTTTCCTTTTCAGGCAAACTTGTCCACCGTAAGATGAACTTAAGTAGGCTAGAATGGGGTTGCTAGGTGTAAGTATGTAGTTACTAGTGCATGCCAAAGTTTGTGCTATTGCCATAGAGAATGCATTGGGCGTTTAAGTTAAATAACTCATAAACTACAAAACATAAAAATAAAAAAAAGTTCCAGCATGTGTCTCCACAGTAAGCTGAATAATAAAAAGTGTGAATGGAGTTTCTAGGTGAAAGTGACTTTTGACGTGCCTATAGAGCTGCCATTGAGCCCCATGTTAAATGTCTCAAATTTGAAAGCACTATATTTCTAAAACTATGAAACATTTCAAAGATTCCTTTTCAGGCAAACATGTCCACCGTAAGATGAACCTAAGTAGGCTAGAATGGGGTTGCTAGGTGTAAGTATGTAGTTACTAGTGCATGCCAAAGTTTGTGCTATTGCCATAGAGAATGCATTGGGGGTTTAAGTTAAATAACTCATAAACTACAAAACATAAAAATAAAAAAAAGTTCCAGCCTGTGTCTCCACAGTAAGCTGAATAATAAAAAGTGTGAATGGAGTTTCTAGGTGAAAGTGACTTTTGACGTGCCTATAGAGCTGCCATTGAGCCCCATGTTAAATGTCTCAAATTTGAAAGCACTATATTTCTAAAACTATGAAACATTTCAAAGTTTCCTTTTCAGGCAAACATGTCCACCGAAAGATGAACCTAAGTAGGCTAGAATGGGGTTGCTAGGTGTAAGTATGTAGTTACTAGTGCATGCCAAAGTTTGTGCTATTGCCATAGAGAATGCATTGGGCGTTTAAGTTAAATAACTCATAAACTACAAAACATAAAAATAAAAAAAGGTTCCAGCATGTGTCTCCACAGTAAGCTGAATAATAAAAAGTGTGAATGGAGTTTCTAGGTGAAAGTGACTTTTGACGTGCCTATAGAGCTGCCATTGAGCCCCATGTTAAATGTCTCAAATTTGAAAGCACTATATTTCTAAAACTATGAAACATTTCAAAGTTTCCTTTTCAGGCAAACTTGTCCACCGTAAGATGAACTTAAGTAGGCTAGAATGGGGTTGCTAGGTGTAAGTATGTAGTTACTAGTGCATGCCAAAGTTTGTACTATTGCCATAGAGAATGCATTGGGCGTTTAAGTTAAATAACTCATAAACTACAAAACATAAAAATAAAAAAAAGTTCCAGCATGTGTCTCCACAGTAAGCTGAATAATAAAAAGTGTGAATGGAGTTTCTAGGTGAAAGTGACTTTTGACGTGCCTATAGAGCTGCCATTGAGCCCCATGTTAAATGTCTCAAATTTGAAAGCACTATATTTCTAAAACTATGAAACATTTCAAAGATTCCTTTTCAGGCAAACATGTCCACCGTAAGATGAACCTAAGTAGGCTAGAATGGGGTTGCTAGGTGTAAGTATGTAGTTACTAGTGCATGCCAAAGTTTGTGCTATTGCCATAGAGAATGCATTGGGCGTTTAAGTTAAATAACTCATAAACTACAAAACATAAAAATAAAAAAAGGTTCCAGCATGTGTCTCCACAGTAAGCTGAATAATAAAAAGTGTGAATGGAGTTTCTAGGTGAAAGTGACTTTTGACGTGCCTATAGAGCTGCCATTGAGCCCCATGTTAAATGTCTCAAATTTGAAAGCACTATATTTCTAAAACTATGAAACATTTCAAAGTTTCCTTTTCAGGCAAACATGTCCACCGTAAGATGAACCTAAGTAGGCTAGAATGGGGTTGCTAGGTGTAAGTATGTAGTTACTAGTGCATGCCAAAGTTTGTGCTATTGCCATAGAGAATGCATTGGGCGTTTAAGTTAAATAACTCATAAACTACAAAACATAAAAATAAAAAAAAGTTCCAGCATGTGTCTCCACAGTAAGCTGAATAATAAAAAGTGTGAATGGAGTTTCTAGGTGAAAGTGACTTTTGACGTGCCTATAGAGCTGCCATTGAGCCCCATGTTAAATGTCTCAAATTTGAAAGCACTACATTTCTAAAACTATGAAACATTTCAAAGATTCCTTTTCAGGCAAACATGTCCACCGTAAGATGAACCTAAGTAGGCTAGAATGGGGTTGCTAGGTGTAAGTATGTAGTTACTAGTGCATGCTAAAGTTTGTGCTATTGCCATAGAGAATGCATTGGGCGTTTAAGTTAAATAACTCATAAACTACAAAACATAAAAATAAAAAAAGGTTCCAGCATGTGTCTCCACAGTAAGCTGAATAATAAAAAGTGTGAATGGAGTTTCTAGGTGAAAGTGACTTTTGACGTGCCTATAGAGCTGCCATTGAGCCCCATGTTAAATGTCTCAAATTCGAAAGCACTATATTTCTAAAACTATGAAACATTTCAAAGTTTCCTTTTCAGGCAAACATGTCCACCGTAAGATGAACCTAAGTAGGCTAGAATGGGGTTGCTAGGTGTAAGTATGTAGTTACTAGTGCATGCCAAAGTTTGTGCTATTGCCATAGAGAATGCATTGGGCGTTTAAGTTAAATAACTCATAAACTACAAAACATAAAAATAAAAAAAAGTTCCAGCATGTGTCTCCACAGTAAGCTGAATAATAAAAAGTGTGAATGGAGTTTCTAGGTGAAAGTGACTTTTGACGTGCCTATAGAGCTGCCATTGAGCCCCATGTTAAATGTCTCAAATTTGAAAGCACTATATTTCTAAAACTATGAAACATTTCAAAGATTCCTTTTCAGGCAAACATGTCCACCGTAAGATGAACCTAAGTAGGCTAGAATGGGGTTGCTAGGTGTAAGTATGTAGTTACTAGTGCATGCCAAAGTTTGTGCTATTACCATAGAGAATGCATTGGGCGTTTAAGTTAAATAACTCATAAACTACAAAACATAAAAATAAAAAAAGGTTCCAGCATGTGTCTCCACAGTAAGCTGAATAATAAAAAGTGTGAATGGAGTTTCTAGGTGAAAGTGACTTTTGACGTGCCTATAGAGCTGCCATTGAGCCCCATGTTAAATGTCTCAAATTTGAAAGCACTATATTTCTAAAACTATGAAACATTTCAAAGTTTCCTTTTCAGGCAAACATGTCCACCGAAAGATGAACCTAAGTAGGCTAGAATGGGGTTGCTAGGTGTAAGTATGTAGTTACTAGTGCATGCCAAAGTTTGTGCTATTGCCATAGAGAATGCATTGGGCGTTTAAGTTAAATAACTCATAAACTACAAAACATAAAAATAAAAAAAAGGTTCCAGCATGTGTCTCCACAGTAAGCTGAATAATAAAAAGTGTGAATGGAGTTTCTAGGTGAAAGTGACTTTTGACGTGCCTATAGAGCTGCCATTGAGCCCCATGTTAAATGTCTCAAATTTGAAAGCACTATATTTCTAAAACTATGAAACATTTCAAAGTTTCCTTTTCAGGCAAACATGTCCACCGTAAGATGAACCTAAGTAGGCTAGAATGGGGTTGCTAGGTGTAAGTATGTAGTTACTAGTGCATGCCAAAGTTTGTGCTATTGCCATAGAGAATGCATTGGGCGTTTAAGTTAAATAACTCATAAACTACAAAACATAAAAATAAAAAAAGGTTCCAGCATGTGTCTCCACAGTAAGCTGAATAATAAAAAGTGTGAATGGAGTTTCTAGGTGAAAGTGACTTTTGACGTGCCTATAGAGCTGCCATTGAGCCCCATGTTAAATGTCTCAAATTTGAAAGCACTATATTTCTAAAACTATGAAACATTTCAAAGTTTCCTTTTCAGGCAAACATGTCCACCGTAAGATGAACCTAAGTAGGCTAGAATTGGGTTGCTAGGTGTAAGTATGTAGTTACTAGTGCATGCCAAAGTTTGTGCTATTGCCATAGAGAATGCATTGGGCGTTTAAGTTAAATAACTCATAAACTACAAAACATAAAAATAAAAAAAGGTTCCAGCATGTGTCTCCACAGTAAGCTGAATAATAAAAAGTGTGAATGGAGTTTCTAGGTGAAAGTGACTTTTGACGTGCCTATAGAGCTGCCATTGAGCCCCATGTTAAATGTCTCAAATTTGAAAGCACTATATTTCTAAAACTATGAAACATTTCAAAGTTTCCTTTTCAGGCAAACATGTCCACCGTAAGATGAACCTAAGTAGGCTAGAATTGGGTTGCTAGGTGTAAGTATGTAGTTACTAGTGCATGCCAAAGTTTGTGCTATTGCCATAGAGAATGCATTGGGCGTTTAAGTTAAATAACTCATAAACTACAAAACATAAAAATAAAAAAAAGTTCCAGCATGTGTCTCCACAGTAAGCTGAATAATAAAAAGTGTGAATGGAGTTTCTAGGTGAAAGTGACTTTTGACGTGCCTATAGAGCTGCCATTGAGCCCCATGTTAAATGTCTCAAATTTGAAAGCACTATATTTCTAAAACTATGAAACATTTCAAAGATTCCTTTTCAGGCAAACATGTCCACCGTAAGATGAACCTAAGTAGGCTAGAATGGGGTTGCTAGGTGTAAGTATGTAGTTACTAGTGCATGCCAAAGTTTGTGCTATTGCCATAGAGAATGCATTGGGCGTTTAAGTTAAATAACTCATAAACTACAAAACATAAAAATAAAAAAAGGTTCCAGCATGTGTCTCCACAGTAAGCTGAATAATAAAAAGTGTGAATGGAGTTTCTAGGTGAAAGTGACTTTTGACGTGCCTATAGAGCTGCCATTGAGCCCCATGTTAAATGTCTCAAATTTGAAAGCACTATATTTCTAAAACTATGAAACATTTCAAAGTTTCCTTTTCAGGCAAACATGTCCACCGAAAGATGAACCTAAGTAGGCTAGAATGGGGTTGCTAGGTGTAAGTATGTAGTTACTAGTGCATGCCAAAGTTTGTGCTATTGCCATAGAGAATGCATTGGGCGTTTAAGTTAAATAACTCATAAACTACAAAACATAAAAATAAAAAAAGGTTCCAGCATGTGTCTCCACAGTAAGCTGAATAATAAAAAGTGTGAATGGAGTTTCTAGGTGAAAGTGACTTTTGACGTGCCTATAGAGCTGCCATTGAGCCCCATGTTAAATGTCTCAAATTTGAAAGCACTATATTTCTAAAACTATGAAACATTTCAAAGTTTCCTTTTCAGGCAAACATGTCCACCGTAAGATGAACCTAAGTAGGCTAGAATGGGGTTGCTAGGTGTAAGTATGTAGTTACTAGTGCGTGCCAAAGTTTGTGCTATTGCCATAGAGAATGCATTGGGCGTTTAAGTTAAATAACTCATAAACTACAAAACATAAAAATAAAAAAAAGTTCCAGCATGTGTCTCCACAGTAAGCTGAATAATAAAAAGTGTGAATGGAGTTTCTAGGTGAAAGTGACTTTTGACGTGCCTATAGAGCTGCCATTGAGCCCCATGTTAAATGTCTCAAATTTGAAAGCACTATATTTCTAAAACTATGAAACATTTCAAAGATTCCTTTTCAGGCAAACATGTCCACCGTAAGATGAACCTAAGTAGGCTAGAATGGGGTTGCTAGGTGTAAGTATGTAGTTACTAGTGCATGCCAAAGTTTATGCTATTGCCATAGAGAATGCATTGGGCGTTTAAGTTAAATAACTCATAAACTACAAAACATAAAAATAAAAAAAGGTTCCAGCATGTGTCTCCACAGTAAGCTGAATAATAAAAAGTGTGAATGGAGTTTCTAGGTGAAAGTGACTTTTGACGTGCCTATAGAGCTGCCATTGAGCCCCATGTTAAATGTCTCAAATTTGAAAGCACTATATTTCTAAAACGATGAAACATTTCAAAGTTTCCTTTTCAGGCAAACATGTCCACCGTAAGATGAACCTAAGTAGGCTAGAATGGGGTTGCTAGGTGTAAGTATGTAGTTACTAGTGCATGCCAAAGTTTGTGCTATTGCCATAGAGAATGCATTGGGCGTTTAAGTTAAATAACTCATAAACTACAAAACATAAAAATAAAAAAAAGTTCCAGCATGTGTCTCCACAGTAAGCTGAATAATAAAAAGTGTGAATGGAGTTTCTAGGTGAAAGTGACTTTTGACGTGCCTATAGAGCTGCCATTGAGCCCCATGTTAAATGTCTCAAATTTGAAAGCACTATATTTCTAAAACTATGAAACATTTCAAAGATTCCTTTTCAGGCAAACATGTCCACCGTAAGATGAACCTAAGTAGGCTAGAATGGGGTTGCTAGGTGTAAGTATGTAGTTACTAGTGCATGCCAAAATTTGTGCTATTGCCATAGAGAATGCATTGGGCGTTTAAGTTAAATAACTCATAAACTACAAAACATAAAAATAAAAAAAGGTTCCAGCATGTGTCTCCACAGTAAGCTGAATAATAAAAAGTGTGAATGGAGTTTCTAGGTGAAAGTGACTTTTGACGTGCCTATAGAGCTGCCATTGAGCCCCATGTTAAATGTCTCAAATTTGAAAGCACTATATTTCTAAAACTATGAAACATTTCAAAGTTTCCTTTTCAGGCAAACATGTCCACCGAAAGATGAACCTAAGTAGGCTAGAATGGGGTTGCTAGGTGTAAGTATGTAGTTACTAGTGCATGCCAAAGTTTGTGCTATTGCCATAGAGAATGCATTGGGCGTTTAAGTTAAATAACTCATAAACTACAAAACATAAAAATAAAAAAAGGTTCCAGCATGTGTCTCCACAGTAAGCTGAATAATAAAAAGTGTGAAGGGAGTTTCTAGGTGAAAGTGACTTTTGACGTGCCTATAGAGCTGCCATTGAGCCCCATGTTAAATGTCTCAAATTTGAAAGCACTATATTTCTAAAACTATGAAACATTTCAAAGTTTCCTTTTCAGGCAAACATGTCCACCGTAAGATGAACCTAAGTAGGCTAGAATGGGGTTGCTAGGTGTAAGTATGTAGTTACTAGTGCGTGCCAAAGTTTGTGCTATTGCCATAGAGAATGCATTGGGCGTTTAAGTTAAATAACTCATAAACTACAAAACATAAAAATAAAAAAAAGTTCCAGCATGTGTCTCCACAGTAAGCTGAATAATAAAAAGTGTGAATGGAGTTTCTAGGTGAAAGTGACTTTTGACGTGCCTATAGAGCTGCCATTGAGCCCCATGTTAAATGTCTCAAATTTGAAAGCACTATATTTCTAAAACTATGAAACATTTCAAAGATTCCTTTTCAGGCAAACATGTCCACCGTAAGATGAACCTAAGTAGGCTAGAATGGGGTTGCTAGGTGTAAGTATGTAGTTACTAGTGCATGCCAAAGTTTGTGCTATTGCCATAGAGAATGCATTGGGCGTTTAAGTTAAATAACTCATAAACTACAAAACATAAAAATAAAAAAAGGTTCCAGCATGTGTCTCCACAGTAAGCTGAATAATAAAAAGTGTGAATGGAGTTTCTAGGTGAAAGTGACTTTTGACGTGCCTATAGAGCTGCCATTGAGCCCCATGTTAAATGTCTCAAATTTGAAAGCACTATATTTCTAAAACTATGAAACATTTCAAAGTTTCCTTTTCAGGCAAACATGTCCACCGAAAGATGAACCTAAGTAGGCTAGAATGGGGTTGCTAGGTGTAAGTATGTAGTTACTAGTGCATGCCAAAGTTTGTGCTATTGCCATAGAGAATGCATTGGGCGTTTAAGTTAAATAACTCATAAACTACAAAACATAAAAATAAAAAAAGGTTCCAGCATGTGTCTCCACAGTAAGCTGAATAATAAAAAGTGTGAATGGAGTTTCTAGGTGAAAGTGACTTTTGACGTGCCTATAGAGCTGCCATTGAGCCCCATGTTAAATGTCTCAAATTTGAAAGCACTATATTTCTAAAACTATGAAACATTTCAAAGTTTCCTTTTCAGGCAAACATGTCCACCGTAAGATGAACCTAAGTAGGCTAGAATGGGGTTGCTAGGTGTAAGTATGTAGTTACTAGTGCGTGCCAAAGTTTGTGCTATTGCCATAGAGAATGCATTGGGCGTTTAAGTTAAATAACTCATAAACTACAAAACATAAAAATAAAAAAAAGTTCCAGCATGTGTCTCCACAGTAAGCTGAATAATAAAAAGTGTGAATGGAGTTTCTAGGTGAAAGTGACTTTTGACGTGCCTATAGAGCTGCCATTGAGCCCCATGTTAAATGTCTCAAATTTGAAAGCACTATATTTCTAAAACTATGAAACATTTCAAAGATTCCTTTTCAGGCAAACATGTCCACCGTAAGATGAACCTAAGTAGGCTAGAATGGGGTTGCTAGGTGTAAGTATGTAGTTACTAGTGCATGCCAAAGTTTATGCTATTGCCATAGAGAATGCATTGGGCGTTTAAGTTAAATAACTCATAAACTACAAAACATAAAAATAAAAAAAGGTTCCAGCATGTGTCTCCACAGTAAGCTGAATAATAAAAAGTGTGAATGGAGTTTCTAGGTGAAAGTGACTTTTGACGTGCCTATAGAGCTGCCATTGAGCCCCATGTTAAATGTCTCAAATTTGAAAGCACTATATTTCTAAAACGATGAAACATTTCAAAGTTTCCTTTTCAGGCAAACATGTCCACCGTAAGATGAACCTAAGTAGGCTAGAATGGGGTTGCTAGGTGTAAGTATGTAGTTACTAGTGCATGCCAAAGTTTGTGCTATTGCCATAGAGAATGCATTGGGCGTTTAAGTTAAATAACTCATAAACTACAAAACATAAAAATAAAAAAAAGTTCCAGCATGTGTCTCCACAGTAAGCTGAATAATAAAAAGTGTGAATGGAGTTTCTAGGTGAAAGTGACTTTTGACGTGCCTATAGAGCTGCCATTGAGCCCCATGTTAAATGTCTCAAATTTGAAAGCACTATATTTCTAAAACTATGAAACATTTCAAAGATTCCTTTTCAGGCAAACATGTCCACCGTAAGATGAACCTAAGTAGGCTAGAATGGGGTTGCTAGGTGTAAGTATGTAGTTACTAGTGCATGCCAAAATTTGTGCTATTGCCATAGAGAATGCATTGGGCGTTTAAGTTAAATAACTCATAAACTACAAAACATAAAAATAAAAAAAGGTTCCAGCATGTGTCTCCACAGTAAGCTGAATAATAAAAAGTGTGAATGGAGTTTCTAGGTGAAAGTGACTTTTGACGTGCCTATAGAGCTGCCATTGAGCCCCATGTTAAATGTCTCAAATTTGAAAGCACTATATTTCTAAAACTATGAAACATTTCAAAGTTTCCTTTTCAGGCAAACATGTCCACCGAAAGATGAACCTAAGTAGGCTAGAATGGGGTTGCTAGGTGTAAGTATGTAGTTACTAGTGCATGCCAAAGTTTGTGCTATTGCCATAGAGAATGCATTGGGCGTTTAAGTTAAATAACTCATAAACTACAAAACATAAAAATAAAAAAAGGTTCCAGCATGTGTCTCCACAGTAAGCTGAATAATAAAAAGTGTGAAGGGAGTTTCTAGGTGAAAGTGACTTTTGACGTGCCTATAGAGCTGCCATTGAGCCCCATGTTAAATGTCTCAAATTTGAAAGCACTATATTTCTAAAACTATGAAACATTTCAAAGTTTCCTTTTCAGGCAAACATGTCCACCGTAAGATGAACCTAAGTAGGCTAGAATGGGGTTGCTAGGTGTAAGTATGTAGTTACTAGTGCGTGCCAAAGTTTGTGCTATTGCCATAGAGAATGCATTGGGCGTTTAAGTTAAATAACTCATAAACTACAAAACATAAAAATAAAAAAAAGTTCCAGCATGTGTCTCCACAGTAAGCTGAATAATAAAAAGTGTGAATGGAGTTTCTAGGTGAAAGTGACTTTTGACGTGCCTATAGAGCTGCCATTGAGCCCCATGTTAAATGTCTCAAATTTGAAAGCACTATATTTCTAAAACTATGAAACATTTCAAAGATTCCTTTTCAGGCAAACATGTCCACCGTAAGATGAACCTAAGTAGGCTAGAATGGGGTTGCTAGGTGTAAGTATGTAGTTACTAGTGCATGCCAAAGTTTATGCTATTGCCATAGAGAATGCATTGGGCGTTTAAGTTAAATAACTCATAAACTACAAAACATAAAAATAAAAAAAGGTTCCAGCATGTGTCTCCACAGTAAGCTGAATAATAAAAAGTGTGAATGGAGTTTCTAGGTGAAAGTGACTTTTGACGTGCCTATAGAGCTGCCATTGAGCCCCATGTTAAATGTCTCAAATTTGAAAGCACTATATTTCTAAAACGATGAAACATTTCAAAGTTTCCTTTTCAGGCAAACATGTCCACCGTAAGATGAACCTAAGTAGGCTAGAATGGGGTTGCTAGGTGTAAGTATGTAGTTACTAGTGCATGCCAAAGTTTGTGCTATTGCCATAGAGAATGCATTGGGCGTTTAAGTTAAATAACTCATAAACTACAAAACATAAAAATAAAAAAAGTTCCAGCATGTGTCTCCACAGTAAGCTGAATAATAAAAAGTGTGAATGGAGTTTCTAGGTGAAAGTGACTTTTGACGTGCCTATAGAGCTGCCATTGAGCCCCATGTTAAATGTCTCAAATTTGAAAGCACTATATTTCTAAAACTATGAAACATTTCAAAGTTTCCTTTTCAGGCAAACATGTCCACCTTAAGATGAACCTAAGTAGGCTAGAATGGGGTTGCTAGGTGTAAGTATGTAGTTACTAGTGCATGCCAAAGTTTGTGCTATTGCCATAGAGAATGCATTGGGCGTTTAAGTTAAATAACTCATAAACTACAAAACATAAAAATAAAAAAAGGTTCCAGCATGTGTCTCCACAGTAAGCTGAATAATAAAAAGTGTGAATGGAGTTTCTAGGTGAAAGTGACTTTTGACGTGCCTATAGAGCTGCCATTGAGCCCCATGTTAAATGTCTCAAATTTGAAAGCACTATATTTCTAAAACTATTAAACATTTCAAAGTTTCCTTTTCAGGCAAACATGTCCACCGAAAGATGAACCTAAGTAGGCTAGAATGGGGTTGCTAGGTGTAAGTATGTAGTTACTAGTGCATGCCAAAGTTTGTGCTATTGCCATAGAGAATGCATTGGGCGTTTAAGTTAAATAACTCATAAACTACAAAACATAAAAATAAAAAAAGGTTCCAGCATGTGTCTCCACAGTAAGCTGAATAATAAAAAGTGTGAATGGAGTTTCTAGGTGAACGTGACTTTTGACGTGCCTATAGAGCTGCCATTGAGCCCCATGTTAAATGTCTCAAATTTGAAAGCACTATATTTCTAAAACTATGAAACATTTCAAAGTTTCCTTTTCAGGCAAACATGTCCACCGTAAGATGAACCTAAGTAGGCTAGAATGGGGTTGCTAGGTGTAAGTATGTAGTTACTAGTGCATGACAAAGTTTGTGCTATTGCCATAGAGAATGCATTGGGCGTTTAAGTTAAATAACTCATAAACTACAAAACATAAAAATAAAAAAAGGTTCCAGCATGTGTCTCCACAGTAAGCTGAATAATAAAAAGTGTGAATGGAGTTTCTAGGTGAAAGTGACTTTTGACGTGCCTATAGAGCTGCCATTGAGCCCCATGTTAAATGTCTCAAATTTGAAAGCACTATATTTCTAAAACTATGAAACATTTCAAAGTTTCCTTTTCAGGCAAACATGTCCACCGTAAGATGAACCTAAGTAGGCTAGAATGGGGTTGCTAGGTGTAAGTATGTAGTTACTAGTGCATGCCAAAGTTTGTGCTATTGCCATAGAGAATGCATTGGGCGTTTAAGTTAAATAACTCATAAACTACAAAACATAAAAATAAAAAAAAGTTCCAGCATGTGTCTCCACAGTAAGCTGAATAATAAAAAGTGTGAATGGAGTTTCTAGGTGAAAGTGACTTTTGACGTGCCTATAGAGCTGCCATTGAGCCCCATGTTAAATGTCTCAAATTTGAAAGCACTATATTTCTAAAACTATGAAACATTTCAAAGTTTCCTTTTCAGGCAAACATGTCCACCGTAAGATGAACCTAAGTAGGCTAGAATGGGGTTGCTAGGTGTAAGTATGTAGTTACTAGTGCATGCCAAAGTTTGTGCTATTGCCATAGAGAATGCATTGGGTGTTTAAGTTAAATAACTCATAAACTACAAAACATAAAAACAAAAAAAAAGTTCCAGCATGTGTCTCCACAGTAAGCTGAATAATAAAAAGTGTGAATGGAGTTTCTAGGTGAAAGTGACTTTTGACGTGCCTATAGAGCTGCCATTGAGCCCCATGTTAAATGTCTCAAATTTGAAAGCACTATATTTCTAAAACTATGAAACATTTCAAAGATTCCTTTTCAGGCAAACATGTCCACCGTAAGATGAACCTAAGTAGGCTAGAATGGGGTTGCTAGGTGTAAGTATGTAGTTACTAGTGCATGCCAAAGTTTGTGCTATTGCCATAGAGAATGCATTGGGCGTTTAAGTTAAATAACTCATAAACTACAAAACATAAAAATAAAAAAAGGTTCCAGCATGTGTCTCCACAGTAAGCTGAATAATAAAAAGTGTGAATGGAGTTTCTAGGTGAAAGTGACTTTTGACGTGCCTATAGAGCTGCCATTGAGCCCCATGTTAAATGTCTCAAATTTGAAAGCACTATATTTCTAAAACTATGAAACATTTCAAAGTTTCCTTTTCAGGCAAACATGTCCACCGAAAGATGAACCTAAGTAGGCTAGAATGGGGTTGCTAGGTGTAAGTATGTAGTTACTAGTGCATGCCAAAGTTTGTGCTATTGCCATAGAGAATGCATTGGGCGTTTAAGTTAAATAACTCATAAACTACAAAACATAAAAATAAAAAAAGGTTCCAGCATGTGTCTCCACAGTAAGCTGAATAATAAAAAGTGTGAATGGAGTTTCTAGGTGAAAGTGACTTTTGACGTGCCTATAGAGCTGCCATTGAGCCCCATGTTAAATGTCTCAAATTTGAAAGCACTATATTTCTAAAACTATGAAACATTTCAAAGTTTCCTTTTCAGGCAAACATGTCCACCATAAGATGAACCTAAGTAGGCTAGAATGGGGTTGCTAGGTGTAAGTATGTAGTTACTAGCGCATGCCAAAGTTTGTGCTATTGCCATAGAGAATGCATTGGGCGTTTAAGTTAAATAACTCATAAACTACAAAACATAAAAATAAAAAAAAGTTCCAGCATGTGTCTCCACAGTAAGCTGAATAATAAAAAGTGTGAATGGAGTTTCTAGGTGAAAGTGACTTTTGACGTGCCTATAGAGCTGCCATTGAGCCCCATGTTAAATGTCTCAAATTTGAAAGCACTATATTTCTAAAACTATGAAACATTTCAAAGATTCCTTTTCAGGCAAACATGTCCACCGTAAGATGAACCTAAGTAGGCTAGAATGGGGTTGCTAGGTGTAAGTATGTAGTTACTAGTGCATGCCAAAGTTTGTGCTATTGCCATAGAGAATGCATTGGGCGTTTAAGTTAAATAACTCATAAACTACAAAACATAAAAATAAAAAAAGGTTCCAGCATGTGTCTCCACAGTAAGCTGAATAATAAAAAGTGTGAATGGAGTTTCTAGGTGAAAGTGACTTTTGACGTGCCTATAGAGCTGCCATTGAGCCCCATGTTAAATGTCTCAAATTTGAAAGCACTATATTTCTAAAACGATGAAACATTTCAAAGTTTCCTTTTCAGGCAAACATGTCCACCGTAAGATGAACCTAAGTAGGCTAGAATGGGGTTGCTAGGTGTAAGTATGTAGTTACTAGTGCATGCCAAAGTTTGTGCTATTGCCATAGAGAATGCATTGGGCGTTTAAGTTAAATAACTCATAAACTACAAAACATAAAAATAAAAAAAAGTTCCATTATGTGTCTCCACAGTAAGCTGAATAATAAAAAGTGTGAATGGAGTTTCTAGGTGAAAGTGACTTTTGACGTGCCTATAGAGCTGCCATTGAGCCCCATGTTAAATGTCTCAAATTTGAAAGCACTATATTTCTAAAACTATGAAACATTTCAAAGATTCCTTTTCAGGCAAACATGTCCACCGTAAGATGAACCTAAGTAGGCTAGAATGGGGTTGCTAGGTGTAAGTATGTAGTTACTAGTGCATGCCAAAGTTTGTGCTATTGCCATAGAGAATGCATTGGGCGTTTAAGTTAAATAACTCATAAACTACAAAACATAAAAATAAAAAAAGGTTCCAGCATGTGTCTCCACAGTAAGCTGAATAATAAAAAGTGTGAATGGAGTTTCTAGGTGAAAGTGACTTTTGACGTGCCTATAGAGCTGCCATTGAGCCCCATGTTAAATGTCTCAAATTTGAAAGCACTATATTTCTAAAACTATGAAACATTTCAAAGTTTCCTTTTCAGGCAAACATGTCCACCGTAAGATGAACCTAAGTAGGCTAGAATGGGGTTGCTAGGTGTAAGTATGTAGTTACTAGTGCATGCCAAAGTTTGTGCTATTGCCATAGAGAATGCATTGGGCGTTTAAGTTAAATAACTCATAAACTACAAAACATAAAAATAAAAAAAGGTTCCAGCATGTGTCTCCACAGTAAGCTGAATAATAAAAAGTGTGAATGGAGTTTCTAGGTGAAAGTGACTTTTGACGTGCCTATAGAGCTGCCATTGAGCCCCATGTTAAATGTCTCAAATTTGAAAGCACTATATTTCTAAAACTATGAAACATTTCAAAGTTTCCTTTTCAGGCAAACATGTCCACCGTAAGATGAACCTAAGTAGGCTAGAATGGGGTTGCTAGGTGTAAGTATGTAGTTACTAGTGCATGCCAAAGTTTGTGCTATTGCCATAGAGAATGCATTGGGCGTTTAAGTTAAATAACTCATAAACTACAAAACATAAAAATAAAAAAAAGTTCCAGCATGTGTCTCCACAGTAAGCTGAATAATAAAAAGTGTGAATGGAGTTTCTAGGTGAAAGTGACTTTTGACGTGCCTATAGAGCTGCCATTGAGCCCCATGTTAAATGTCTCAAATTTGAAAGCACTATATTTCTAAAACTATGAAACATTTCAAAGTTTCCTTTTCAGGCAAACATGTCCACCGTAAGATGAACCTAAGTAGGCTAGAATGGGGTTGCTAGGTGTAAGTATGTAGGACTAGTAGCATGCCAAAGTTTGTGCTATTGCCATAGAGAATGCATTGGGCGTATAAGTTGAATAACTCATAAACTACAAAACATAAAAATAAAAAAAGGTTCCAGCATGTGTCTCCACAGTAAGCTGAATAATAAAAAGTGTGAATGGAGTTTCTAGGTGAAAGTGACTTTTGACGTGCCTATAGAGCTGCCATTGAGCCCCATGTTAAATGTCTCAAATTTGAAAGCACTATATTTCTAAAACGATGAAACATTTCAAAGTTTCCTTTTCAGGCAAACATGTCCACCGTAAGATGAACCTAAGTAGGCTAGAATGGGGTTGCTAGGTGTAAGTATGTAGTTACTAGTGCATGCCAAAGTTTGTGCTATTGCCATAGAGAATGCATTGGGCGTTTAAGTTAAATAACTCATAAACTACAAAACATAAAAATAAAAAAAGGTTCCAGCATGTGTCTCCACAGTAAGCTGAATAATAAAAAGTGTGAATGGAGTTTCTAGGTGAAAGTGACTTTTGACGTGCCTATAGAGCTGCCATTGAGCCCCATGTTAAATGTCTCAAATTTGAAAGCACTATATTTCTAAAACTATGAAACATTTCAAAGTTTCCTTTTCAGGCAAACATGTCCACCGTAAGATGAACCTAAGTAGGCTAGAATGGGGTTGCTAGGTGTAAGTATGTAGTTACTAGTGCATGCCAAAGTTTGTGCTATTGCCATAGAGAATGCATTGGGCGTTTAAGTTAAATAACTCATAAACTACAAAACATAAAAATAAAAAAAAGTTCCAGCATGTGTCTCCACAGTAAGCTGAATAATAAAAAGTGTGAATGGAGTTTCTAGGTGAAAGTGACTTTTGACGTGCCTATAGAGCTGCCATTGAGCCCCATGTTAAATGTCTCAAATTTGAAAGCACTATATTTCTAAAACTATGAAACATTTCAAAGTTTCCTTTTCAGGCAAACATGTCCACCGTAAGATGAACCTAAGTAGGCTAGAATGGGGTTGCTAGGTGTAAGTATGTAGGACTAGTAGCATGCCAAAGTTTGTGCTATTGCCATAGAGAATGCATTGGGCGTATAAGTTGAATAACTCATAAACTACAAAACATAAAAATAAAAAAAGGTTCCAGCATGTGTCTCCACAGTAAGCTGAATAATAAAAAGTGTGAATGGAGTTTCTAGGTGAAAGTGACTTTTGACGTGCCTATAGAGCTGCCATTGAGCCCCATGTTAAATGTCTCAAATTTGAAAGCACTATATTTCTAAAACTATTAAACATTTCAAAGTTTCCTTTTCAGGCAAACATGTCCACCGAAAGATGAACCTAAGTAGGCTAGAATGGGGTTGCTAGGTGTAAGTATGTAGTTACTAGTGCATGCCAAAGTTTGTGCTATTGCCATAGAGAATGCATTGGGCGTTTAAGTTAAATAACTCATAAACTACAAAACATAAAAATAAAAAAAGGTTCCAGCATGTGTCTCCACAGTAAGCTGAATAATAAAAAGTGTGAATGGAGTTTCTAGGTGAAAGTGACTTTTGACGTGCCTATAGAGCTGCCATTGAGCCCCATGTTAAATGTCTCAAATTTGAAAGCACTATATTTCTAAAACTATGAAACATTTCAAAGTTTCCTTTTCAGGCAAACATGTCCACCGTAAGATGAACCTAAGTAGGCTAGAATGGGGTTGCTAGGTGTAAGTATGTAGTTACTAGTGCATGCCAAAGTTTGTGCTATTGCCATAGAGAATGCATTGGGCGTTTAAGTTAAATAACTCATAAACTACAAAACATAAAAATAAAAAAAGGTTCCAGCATGTGTCTCCACAGTAAGCTGAATAATAAAAAGTGTGAATGGAGTTTCTAGGTGAAAGTGACTTTTGACGTGCCTATAGAGCTGCCATTGAGCCCCATGTTAAATGTCTCAAATTTGAAAGCACTATATTTCTAAAACTATGAAACATTTCAAAGTTTCCTTTTCAGGCAAACATGTCCACCGTAAGATGAACCTAAGTAGGCTAGAATGGGGTTGCTAGGTGTAAGTATGTAGTTACTAGTGCATGCCAAAGTTTGTGCTATTGCCATAGAGAATGCATTGGGCGTTTAAGTTAAATAACTCATAAACTACAAAACATAAAAATAAAAAAAGTTCCAGCATGTGTCTCCACAGTAAGCTGAATAATAAAAAGTGTGAATGGAGTTTCTAGGTGAAAGTGACTTTTGACGTGCCTATAGAGCTGCCATTGAGCCCCATGTTAAATGTCTCAAATTTGAAAGCACTATATTTCTAAAACTATGAAACATTTCAAAGTTTCCTTTTCAGGCAAACATGTCCACCGTAAGATGAACCTAAGTAGGCTAGAATGGGGTTGCTAGGTGTAAGTATGTAGTTACTAGTGCATGCCAAAGTTTGTGCTATTGCCATAGAGAATGCATTGGGTGTTTAAGTTAAATAACTCATAAACTACAAAACATAAAAACAAAAAAAAAGTTCCAGCATGTGTCTCCACAGTAAGCTGAATAATAAAAAGTGTGAATGGAGTTTCTAGGTGAAAGTGACTTTTGACGTGCCTATAGAGCTGCCATTGAGCCCCATGTTAAATGTCTCAAATTTGAAAGCACTATATTTCTAAAACTATGAAACATTTCAAAGATTCCTTTTCAGGCAAACATGTCCACCGTAAGATGAACCTAAGTAGGCTAGAATGGGGTTGCTAGGTGTAAGTATGTAGTTACTAGTGCATGCCAAAGTTTGTGCTATTGCCATAGAGAATGCATTGGGCGTTTAAGTTAAATAACTCATAAACTACAAAACATAAAAATAAAAAAAGGTTCCAGCATGTGTCTCCACAGTAAGCTGAATAATAAAAAGTGTGAATGGAGTTTCTAGGTGAAAGTGACTTTTGACGTGCCTATAGAGCTGCCATTGAGCCCCATGTTAAATGTCTCAAATTTGAAAGCACTATATTTCTAAAACTATGAAACATTTCAAAGTTTCCTTTTCAGGCAAACATGTCCACCGAAAGATGAACCTAAGTAGGCTAGAATGGGGTTGCTAGGTGTAAGTATGTAGTTACTAGTGCATGCCAAAGTTTGTGCTATTGCCATAGAGAATGCATTGGGCGTTTAAGTTAAATAACTCATAAACTACAAAACATAAAAATAAAAAAAGGTTCCAGCATGTGTCTCCACAGTAAGCTGAATAATAAAAAGTGTGAATGGAGTTTCTAGGTGAAAGTGACTTTTGACGTGCCTATAGAGCTGCCATTGAGCCCCATGTTAAATGTCTCAAATTTGAAAGCACTATATTTCTAAAACTATGAAACATTTCAAAGTTTCCTTTTCAGGCAAACATGTCCACCGTAAGATGAACCTAAGTAGGCTAGAATGGGGTTGCTAGGTGTAAGTATGTAGTTACTAGTGCATGCCAAAGTTTGTGCTATTGCCATAGAGAATGCATTGGGCGTTTAAGTTAAATAACTCATAAACTACAAAACATAAAAATAAAAAAAAGTTCCAGCATGTGTCTCCACAGTAAGCTGAATAATAAAAAGTGTGAATGGAGTTTCTAGGTGAAAGTGACTTTTGACGTGCCTATAGAGCTGCCATTGAGCCCCATGTTAAATGTCTCAAATTTGAAAGCACTATATTTCTAAAACTATGAAACATTTCAAAGATTCCTTTTCAGGCAAACATGTCCACCGTAAGATGAACCTAAGTAGGCTAGAATGGGGTTGCTAGGTGTAAGTATGTAGTTACTAGTGCATGCCAAAGTTTGTGCTATTGCCATAGAGAATGCATTGGGCGTTTAAGTTAAATAACTCATAAACTACAAAACATAAAAATAAAAAAAGGTTCCAGCATGTGTCTCCACAGTAAGCTGAATAATAAAAAGTGTGAATGGAGTTTCTAGGTGAAAGTGACTTTTGACGTGCCTATAGAGCTGCCATTGAGCCCCATGTTAAATGTCTCAAATTTGAAAGCACTATATTTCTAAAACGATGAAACATTTCAAAGTTTCCTTTTCAGGCAAACATGTCCACCGTAAGATGAACCTAAGTAGGCTAGAATGGGGTTGCTAGGTGTAAGTATGTAGTTACTAGTGCATGCCAAAGTTTGTGCTATTGCCATAGAGAATGCATTGGGCGTTTAAGTTAAATAACTCATAAACTACAAAACATAAAAATAAAAAAAAGTTCCATTATGTGTCTCCACAGTAAGCTGAATAATAAAAAGTGTGAATGGAGTTTCTAGGTGAAAGTGACTTTTGACGTGCCTATAGAGCTGCCATTGAGCCCCATGTTAAATGTCTCAAATTTGAAAGCACTATATTTCTAAAACTATGAAACATTTCAAAGATTCCTTTTCAGGCAAACATGTCCACCGTAAGATGAACCTAAGTAGGCTAGAATGGGGTTGCTAGGTGTAAGTATGTAGTTACTAGTGCATGCCAAAGTTTGTGCTATTGCCATAGAGAATGCATTGGGCGTTTAAGTTAAATAACTCATAAACTACAAAACATAAAAATAAAAAAAGGTTCCAGCATGTGTCTCCACAGTAAGCTGAATAATAAAAAGTGTGAATGGAGTTTCTAGGTGAAAGTGACTTTTGACGTGCCTATAGAGCTGCCATTGAGCCCCATGTTAAATGTCTCAAATTTGAAAGCACTATATTTCTAAAACTATGAAACATTTCAAAGTTTCCTTTTCAGGCAAACATGTCCACCGTAAGATGAACCTAAGTAGGCTAGAATGGGGTTGCTAGGTGTAAGTATGTAGTTACTAGTGCATGCCAAAGTTTGTGCTATTGCCATAGAGAATGCATTGGGCGTTTAAGTTAAATAACTCATAAACTACAAAACATAAAAATAAAAAAAAGTTCCAGCATGTGTCTCCAC
The DNA here is from genome assembly GCF_964188405.1 of Protomyctophum parallelum. Lineage (NCBI taxonomy): Eukaryota > Metazoa > Chordata > Actinopteri > Myctophiformes > Myctophidae > Protomyctophum > Protomyctophum parallelum. The sequence goes on from NC_139698.1 coordinate 50,664,696, forward strand.
AGTAAGCTGAATAATAAAAAGTGTGAATGGAGTTTCTAGGTGAAAGTGACTTTTGACGTGCCTATAGAGCTGCCATTGAGCCCCATGTTAAATGTCTCAAATTTGAAAGCACTATATTTCTAAAACTATGAAACATTTCAAAGTTTCCTTTTCAGGCAAACATGTCCACCGTAAGATGAACCTAAGTAGGCTAGAATGGGGTTGCTAGGTGTAAGTATGTAGGACTAGTAGCATGCCAAAGTTTGTGCTATTGCCATAGAGAATGCATTGGGCGTATAAGTTGAATAACTCATAAACTACAAAACATAAAAATAAAAAAAGGTTCCAGCATGTGTCTCCACAGTAAGCTGAATAATAAAAAGTGTGAATGGAGTTTCTAGGTGAAAGTGACTTTTGACGTGCCTATAGAGCTGCCATTGAGCCCCATGTTAAATGTCTCAAATTTGAAAGCACTATATTTCTAAAACTATGAAACATTTCAAAGTTTCCTTTTCAGGCAAACATGTCCACCGTAAGATGAACCTAAGTAGGCTAGAATGGGGTTGCTAGGTGTAAGTATGTAGTTACTAGTGCATGCCAAAGTTTGTGCTATTGCCATAGAGAATGCATTGGGCGTTTAAGTTAAATAACTCATAAACTACAAAACATAAAAATAAAAAAAAGTTCCAGCATGTGTCTCCACAGTAAGCTGAATAATAAAAAGTGTGAATGGAGTTTCTAGGTGAAAGTGACTTTTGACGTGCCTATAGAGCTGCCATTGAGCCCCATGTTAAATGTCTCAAATTTGAAAGCACTATATTTCTAAAACTATGAAACATTTCAAAGTTTCCTTTTCAGGCAAACATGTCCACCGTAAGATGAACCTAAGTAGGCTAGAATGGGGTTGCTAGGTGTAAGTATGTAGGACTAGTAGCATGCCAAAGTTTGTGCTATTGCCATAGAGAATGCATTGGGCGTATAAGTTGAATAACTCATAAACTACAAAACATAAAAATAAAAAAAGGTTCCAGCATGTGTCTCCACAGTAAGCTGAATAATAAAAAGTGTGAATGGAGTTTCTAGGTGAAAGTGACTTTTGACGTGCCTATAGAGCTGCCATTGAGCCCCATGTTAAATGTCTCAAATTTGAAAGCACTATATTTCTAAAACGATGAAACATTTCAAAGTTTCCTTTTCAGGCAAACATGTCCACCGTAAGATGAACCTAAGTAGGCTAGAATGGGGTTGCTAGGTGTAAGTATGTAGTTACTAGTGCATGCCAAAGTTTGTGCTATTGCCATAGAGAATGCATTGGGCGTTTAAGTTAAATAACTCATAAACTACAAAACATAAAAATAAAAAAAGGTTCCAGCATGTGTCTCCACAGTAAGCTGAATAATAAAAAGTGTGAATGGAGTTTCTAGGTGAAAGTGACTTTTGACGTGCCTATAGAGCTGCCATTGAGCCCCATGTTAAATGTCTCAAATTTGAAAGCACTATATTTCTAAAACTATGAAACATTTCAAAGTTTCCTTTTCAGGCAAACATGTCCACCGTAAGATGAACCTAAGTAGGCTAGAATCGGGTTGCTAGGTGTAAGTATGTAGTTACTAGTGCATGCCAAAGTTTGTGCTATTGCCATAGAGAATGCATTGGGCGTTTAAGTTAAATAACTCATAAACTACAAAACATAAAAATAAAAAAAAGTTCCAGCATGTGTCTCCACAGTAAGCTGAATAATAAAAAGTGTGAATGGAGTTTCTAGGTGAAAGTGACTTTTGACGTGCCTATAGAGCTGCCATTGAGCCCCATGTTAAATGTCTCAAATTTGAAAGCACTATATTTCTAAAACTATGAAACATTTCAAAGTTTCCTTTTCAGGCAAACATGTCCACCGTAAGATGAACCTAAGTAGGCTAGAATGGGGTTGCTAGGTGTAAGTATGTAGGACTAGTAGCATGCCAAAGTTTGTGCTATTGCCATAGAGAATGCATTGGGCGTATAAGTTGAATAACTCATAAACTACAAAACATAAAAATAAAAAAAGGTTCCAGCATGTGTCTCCACAGTAAGCTGAATAATAAAAAGTGTGAATGGAGTTTCTAGGTGAAAGTGACTTTTGACGTGCCTATAGAGCTGCCATTGAGCCCCATGTTAAATGTCTCAAATTTGAAAGCACTATATTTCTAAAACGATGAAACATTTCAAAGTTTCCTTTTCAGGCAAACATGTCCACCGTAAGATGAACCTAAGTAGGCTAGAATGGGGTTGCTAGGTGTAAGTATGTAGTTACTAGTGCATGCCAAAGTTTGTGCTATTGCCATAGAGAATGCATTGGGCGTTTAAGTTAAATAACTCATAAACTACAAAACATAAAAATAAAAAAAAGTTCCAGCATGTGTCTCCACAGTAAGCTGAATAATAAAAAGTGTGAATGGAGTTTCTAGGTGAAAGTGACTTTTGACGTGCCTATAGAGCTGCCATTGAGCCCCATGTTAAATGTCTCAAATTTGAAAGCACTATATTTCTAAAACTATGAAACATTTCAAAGATTCCTTTTCAGGCAAACATGTCCACCGTAAGATGAACCTAAGTAGGCTAGAATGGGGTTGCTAGGTGTAAGTATGTAGTTACTAGTGCATGCCAAAGTTTGTGCTATTGCCATAGAGAATGCATTGGGCGTTTAAGTTAAATAACTCATAAACTACAAAACATAAAAATAAAAAAAGGTTCCAGCATGTGTCTCCACAGTAAGCTGAATAATAAAAAGTGTGAATGGAGTTTCTAGGTGAAAGTGACTTTTGACGTGCCTATAGAGCTGCCATTGAGCCCCATGTTAAATGTCTCAAATTTGAAAGCACTATATTTCTAAAACTATGAAACATTTCAAAGTTTCATTTTCAGGCAAACATGTCCACCGTAAGATGAACCTAAGTAGGCTAGAATGGGGTTGCTAGGTGTAAGTATGTAGTTACTAGTGCATGCCAAAGTTTGTGCTATTGCCATAGAGAATGCATTGGGCGTTTAAGTTAAATAACTCATAAACTCCAAAACATAAAAATAAAAAAAGGTTCCAGCATGTGTCTCCACAGTAAGCTGAATAATAAAAAGTGTGAATGGAGTTTCTAGGTGAAAGTGACTTTTGACGTGCCTATAGAGCTGCCATTGAGCCCCATGTTAAATGTCTCAAATTTGAAAGCACTATATTTCTAAAACTATGAAACATTTCAAAGTTTCCTTTTCAGGCAAACATGTCCACCGTAAGATGAACCTAAGTAGGCTAGAATGGGGTTGCTAGGTGTAAGTATGTAGTTACTAGTGCATGCCAAAGTTTGTGCTATTGCCATAGAGAATGCATTGGGCGTTTAAGTTAAATAACTCATAAACTACAAAACATAAAAATAAAAAAAAGTTCCAGCATGTGTCTCCACAGTAAGCTGAATAATAAAAAGTGTGAATGGAGTTTCTAGGTGAAAGTGACTTTTGACGTGCCTATAGAGCTGCCATTGAGCCCCATGTTAAATGTCTCAAATTTGAAAGCACTATATTTCTAAAACTATGAAACATTTCAAAGTTTCCTTTTCAGGCAAACATGTCCACCGTAAGATGAACCTAAGTAGGCTAGAATGGGGTTGCTAGGTGTAAGTATGTAGTTACTAGTGCATGCCAAAGTTTGTGCTATTGCCATAGAGAATGCATTGGGCGTTTAAGTTAAATAACTCATAAACTACAAAACATAAAAATAAAAAAAGGTTCCAGCATGTGTCTCCACAGTAAGCTGAATAATAAAAAGTGTGAATGGAGTTTCTAGGTGAAAGTGACTTTTGACGTGCCTATAGAGCTGCCATTGAGCCCCATGTTAAATGTCTCAAATTTGAAAGCACTATATTTCTAAAACTATGAAACATTTCAAAGTTTCATTTTCAGGCAAACATGTCCACCGTAAGATGAACCTAAGTAGGCTAGAATGGGGTTGCTAGGTGTAAGTATGTAGTTACTAGTGCATGCCAAAGTTTGTGCTATTGCCATAGAGAATGCATTGGGCGTTTAAGTTAAATAACTCATAAACTCCAAAACATAAAAATAAAAAAAGGTTCCAGCATGTGTCTCCACAGTAAGCTGAATAATAAAATGTGTGAATGGAGTTTCTAGGTGAAAGTGACTTTTGACGTGCCTATAGAGCTGCCATTGAGCCCCATGTTAAATGTCTCAAATTTGAAAGCACCATATTTCTAAAACTATGAAACATTTCAAAGTTTCCTTTTCAGGCAAACATGTCCACCGTAAGATGAACCTAAGTAGGCTAGAATGGGGTTGCTAGGTGTAAGTATGTAGGACTAGTAGCATGCCAAAGTTTGTGCTATTGCCATAGAGAATGCATTGGGCGTATAAGTTGAATAACTCATAAACTACAAAACATAAAAATAAAAAAAGGTTCCAGCATGTGTCTCCACAGTAAGCTGAATAATAAAAAGTGTGAATGGAGTTTCTAGGTGAAAGTGACTTTTGACGTGCCTATAGAGCTGCCATTGAGCCCCATGTTAAATGTCTCAAATTTGAAAGCACTATATTTCTAAAACTATGAAACATTTCAAAGTTTCCTTTTCAGGCAAACATGTCCACCGTAAGATGAACCTAAGTAGGCTAGAATGGGGTTGCTAGGTGTAAGTATGTAGTTACTAGTGCATGCCAAAGTTTGTGCTATTGCCATAGAGAATGCATTGGGCGTTTAAGTTAAATAACTCATAAACTACAAAACATAAAAATAAAAAAAAGTTCCAGCATGTGTCTCCACAGTAAGCTGAATAATAAAAAGTGTGAATGGAGTTTCTAGGTGAAAGTGACTTTTGACGTGCCTATAGAGCTGCCATTGAGCCCCATGTTAAATGTCTCAAATTTGAAAGCACTATATTTCTAAAACTATGAAACATTTCAAAGTTTCCTTTTCAGGCAAACATGTCCACCGTAAGATGAACCTAAGTAGGCTAGAATGGGGTTGCTAGGTGTAAGTATGTAGTTACTAGTGCATGCCAAAGTTTGTGCTATTGCCATAGAGAATGCATTGGGCGTTTAAGTTAAATAACTCATAAACTACAAAACATAAAAATAAAAAAAGGTTCCAGCATGTGTCTCCACAGTAAGCTGAATAATAAAAAGTGTGAATGGAGTTTCTAGGTGAAAGTGACTTTTGACGTGCCTATAGAGCTGCCATTGAGCCCCATGTTAAATGTCTCAAATTTGAAAGCACTATATTTCTAAAACTATGAAACATTTCAAAGTTTCATTTTCAGGCAAACATGTCCACCGTAAGATGAACCTAAGTAGGCTAGAATGGGGTTGCTAGGTGTAAGTATGTAGTTACTAGTGCATGCCAAAGTTTGTGCTATTGCCATAGAGAATGCATTGGGCGTTTAAGTTAAATAACTCATAAACTCCAAAACATAAAAATAAAAAAAGGTTCCAGCATGTGTCTCCACAGTAAGCTGAATAATAAAAAGTGTGAATGGAGTTTCTAGGTGAAAGTGACTTTTGACGTGCCTATAGAGCTGCCATTGAGCCCCATGTTAAATGTCTCAAATTTGAAAGCACTATATTTCTAAAACTATGAAACATTTCAAAGTTTCCTTTTCAGGCAAACATGTCCACCGTAAGATGAACCTAAGTAGGCTAGAATGGGGTTGCTAGGTGTAAGTATGTAGTTACTAGTGCATGCCAAAGTTTGTGCTATTGCCATAGAGAATGCATTGGGCGTTTAAGTTAAATAACTCATAAACTCCAAAACATAAAAATAAAAAAAGGTTCCAGCATGTGTCTCCACAGTAAGCTGAATAATAAAATGTGTGAATGGAGTTTCTAGGTGAAAGTGACTTTTGACGTGCCTATAGAGCTGCCATTGAGCCCCATGTTAAATGTCTCAAATTTGAAAGCACCATATTTCTAAAACTATGAAACATTTCAAAGTTTCCTTTTCAGGCAAACATGTCCACCGTAAGATGAACCTAAGTAGGCTAGAATGGGGTTGCTAGGTGTAAGTATGTAGGACTAGTAGCATGCCAAAGTTTGTGCTATTGCCATAGAGAATGCATTGGGCGTATAAGTTGAATAACTCATAAACTACAAAACATAAAAATAAAAAAAGGTTCCAGCATGTGTCTCCACAGTAAGCTGAATAATAAAAAGTGTGAATGGAGTTTCTAGGTGAAAGTGACTTTTGACGTGCCTATAGAGCTGCCATTGAGCCCCATGTTAAATGTCTCAAATTTGAAAGCACTATATTTCTAAAACTATGAAACATTTCAAAGTTTCCTTTTCAGGCAAACATGTCCACCGTAAGATGAACCTAAGTAGGCTAGAATGGGGTTGCTAGGTGTAAGTATGTAGTTACTAGTGCATGCCAAAGTTTGTGCTATTGCCATAGAGAATGCATTGGGCGTTTAAGTTAAATAACTCATAAACTACAAAACATAAAAATAAAAAAAAGTTCCAGCATGTGTCTCCACAGTAAGCTGAATAATAAAAAGTGTGAATGGAGTTTCTAGGTGAAAGTGACTTTTGACGTGCCTATAGAGCTGCCATTGAGCCCCATGTTAAATGTCTCAAATTTGAAAGCACTATATTTCTAAAACTATGAAACATTTCAAAGTTTCCTTTTCAGGCAAACATGTCCACCGTAAGATGAACCTAAGTAGGCTAGAATGGGGTTGCTAGGTGTAAGTATGTAGTTACTAGTGCATGCCAAAGTTTGTGCTATTGCCATAGAGAATGCATTGGGCGTTTAAGTTAAATAACTCATAAACTACAAAACATAAAAATAAAAAAAAGTTCCAGCATGTGTCTCCACAGTAAGCTGAATAATAAAAAGTGTGAATGGAGTTTCTAGGTGAAAGTGACTTTTGACGTGCCTATAGAGCTGCCATTGAGCCCCATGTTAAATGTCTCAAATTTGAAAGCACTATATTTCTAAAACTATGAAACATTTCAAAGATTCCTTTTCAGGCAAACATGTCCACCGTAAGATGAACCTAAGTAGGCTAGAATGGGGTTGCTAGGTGTAAGTATGTAGTTACTAGTGCATGCCAAAGTTTGTGCTATTGCCATAGAGAATGCATTGGGCGTTTAAGTTAAATAACTCATAAACTACAAAACATAAAAATAAAAAAAGGTTCCAGCATGTGTCTCCACAGTAAGCTGAATAATAAAAAGTGTGAATGGAGTTTCTAGGTGAAAGTGACTTTTGACGTGCCTATAGAGCTGCCATTGAGCCCCATGTTAAATGTCTCAAATTTGAAAGCACTATATTTCTAAAACGATGAAACATTTCAAAGTATCCTTTTCAGGCAAACATGTCCACCGTAAGATGAACCTAAGTAGGCTAGAATGGGGTTGCTAGGTGTAAGTATGTAGTTACTAGTGCATGCCAAAGTTTGTGCTATTGCCATAGAGAATGCATTGGGCGTTTAAGTTAAATAACTCATAAACTACAAAACATAAAAATAAAAAAAAGTTCCATTATGTGTCTCCACAGTAAGCTGAATAATAAAAAGTGTGAATGGAGTTTCTAGGTGAAAGTGACTTTTGACGTGCCTATAGAGCTGCCATTGAGCCCCATGTTAAATGTCTCAAATTTGAAAGCACTATATTTCTAAAACTATGAAACATTTCAAAGATTCCTTTTCAGGCAAACATGTCCACCGTAAGATGAACCTAAGTAGGCTAGAATGGGGTTGCTAGGTGTAAGTATGTAGTTACTAGTGCATGCCAAAGTTTGTGCTATTGCCATAGAGAATGCATTGGGCGTTTAAGTTAAATAACTCATAAACTACAAAACATAAAAATAAAAAAAGGTTCCAGCATGTGTCTCCACAGTAAGCTGAATAATAAAAAGTGTGAATGGAGTTTCTAGGTGAAAGTGACTTTTGACGTGCCTATAGAGCTGCCATTGAGCCCCATGTTAAATGTCTCAAATTTGAAAGCACTATATTTCTAAAACTATGAAACATTTCAAAGTTTCCTTTTCAGGCAAACATGTCCACCGTAAGATGAACCTAAGTAGGCTAGAATGGGGTTGCTAGGTGTAAGTATGTAGTTACTAGTGCATGCCAAAGTTTGTGCTATTGCCATAGAGAATGCATTGGGCGTTTAAGTTAAATAACTCATAAACTACAAAACATAAAAATAAAAAAAAGTTCCAGCATGTGTCTCCACAGTAAGCTGATTAATAAAAAGTGTGAATGGAGTTTCTAGGTGAAAGTGACTTTTGACGTGCCTATAGAGCTGCCATTGAGCCCCATGTTAAATGTCTCAAATTTGAAAGCACTATATTTCTAAAACTATGAAACATTTCAAAGTTTCCTTTTCAGGCAAACATGTCCACCGTAAGATGAACCTAAGTAGGCTAGAATGGGGTTGCTAGGTGTAAGTATGTAGGACTAGTAGCATGCCAAAGTTTGTGCTATTGCCATAGAGAATGCATTGGGCGTATAAGTTGAATAACTCATAAACTACAAAACATAAAAATAAAAAAAGGTTCCAGCATGTGTCTCCACAGTAAGCTGAATAATAAAAAGTGTGAATGGAGTTTCTAGGTGAAAGTGACTTTTGACGTGCCTATAGAGCTGCCATTGAGCCCCATGTTAAATGTCTCAAATTTGAAAGCACTATATTTCTAAAACTATGAAACATTTCTAAGTTTCCTTTTCAGGCAAACATGTCCACCGTAAGATGAACCTAAGTAGGCTAGAATGGGGTTGCTAGGTGTAAGTATGTAGTTACTAGTGCATGCCAAAGTTTGTGCTATTGCCATAGAGAATGCATTGGGCGTTTAAGTTAAATAACTCATAAACTACAAAACATAAAAATAAAAAAAGGTTCCAGCATGTGTCTCCACAGTAAGCTGAATAATAAAAAGTGTGAATGGAGTTTCTAGGTGAAAGTGACTTTTGACGTGCCTATAGAGCTGCCATTGAGCCCCATGTTAAATGTCTCAAATTTGAAAGCACTATATTTCTAAAACTATGAAACATTTCAAAGTTTCCTTTTCAGGCAAACATGTCCACCGTAAGATGAACCTAAGTAGGCTAGAATGGGGTTGCTAGGTGTAAGTATGTAGTTACTAGTGCATGCCAAAGTTTGTGCTATTGCCATAGAGAATGCATTGGGCGTTTAAGTTAAATAACTCATAAACTACAAAACATAAAAATAAAAAAAAGTTCCAGCATGTGTCTCCACAGTAAGCTGATTAATAAAAAGTGTGAATGGAGTTTCTAGGTGAAAGTGACTTTTGACGTGCCTATAGAGCTGCCATTGAGCCCCATGTTAAATGTCTCAAATTTGAAAGCACTATATTTCTAAAACTATGAAACATTTCAAAGTTTCCTTTTCAGGCAAACATGTCCACCGTAAGATGAACCTAAGTAGGCTAGAATGGGGTTGCTAGGTGTAAGTATGTAGGACTAGTAGCATGCCAAAGTTTGTGCTATTGCCATAGAGAATGCATTGGGCGTATAAGTTGAATAACTCATAAACTACAAAACATAAAAATAAAAAAAGGTTCCAGCATGTGTCTCCACAGTAAGCTGAATAATAAAAAGTGTGAATGGAGTTTCTAGGTGAAAGTGACTTTTGACGTGCCTATAGAGCTGCCATTGAGCCCCATGTTAAATGTCTCAAATTTGAAAGCACTATATTTCTAAAACTATGAAACATTTCTAAGTTTCCTTTTCAGGCAAACATGTCCACCGTAAGATGAACCTAAGTAGGCTAGAATGGGGTTGCTAGGTGTAAGTATGTAGTTACTAGTGCATGCCAAAGTTTGTGCTATTGCCATAGAGAATGCATTGGGCGTTTAAGTTAAATAACTCATAAACTACAAAACATAAAAATAAAAAAAAGTTCCAGCATGTGTCTCCACAGTAAGCTGAATAATAAAAAGTGTGAATGGAGTTTCTAGGTGAAAGTGACTTTTGACGTGCCTATAGAGCTGCCATTGAGCCCCATGTTAAATGTCTCAAATTTGAAAGCACTATATTTCTAAAACTATGAAACATTTCAAAGTTTCCTTTTCAGGCAAACATGTCCACCGTAAGATGAACCTAAGTAGGCTAGAATGGGGTTGCTAGGTGTAAGTATGTAGGACTAGTAGCATGCCAAAGTTTGTGCTATTGCCATAGAGAATGCATTGGGCGTATAAGTTGAATAACTCATAAACTACAAAACATAAAAATAAAAAAAGGTTCCAGCATGTGTCTCCACAGTAAGCTGAATAATAAAAAGTGTGAATGGAGTTTCTAGGTGAAAGTGACTTTTGACGTGCCTATAGAGCTGCCATTGAGCCCCATGTTAAATGTCTCAAATTTGAAAGCACTATATTTCTAAAACGATGAAACATTTCAAAGTTTCCTTTTCAGGCAAACATGTCCACCGTAAGATGAACCTAAGTAGGCTAGAATGGGGTTGCTAGGTGTAAGTATGTAGTTACTAGTGCATGCCAAAGTTTGTGCTATTGCCATAGAGAATGCATTGGGCGTTTAAGTTAAATAACTCATAAACTACAAAACATAAAAATAAAAAAAGGTTCCAGCATGTGTCTCCACAGTAAGCTGAATAATAAAAAGTGTGAATGGAGTTTCTAGGTGAAAGTGACTTTTGACGTGCCTATAGAGCTGCCATTGAGCCCCATGTTAAATGTCTCAAATTTGAAAGCACTATATTTCTAAAACTATGAAACATTTCAAAGTTTCCTTTTCAGGCAAACATGTCCACCGTAAGATGAACCTAAGTAGGCTAGAATCGGGTTGCTAGGTGTAAGTATGTAGTTACTAGTGCATGCCAAAGTTTGTGCTATTGCCATAGAGAATGCATTGGGCGTTTAAGTTAAATAACTCATAAACTACAAAACATAAAAATAAAAAAAAGTTCCAGCATGTGTCTCCACAGTAAGCTGAATAATAAAAAGTGTGAATGGAGTTTCTAGGTGAAAGTGACTTTTGACGTGCCTATAGAGCTGCCATTGAGCCCCATGTTAAATGTCTCAAATTTGAAAGCACTATATTTCTAAAACTATGAAACATTTCAAAGTTTCCTTTTCAGGCAAACATGTCCACCGTAAGATGAACCTAAGTAGGCTAGAATGGGGTTGCTAGGTGTAAGTATGTAGGACTAGTAGCATGCCAAAGTTTGTGCTATTGCCATAGAGAATGCATTGGGCGTATAAGTTGAATAACTCATAAACTACAAAACATAAAAATAAAAAAAGGTTCCAGCATGTGTCTCCACAGTAAGCTGAATAATAAAAAGTGTGAATGGAGTTTCTAGGTGAAAGTGACTTTTGACGTGCCTATAGAGCTGCCATTGAGCCCCATGTTAAATGTCTCAAATTTGAAAGCACTATATTTCTAAAACGATGAAACATTTCAAAGTTTCCTTTTCAGGCAAACATGTCCACCGTAAGATGAACCTAAGTAGGCTAGAATGGGGTTGCTAGGTGTAAGTATGTAGTTACTAGTGCATGCCAAAGTTTGTGCTATTGCCATAGAGAATGCATTGGGCGTTTAAGTTAAATAACTCATAAACTACAAAACATAAAAATAAAAAAAGGTTCCAGCATGTGTCTCCACAGTAAGCTGAATAATAAAAAGTGTGAATGGAGTTTCTAGGTGAAAGTGACTTTTGACGTGCCTATAGAGCTGCCATTGAGCCCCATGTTAAATGTCTCAAATTTGAAAGCACTATATTTCTAAAACTATGAAACATTTCAAAGTTTCATTTTCAGGCAAACATGTCCACCGTAAGATGAACCTAAGTAGGCTAGAATGGGGTTGCTAGGTGTAAGTATGTAGTTACTAGTGCATGCCAAAGTTTGTGCTATTGCCATAGAGAATGCATTGGGCGTTTAAGTTAAATAACTCATAAACTCCAAAACATAAAAATAAAAAAAGGTTCCAGCATGTGTCTCCACAGTAAGCTGAATAATAAAATGTGTGAATGGAGTTTCTAGGTGAAAGTGACTTTTGACGTGCCTATAGAGCTGCCATTGAGCCCCATGTTAAATGTCTCAAATTTGAAAGCACTATATTTCTAAAACTATGAAACATTTCAAAGTTTCCTTTTCAGGCAAACATGTCCACCGTAAGATGAACCTAAGTAGGCTAGAATGGGGTTGCTAGGTGTAAGTATGTAGGACTAGTAGCATGCCAAAGTTTGTGCTATTGCCATAGAGAATGCATTGGGCGTATAAGTTGAATAACTCATAAACTACAAAACATAAAAATAAAAAAAGGTTCCAGCATGTGTCTCCACAGTAAGCTGAATAATAAAAAGTGTGAATGGAGTTTCTAGGTGAAAGTGACTTTTGACGTGCCTATAGAGCTGCCATTGAGCCCCATGTTAAATGTCTCAAATTTGAAAGCACTATATTTCTAAAACTATGAAACATTTCAAAGTTTCCTTTTCAGGCAAACATGTCCACCGTAAGATGAACCTAAGTAGGCTAGAATGGGGTTGCTAGGTGTAAGTATGTAGGACTAGTAGCATGCCAAAGTTTGTGCTATTGCCATAGAGAATGCATTGGGCGTATAAGTTGAATAACTCATAAACTACAAAACATAAAAATAAAAAAAAGTTCCAGCTTGTGTCTCCACAGTAAGCTGAATAATAAAAAGTGTGAATGGAGTTTCTAGGTGAAAGTGACTTTTGACGTGCCTATAGAGCTGCCATTGAGCCCCATGTTAAATGTCTCAAATTTGAAAGCACTATATTTCTAAAACTATGAAACATTTCAAAGTTTCCTTTTCAGGCAAACATGTCCACCGTAAGATGAACCTAAGTAGGCTAGAATGGGGTTGCTAGGTGTAAGTATGTAGGACTAGTAGCATGCCAAAGTTTGTGCTATTGCCATAGAGAATGCATTGGGCGTATAAGTTGAATAACTCATAAACTACAAAACATAAAAATAAAAAAAAGTTCCAGCTTGTGTCTCCACAGTAAGCTGAATAATAAAAAGTGTGAATGGAGTTTCTAGGTGAAAGTGACTTTTGACGTGCCTATAGAGCTGCCATTGAGCCCCATGTTAAATGTCTCAAATTTGAAAGCACTATATTTCTAAAACTATGAAACATTTCAAAGTTTCCTTTTCAGGCAAACATGTCCACCGTAAGATGAACCTAAGTAGGCTAGAATGGGGTTGCTAGGTGTAAGTATGTAGTTACTAGTGCATACCAAAGTTTGTGCTATTGCCATAGAGAATGCATTGGGCGTTTAAGTTAAATAACTCATAAACTACAAAACATAAAAATAAAAAAAAGTTCCAGCATGTGTCTCCACAGTAAGCTGAATAATAAAAAGTGTGAATGGAGTTTCTAGGTGAAAGTGACTTTTGACGTGCCTATAGAGCTGCCATTGAGCCCCATGTTAAATGTCTCAAATTTGAAAGCACTATATTTCTAAAACTATGAAACATTTCAAAGTTTCCTTTTCAGGCAAACATGTCCACCGTAAGATGAACCTAAGTAGGCTAGAATGGGGTTGCTAGGTGTAAGTATGTAGGACTAGTAGCATGCCAAAGTTTGTGCTATTGCCATAGAGAATGCATTGGGCGTATAAGTTGAATAACTCATAAACTACAAAACATAAAAATAAAAAAAGGTTCCAGCATGTGTCTCCACAGTAAGCTGAATAATAAAAAGTGTGAATGGAGTTTCTAGGTGAAAGTGACTTTTGACGTGCCTATAGAGCTGCCATTGAGCCCCATGTTAAATGTCTCAAATTTGAAAGCACTATATTTCTAAAACTATGAAACATTTCAAAGTTTCCTTTTCAGGCAAACATGTCCACCGTAAGATGAACCTAAGTAGGCTAGAATGGGGTTGCTAGGTGTAAGTATGTAGTTACTAGTGCATGCCAAAGTTTGTGCTATTGCCATAGAGAATGCATTGGGCGTTTAAGTTAAATAACTCATAAACTACAAAACATAAAAATAAAAAAAAGTTCCAGCATGTGTCTCCACAGTAAGCTGAATAATAAAAAGTGTGAATGGAGTTTCTAGGTGAAAGTGACTTTTGACGTGCCTATAGAGCTGCCATTGAGCCCCATGTTAAATGTCTCAAATTTGAAAGCACTATATTTCTAAAACTATGAAACATTTCAAAGTTTCCTTTTCAGGCAAACATGTCCACCGTAAGATGAACCTAAGTAGGCTAGAATGGGGTTGCTAGGTGTAAGTATGTAGGACTAGTAGCATGCCAAAGTTTGTGCTATTGCCATAGAGAATGCATTGGGCGTATAAGTTGAATAACTCATAAACTACAAAACATAAAAATAAAAAAAAGTTCCAGCTTGTGTCTCCACAGTAAGCTGAATAATAAAAAGTGTGAATGGAGTTTCTAGGTGAAAGTGACTTTTGACGTGCCTATAGAGCTGCCATTGAGCCCCATGTTAAATGTCTCAAATTTGAAAGCACTATATTTCTAAAACTATGAAACATTTCAAAGTTTCCTTTTCAGGCAAACATGTCCACCGTAAGATGAACCTAAGTAGGCTAGAATGGGGTTGCTAGGTGTAAGTATGTAGGACTAGTGCATTCCAAAGTTTGTGCTATTGCCATAGAGAATGCATTGGGCGTTAAAGTTAAATAACTCATAAACTACAAAACATAAAAATAAAAAAAAGTTCCAGCATGTGTCTCCACAGTAAGCTGAATAATAAAAAGTGTGAATGGAGTTTCTAGGTGAAAGTGACTTTTGACGTGCCTATAGAGCTGCCATTGAGCCCCATGTTAAATGTCTCAAATTTGAAAGCACTATATTTCTAAAACTATGAAACATTTCAAAGTTTCCTTTTCAGGCAAACATGTCCACCGTAAGATGAACCTAAGTAGGCTAGAATGGGGTTGCTAGGTGTAAGTATGTAGTTACTAGTGCATGCCAAAGTTTGTGCTATTGCCATAGAGAATGCATTGGGCGTTTAAGTTAAATAACTCATAAACTACAAAACATAAAAATAAAAAAAAGTTCCAGCATGTGTCTCCACAGTAAGCTGAATAATAAAAAGTGTGAATGGAGTTTCTAGGTGAAAGTGACTTTTGACGTGCCTATAGAGCTGCCATTGAGCCCCATGTTAAATGTCTCAAATTTGAAAGCACTATATTTCTAAAACTATGAAACATTTCAAAGTTTCCTTTTCAGGCAAACATGTCCACCGTAAGATGAACCTAAGTAGGCTAGAATGGGGTTGCTAGGTGTAAGTATGTAGGACTAGTAGCATGCCAAAGTTTGTGCTATTGCCATAGAGAATGCATTGGGCGTATAAGTTGAATAACTCATAAACTACAAAACATAAAAATAAAAAAAGGTTCCAGCATGTGTCTCCACAGTAAGCTGAATAATAAAAAGTGTGAATGGAGTTTCTAGGTGAAAGTGACTTTTGACGTGCCTATAGAGCTGCCATTGAGCCCCATGTTAAATGTCTCAAATTTGAAAGCACTATATTTCTAAAACTATGAAACATTTCAAAGTTTCCTTTTCAGGCAAACATGTCCACCGTAAGATGAACCTAAGTAGGCTAGAATGGGGTTGCTAGGTGTAAGTATGTAGTTACTAGTGCATGCCAAAGTTTGTGCTATTGCCATAGAGAATGCATTGGGCGTTTAAGTTAAATAACTCATAAACTACAAAACATAAAAATAAAAATAAAGTTCCAGCATGTGTCTCCACAGTAAGCTGAATAATAAAAAGTGTGAATGGAGTTTCTAGGTGAAAGTGACTTTTGACGTGCCTATAGAGCTGCCATTGAGCCCCATGTTAAATGTCTCAAATTTGAAAGCACTATATTTCTAAAACTATGAAACATTTCAAAGTTTCCTTTTCAGGCAAACATGTCCACCGTAAGATGAACCTAAGTAGGCTAGAATGGGGTTGCTAGGTGTAAGTATGTAGGACTAGTAGCATGCCAAAGTTTGTGCTATTGCCATAGAGAATGCATTGGGCGTATAAGTTGAATAACTCATAAACTACAAAACATAAAAATAAAAAAAAGTTCCAGCTTGTGTCTCCACAGTAAGCTGAATAATAAAAAGTGTGAATGGAGTTTCTAGGTGAAAGTGACTTTTGACGTGCCTATAGAGCTGCCATTGAGCCCCATGTTAAATGTCTCAAATTTGAAAGCACTATATTTCTAAAACTATGAAACATTTCAAAGTTTCCTTTTCAGGCAAACATGTCCACCGTAAGATGAACCTAAGTAGGCTAGAATGGGGTTGCTAGGTGTAAGTATGTAGGACTAGTGCATTCCAAAGTTTGTGCTATTGCCATAGAGAATGCATTGGGCGTTAAAGTTAAATAACTCATAAACTACAAAACATAAAAATAAAAAAAAGTTCCAGCATGTGTCTCCACAGTAAGCTGAATAATAAAAAGTGTGAATGGAGTTTCTAGGTGAAAGTGACTTTTGACGTGCCTATAGAGCTGCCATTGAGCCCCATGTTAAATGTCTCAAATTTGAAAGCACTATATTTCTAAAACTATGAAACATTTCAAAGATTCCTTTTCAGGCAAACATGTCCACCGTAAGATGAACCTAAGTAGGCTAGAATGGGGTTGCTAGGTGTAAGTATGTAGGATTAGTAGCATGCCAAAGTTTGTGCTATTGCCATAGAGAATGCATTGGGCGTTTAAGTTAAATAACTCATAAACTACAAAACATAAAAATAAAAAAAAGTTCCAGCATGTGTCTCCACAGTAAGCTGAATAATAAAAAGTGTGAATGGAGTTTCTAGGTGAAAGTGACTTTTGACGTGCCTATAGAGCTGCCATTGAGCCCCATGTTAAATGTCTCAAATTTGAAAGCACTATATTTCTAAAACTATGAAACATTTCAAAGTTTCCTTTTCAGGCAAACATGTCCACCGTAAAATGAACCTACGTAAGTAGGCTAGAATGGGGTTGCTAGGTGTAAGTATGTAGGACTAGTGCATTCCAAAGTTTGTGCTATTGCCATAGAGAATGCATTGGGCGTTAAAGTTAAATAACTCATAAACTACAAAACATAAAAATAAAAAAAAGTTCCAGCATGTGTCTCCACAGTAAGCTGAATAATAAAAAGTGTGAATGGAGTTTCTAGGTGAAAGTGACTTTTGACGTGCCTATAGAGCTGCCATTGAGCCCCATGTTAAATGTCTCAAATTTGAAAGCACTATATTTCTAAAACTATGAAACATTTCAAAGTTTCCTTTTCAGGCAAACATGTCCACCGTAAGATGAACCTAAGTAGGCTAGAATGGGGTTGCTAGGTGTAAGTATGTAGGACTAGTAGCATGCCAAAGTTTGTGCTATTGCCATAGAGAATGCATTGGGCGTATAAGTTGAATAACTCATAAACTACAAAACATAAAAATAAAAAAAAGTTCCAGCTTGTGTCTCCACAGTAAGCTGAATAATAAAAAGTGTGAATGGAGTTTCTAGGTGAAAGTGACTTTTGACGTGCCTATAGAGCTGCCATTGAGCCCCATGTTAAATGTCTCAAATTTGAAAGCACTATATTTCTAAAACTATGAAACATTTCAAAGTTTCCTTTTCAGGCAAACATGTCCACCGTAAGATGAACCTAAGTAGGCTAGAATGGGGTTGCTAGGTGTAAGTATGTAGGACTAGTGCATTCCAAAGTTTGTGCTATTGCCATAGAGAATGCATTGGGCGTTAAAGTTAAATAACTCATAAACTACAAAACATAAAAATAAAAAAAAGTTCCAGCATGTGTCTCCACAGTAAGCTGAATAATAAAAAGTGTGAATGGAGTTTCTAGGTGAAAGTGACTTTTGACGTGCCTATAGAGCTGCCATTGAGCCCCATGTTAAATGTCTCAAATTTGAAAGCACTATATTTCTAAAACTATGAAACATTTCAAAGTTTCCTTTTCAGGCAAACATGTCCACCGTAAGATGAACCTAAGTAGGCTAGAATGGGGTTGCTAGGTGTAAGTATGTAGTTACTAGTGCATGCCAAAGTTTGTGCTATTGCCATAGAGAATGCATTGGGCGTTTAAGTTAAATAACTCATAAACTACAAAACATAAAAATAAAAAAAAGTTCCAGCATGTGTCTCCACAGTAAGCTGAATAATAAAAAGTGTGAATGGAGTTTCTAGGTGAAAGTGACTTTTGACGTGCCTATAGAGCTGCCATTGAGCCCCATGTTAAATGTCTCAAATTTGAAAGCACTATATTTCTAAAACTATGAAACATTTCAAAGTTTCCTTTTCAGGCAAACATGTCCACCGTAAGATGAACCTAAGTAGGCTAGAATGGGGTTGCTAGGTGTAAGTATGTAGGACTAGTAGCATGCCAAAGTTTGTGCTATTGCCATAGAGAATGCATTGGGCGTATAAGTTGAATAACTCATAAACTACAAAACATAAAAATAAAAAAAGGTTCCAGCATGTGTCTCCACAGTAAGCTGAATAATAAAAAGTGTGAATGGAGTTTCTAGGTGAAAGTGACTTTTGACGTGCCTATAGAGCTGCCATTGAGCCCCATGTTAAATGTCTCAAATTTGAAAGCACTATATTTCTAAAACTATGAAACATTTCAAAGTTTCCTTTTCAGGCAAACATGTCCACCG
The DNA here is from genome assembly GCF_964188405.1 of Protomyctophum parallelum. NCBI lineage: Eukaryota > Metazoa > Chordata > Actinopteri > Myctophiformes > Myctophidae > Protomyctophum > Protomyctophum parallelum. The sequence goes on from NC_139698.1 coordinate 50,683,282, forward strand.
TAAGATGAACCTAAGTAGGCTAGAATGGGGTTGCTAGGTGTAAGTATGTAGTTACTAGTGCATGCCAAAGTTTGTGCTATTGCCATAGAGAATGCATTGGGCGTTTAAGTTAAATAACTCATAAACTACAAAACATAAAAATAAAAAAAAAGTTCCAGCATGTGTCTCCACAGTAAGCTGAATAATAAAAAGTGTGAATGGAGTTTCTAGGTGAAAGTGACTTTTGACGTGCCTATAGAGCTGCCATTGAGCCCCATGTTAAATGTCTCAAATTTGAAAGCACTATATTTCTAAAACTATGAAACATTTCAAAGTTTCCTTTTCAGGCAAACATGTCCACCGTAAGATGAACCTAAGTAGGCTAGAATGGGGTTGCTAGGTGTAAGTATGTAGGACTAGTAGCATGCCAAAGTTTGTGCTATTGCCATAGAGAATGCATTGGGCGTATAAGTTGAATAACTCATAAACTACAAAACATAAAAATAAAAAAAAGTTCCAGCTTGTGTCTCCACAGTAAGCTGAATAATAAAAAGTGTGAATGGAGTTTCTAGGTGAAAGTGACTTTTGACGTGCCTATAGAGCTGCCATTGAGCCCCATGTTAAATGTCTCAAATTTGAAAGCACTATATTTCTAAAACTATGAAACATTTCAAAGTTTCCTTTTCAGGCAAACATGTCCACCGTAAGATGAACCTAAGTAGGCTAGAATGGGGTTGCTAGGTGTAAGTATGTAGGACTAGTGCATTCCAAAGTTTGTGCTATTGCCATAGAGAATGCATTGGGCGTTAAAGTTAAATAACTCATAAACTACAAAACATAAAAATAAAAAAAAGTTCCAGCATGTGTCTCCACAGTAAGCTGAATAATAAAAAGTGTGAATGGAGTTTCTAGGTGAAAGTGACTTTTGACGTGCCTATAGAGCTGCCATTGAGCCCCATGTTAAATGTCTCAAATTTGAAAGCACTATATTTCTAAAACTATGAAACATTTCAAAGATTCCTTTTCAGGCAAACATGTCCACCGTAAGATGAACCTAAGTAGGCTAGAATGGGGTTGCTAGGTGTAAGTATGTAGGATTAGTAGCATGCCAAAGTTTGTGCTATTGCCATAGAGAATGCATTGGGCGTTTAAGTTAAATAACTCATAAACTACAAAACATAAAAATAAAAAAAAGTTCCAGCATGTGTCTCCACAGTAAGCTGAATAATAAAAAGTGTGAATGGAGTTTCTAGGTGAAAGTGACTTTTGACGTGCCTATAGAGCTGCCATTGAGCCCCATGTTAAATGTCTCAAATTTGAAAGCACTATATTTCTAAAACTATGAAACATTTCAAAGTTTCCTTTTCAGGCAAACATGTCCACCGTAAAATGAACCTACGTAAGTAGGCTAGAATGGGGTTGCTAGGTGTAAGTATGTAGGACTAGTGCATTCCAAAGTTTGTGCTATTGCCATAGAGAATGCATTGGGCGTTAAAGTTAAATAACTCATAAACTACAAAACATAAAAATAAAAAAAAGTTCCAGCATGTGTCTCCACAGTAAGCTGAATAATAAAAAGTGTGAATGGAGTTTCTAGGTGAAAGTGACTTTTGACGTGCCTATAGAGCTGCCATTGAGCCCCATGTTAAATGTCTCAAATTTGAAAGCACTATATTTCTAAAACTATGAAACATTTCAAAGTTTCCTTTTCAGGCAAACATGTCCACCGTAAGATGAACCTAAGTAGGCTAGAATGGGGTTGCTAGGTGTAAGTATGTAGGACTAGTAGCATGCCAAAGTTTGTGCTATTGCCATAGAGAATGCATTGGGCGTATAAGTTGAATAACTCATAAACTACAAAACATAAAAATAAAAAAAAGTTCCAGCTTGTGTCTCCACAGTAAGCTGAATAATAAAAAGTGTGAATGGAGTTTCTAGGTGAAAGTGACTTTTGACGTGCCTATAGAGCTGCCATTGAGCCCCATGTTAAATGTCTCAAATTTGAAAGCACTATATTTCTAAAACTATGAAACATTTCAAAGTTTCCTTTTCAGGCAAACATGTCCACCGTAAGATGAACCTAAGTAGGCTAGAATGGGGTTGCTAGGTGTAAGTATGTAGGACTAGTAGCATGCCAAAGTTTGTGCTATTGCCATTGAGAATGCATTGGGCGTATAAGTTGAATAACTCATAAACTACAAAACATAAAAATAAAAAAAAGTTCCAGCTTGTGTCTCCACAGTAAGCTGAATAATAAAAAGTGTGAATGGAGTTTCTAGGTGAAAGTGACTTTTGACGTGCCTATAGAGCTGCCATTGAGCCCCATGTTAAATGTCTCAAATTTGAAAGCACTATATTTCTAAAACTATGAAACATTTCAAAGTTTCCTTTTCAGGCAAACATGTCCACCGTAAGATGAACCTAAGTAGGCTAGAATGGGGTTGCTAGGTGTAAGTATGTAGGACTAGTGCATTCCAAAGTTTGTGCTATTGCCATAGAGAATGCATTGGGCGTTAAAGTTAAATAACTCATAAACTACAAAACATAAAAAAAAAAAAAAGTTCCAGCATGTGTCTCCACAGTAAGCTGAATAATAAAAAGTGTGAATGGAGTTTCTAGGTGAAAGTGACTTTTGACGTGCCTATAGAGCTGCCATTGAGCCCCATGTTAAATGTCTCAAATTTGAAAGCACTATATTTCTAAAACTATGAAACATTTCAAAGATTCCTTTTCAGGCAAACATGTCCACCGTAAGATGAACCTAAGTAGGCTAGAATGGGGTTGCTAGGTGTAAGTATGTAGGATTAGTAGCATGCCAAAGTTTGTGCTATTGCCATAGAGAATGCATTGGGCGTTTAAGTTAAATAACTCATAAACTACAAAACATAAAAAAAAAAAAAGTTCCAGCATGTGTCTCCACAGTAAGCTGAATAATAAAAAGTGTGAATGGAGTTTCTAGGTGAAAGTGACTTTTGACGTGCCTATAGAGCTGCCATTGAGCCCCATGTTAAATGTCTCAAATTTGAAAGCACTATATTTCTAAAACTATGAAACATTTCAAAGTTTCCTTTTCAGGCAAACATGTCCACCGTAAGATGAACCTAAGTAGGCTAGAATGGGGTTGCTAGGTGTAAGTATGTAGGACTAGTGCATTCCAAAGTTTGTGCTATTGCCATAGAGAATGCATTGGGCGTTAAAGTTAAATAACTCATAAACTACAAAACATAAAAATAAAAAAAAGTTCCAGCATGTGTCTCCACAGTAAGCTGAATAATAAAAAGTGTGAATGGAGTTTCTAGGTGAAAGTGACTTTTGACGTGCCTATAGAGCTGCCATTGAGCCCCATGTTAAATGTCTCAAATTTGAAAGCACTATATTTCTAAAACTATGAAACATTTCAAAGATTCCTTTTCAGGCAAACATGTCCACCGTAAGATGAACCTAAGTAGGCTAGAATGGGGTTGCTAGGTGTAAGTATGTAGGATTAGTAGCATGCCAAAGTTTGTGCTATTGCCATAGAGAATGCATTGGGCGTTTAAGTTAAATAACTCATAAACTACAAAACATAAAAATAAAAAAAAGTTCCAGCATGTGTCTCCACAGTAAGCTGAATAATAAAAAGTGTGAATGGAGTTTCTAGGTGAAAGTGACTTTTGACGTGCCTATAGAGCTGCCATTGAGCCCCATGTTAAATGTCTCAAATTTGAAAGCACTATATTTCTAAAACTATGAAACATTTCAAAGTTTCCTTTTCAGGCAAACATGTCCACCGTAAAATGAACCTACGTAAGTAGGCTAGAATGGGGTTGCTAGGTGTAAGTATGTAGGACTAGTGCATTCCAAAGTTTGTGCTATTGCCATAGAGAATGCATTGGGCGTTAAAGTTAAATAACTCATAAACTACAAAACATAAAAATAAAAAAAAGTTCCAGCATGTGTCTCCACAGTAAGCTGAATAATAAAAAGTGTGAATGGAGTTTCTAGGTGAAAGTGACTTTTGACGTGCCTATAGAGCTGCCATTGAGCCCCATGTTAAATGTCTCAAATTTGAAAGCACTATATTTCTAAAACTATGAAACATTTCAAAGTTTCCTTTTCAGGCAAACATGTCCACCGTAAGATGAACCTAAGTAGGCTAGAATGGGGTTGCTAGGTGTAAGTATGTAGGACTAGTAGCATGCCAAAGTTTGTGCTATTGCCATAGAGAATGCATTGGGCGTATAAGTTGAATAACTCATAAACTACAAAACATAAAAATAAAAAAAAGTTCCAGCTTGTGTCTCCACAGTAAGCTGAATAATAAAAAGTGTGAATGGAGTTTCTAGGTGAAAGTGACTTTTGACGTGCCTATAGAGCTGCCATTGAGCCCCATGTTAAATGTCTCAAATTTGAAAGCACTATATTTCTAAAACTATGAAACATTTCAAAGTTTCCTTTTCAGGCAAACATGTCCACCGTAAGATGAACCTAAGTAGGCTAGAATGGGGTTGCTAGGTGTAAGTATGTAGGACTAGTGCATTCCAAAGTTTGTGCTATTGCCATAGAGAATGCATTGGGCGTTAAAGTTAAATAACTCATAAACTACAAAACATAAAAATAAAAAAAAGTTCCAGCATGTGTCTCCACAGTAAGCTGAATAATAAAAAGTGTGAATGGAGTTTCTAGGTGAAAGTGACTTTTGACGTGCCTATAGAGCTGCCATTGAGCCCCATGTTAAATGTCTCAAATTTGAAAGCACTATATTTCTAAAACTATGAAACATTTCAAAGTTTCCTTTTCAGGCAAACATGTCCACCGTAAGATGAACCTAAGTAGGCTAGAATGGGGTTGCTAGGTGTAAGTATGTAGTTACTAGTGCATGCCAAAGTTTGTGCTATTGCCATAGAGAATGCATTGGGCGTTTAAGTTAAATAACTCATAAACTACAAAACATAAAAATAAAAAAAAGTTCCAGCATGTGTCTCCACAGTAAGCTGAATAATAAAAAGTGTGAATGGAGTTTCTAGGTGAAAGTGACTTTTGACGTGCCTATAGAGCTGCCATTGAGCCCCATGTTAAATGTCTCAAATTTGAAAGCACTATATTTCTAAAACTATGAAACATTTCAAAGTTTCCTTTTCAGGCAAACATGTCCACCGTAAGATGAACCTAAGTAGGCTAGAATGGGGTTGCTAGGTGTAAGTATGTAGGACTAGTAGCATGCCAAAGTTTGTGCTATTGCCATAGAGAATGCATTGGGCGTATAAGTTGAATAACTCATAAACTACAAAACATAAAAATAAAAAAAAGTTCCAGCTTGTGTCTCCACAGTAAGCTGAATAATAAAAAGTGTGAATGGAGTTTCTAGGTGAAAGTGACTTTTGACGTGCCTATAGAGCTGCCATTGAGCCCCATGTTAAATGTCTCAAATTTGAAAGCACTATATTTCTAAAACTATGAAACATTTCAAAGTTTCCTTTTCAGGCAAACATGTCCACCGTAAGATGAACCTAAGTAGGCTAGAATGGGGTTGCTAGGTGTAAGTATGTAGGACTAGTGCATTCCAAAGTTTGTGCTATTGCCATAGAGAATGCATTGGGCGTTAAAGTTAAATAACTCATAAACTACAAAACATAAAAATAAAAAAAAGTTCCAGCATGTGTCTCCACAGTAAGCTGAATAATAAAAAGTGTGAATGGAGTTTCTAGGTGAAAGTGACTTTTGACGTGCCTATAGAGCTGCCATTGAGCCCCATGTTAAATGTCTCAAATTTGAAAGCACTATATTTCTAAAACTATGAAACATTTCAAAGATTCCTTTTCAGGCAAACATGTCCACCGTAAGATGAACCTAAGTAGGCTAGAATGGGGTTGCTAGGTGTAAGTATGTAGGATTAGTAGCATGCCAAAGTTTGTGCTATTGCCATAGAGAATGCATTGGGCGTTTAAGTTAAATAACTCATAAACTACAAAACATAAAAATAAAAAAAAGTTCCAGCATGTGTCTCCACAGTAAGCTGAATAATAAAAAGTGTGAATGGAGTTTCTAGGTGAAAGTGACTTTTGACGTGCCTATAGAGCTGCCATTGAGCCCCATGTTAAATGTCTCAAATTTGAAAGCACTATATTTCTAAAACTATGAAACATTTCAAAGTTTCCTTTTCAGGCAAACATGTCCACCGTAAAATGAACCTACGTAAGTAGGCTAGAATGGGGTTGCTAGGTGTAAGTATGTAGGACTAGTGCATTCCAAAGTTTGTGCTATTGCCATAGAGAATGCATTGGGCGTTAAAGTTAAATAACTCATAAACTACAAAACATAAAAATAAAAAAAAGTTCCAGCATGTGTCTCCACAGTAAGCTGAATAATAAAAAGTGTGAATGGAGTTTCTAGGTGAAAGTGACTTTTGACGTGCCTATAGAGCTGCCATTGAGCCCCATGTTAAATGTCTCAAATTTGAAAGCACTATATTTCTAAAACTATGAAACATTTCAAAGTTTCCTTTTCAGGCAAACATGTCCACCGTAAGATGAACCTAAGTAGGCTAGAATGGGGTTGCTAGGTGTAAGTATGTAGGACTAGTAGCATGCCAAAGTTTGTGCTATTGCCATAGAGAATGCATTGGGCGTATAAGTTGAATAACTCATAAACTACAAAACATAAAAATAAAAAAAAGTTCCAGCTTGTGTCTCCACAGTAAGCTGAATAATAAAAAGTGTGAATGGAGTTTCTAGGTGAAAGTGACTTTTGACGTGCCTATAGAGCTGCCATTGAGCCCCATGTTAAATGTCTCAAATTTGAAAGCACTATATTTCTAAAACTATGAAACATTTCAAAGTTTCCTTTTCAGGCAAACATGTCCACCGTAAGATGAACCTAAGTAGGCTAGAATGGGGTTGCTAGGTGTAAGTATGTAGGACTAGTGCATTCCAAAGTTTGTGCTATTGCCATAGAGAATGCATTGGGCGTTAAAGTTAAATAACTCATAAACTACAAAACATAAAAATAAAAAAAAGTTCCAGCATGTGTCTCCACAGTAAGCTGAATAATAAAAAGTGTGAATGGAGTTTCTAGGTGAAAGTGACTTTTGACGTGCCTATAGAGCTGCCATTGAGCCCCATGTTAAATGTCTCAAATTTGAAAGCACTATATTTCTAAAACTATGAAACATTTCAAAGTTTCCTTTTCAGGCAAACATGTCCACCGTAAGATGAACCTAAGTAGGCTAGAATGGGGTTGCTAGGTGTAAGTATGTAGGACTAGTAGCATGCCAAAGTTTGTGCTATTGCCATAGAGAATGCATTGGGCGTATAAGTTGAATAACTCATAAACTACAAAACATAAAAATAAAAAAAAGTTCCAGCTTGTGTCTCCACAGTAAGCTGAATAATAAAAAGTGTGAATGGAGTTTCTAGGTGAAAGTGACTTTTGACGTGCCTATAGAGCTGCCATTGAGCCCCATGTTAAATGTCTCAAATTTGAAAGCACTATATTTCTAAAACTATGAAACATTTCAAAGTTTCCTTTTCAGGCAAACATGTCCACCGTAAGATGAACCTAAGTAGGCTAGAATGGGGTTGCTAGGTGTAAGTATGTAGGACTAGTGCATTCCAAAGTTTGTGCTATTGCCATAGAGAATGCATTGGGCGTTAAAGTTAAATAACTCATAAACTACAAAACATAAAAATAAAAAAAAGTTCCAGCATGTGTCTCCACAGTAAGCTGAATAATAAAAAGTGTGAATGGAGTTTCTAGGTGAAAGTGACTTTTGACGTGCCTATAGAGCTGCCATTGAGCCCCATGTTAAATGTCTCAAATTTGAAAGCACTATATTTCTAAAACTATGAAACATTTCAAAGATTCCTTTTCAGGCAAACATGTCCACCGTAAGATGAACCTAAGTAGGCTAGAATGGGGTTGCTAGGTGTAAGTATGTAGGATTAGTAGCATGCCAAAGTTTGTGCTATTGCCATAGAGAATGCATTGGGCGTTTAAGTTAAATAACTCATAAACTACAAAACATAAAAATAAAAAAAAGTTCCAGCATGTGTCTCCACAGTAAGCTGAATAATAAAAAGTGTGAATGGAGTTTCTAGGTGAAAGTGACTTTTGACGTGCCTATAGAGCTGCCATTGAGCCCCATGTTAAATGTCTCAAATTTGAAAGCACTATATTTCTAAAACTATGAAACATTTCAAAGTTTCCTTTTCAGGCAAACATGTCCACCGTAAAATGAACCTACGTAAGTAGGCTAGAATGGGGTTGCTAGGTGTAAGTATGTAGGACTAGTGCATTCCAAAGTTTGTGCTATTGCCATAGAGAATGCATTGGGCGTTAAAGTTAAATAACTCATAAACTACAAAACATAAAAATAAAAAAAAGTTCCAGCATGTGTCTCCACAGTAAGCTGAATAATAAAAAGTGTGAATGGAGTTTCTAGGTGAAAGTGACTTTTGACGTGCCTATAGAGCTGCCATTGAGCCCCATGTTAAATGTCTCAAATTTGAAAGCACTATATTTCTAAAACTATGAAACATTTCAAAGTTTCCTTTTCAGGCAAACATGTCCACCGTAAGATGAACCTAAGTAGGCTAGAATGGGGTTGCTAGGTGTAAGTATGTAGGACTAGTAGCATGCCAAAGTTTGTGCTATTGCCATAGAGAATGCATTGGGCGTATAAGTTGAATAACTCATAAACTACAAAACATAAAAATAAAAAAAAGTTCCAGCTTGTGTCTCCACAGTAAGCTGAATAATAAAAAGTGTGAATGGAGTTTCTAGGTGAAAGTGACTTTTGACGTGCCTATAGAGCTGCCATTGAGCCCCATGTTAAATGTCTCAAATTTGAAAGCACTATATTTCTAAAACTATGAAACATTTCAAAGTTTCCTTTTCAGGCAAACATGTCCACCGTAAGATGAACCTAAGTAGGCTAGAATGGGGTTGCTAGGTGTAAGTATGTAGGACTAGTGCATTCCAAAGTTTGTGCTATTGCCATAGAGAATGCATTGGGCGTTAAAGTTAAATAACTCATAAACTACAAAACATAAAAATAAAAAAAAGTTCCAGCATGTGTCTCCACAGTAAGCTGAATAATAAAAAGTGTGAATGGAGTTTCTAGGTGAAAGTGACTTTTGACGTGCCTATAGAGCTGCCATTGAGCCCCATGTTAAATGTCTCAAATTTGAAAGCACTATATTTCTAAAACTATGAAACATTTCAAAGTTTCCTTTTCAGGCAAACATGTCCACCGTAAGATGAACCTAAGTAGGCTAGAATGGGGTTGCTAGGTGTAAGTATGTAGTTACTAGTGCATGCCAAAGTTTGTGCTATTGCCATAGAGAATGCATTGGGCGTTTAAGTTAAATAACTCATAAACTACAAAACATAAAAATAAAAAAAAGTTCCAGCATGTGTCTCCACAGTAAGCTGAATAATAAAAAGTGTGAATGGAGTTTCTAGGTGAAAGTGACTTTTGACGTGCCTATAGAGCTGCCATTGAGCCCCATGTTAAATGTCTCAAATTTGAAAGCACTATATTTCTAAAACTATGAAACATTTCAAAGTTTCCTTTTCAGGCAAACATGTCCACCGTAAGATGAACCTAAGTAGGCTAGAATGGGGTTGCTAGGTGTAAGTATGTAGGACTAGTAGCATGCCAAAGTTTGTGCTATTGCCATAGAGAATGCATTGGGCGTATAAGTTGAATAACTCATAAACTACAAAACATAAAAATAAAAAAAGGTTCCAGCATGTGTCTCCACAGTAAGCTGAATAATAAAAAGTGTGAATGGAGTTTCTAGGTGAAAGTGACTTTTGACGTGCCTATAGAGCTGCCATTGAGCCCCATGTTAAATGTCTCAAATTTGAAAGCACTATATTTCTAAAACTATGAAACATTTCAAAGTTTCCTTTTCAGGCAAACATGTCCACCGTAAGATGAACCTAAGTAGGCTAGAATGGGGTTGCTAGGTGTAAGTATGTAGTTACTAGTGCATGCCAAAGTTTGTGCTATTGCCATAGAGAATGCATTGGGCGTTTAAGTTAAATAACTCATAAACTACAAAACATAAAAATAAAAATAAAGTTCCAGCATGTGTCTCCACAGTAAGCTGAATAATAAAAAGTGTGAATGGAGTTTCTAGGTGAAAGTGACTTTTGACGTGCCTATAGAGCTGCCATTGAGCCCCATGTTAAATGTCTCAAATTTGAAAGCACTATATTTCTAAAACTATGAAACATTTCAAAGTTTCCTTTTCAGGCAAACATGTCCACCGTAAGATGAACCTAAGTAGGCTAGAATGGGGTTGCTAGGTGTAAGTATGTAGGACTAGTAGCATGCCAAAGTTTGTGCTATTGCCATAGAGAATGCATTGGGCGTATAAGTTGAATAACTCATAAACTACAAAACATAAAAATAAAAAAAAGTTCCAGCTTGTGTCTCCACAGTAAGCTGAATAATAAAAAGTGTGAATGGAGTTTCTAGGTGAAAGTGACTTTTGACGTGCCTATAGAGCTGCCATTGAGCCCCATGTTAAATGTCTCAAATTTGAAAGCACTATATTTCTAAAACTATGAAACATTTCAAAGTTTCCTTTTCAGGCAAACATGTCCACCGTAAGATGAACCTAAGTAGGCTAGAATGGGGTTGCTAGGTGTAAGTATGTAGGACTAGTGCATTCCAAAGTTTGTGCTATTGCCATAGAGAATGCATTGGGCGTTAAAGTTAAATAACTCATAAACTACAAAACATAAAAATAAAAAAAAGTTCCAGCATGTGTCTCCACAGTAAGCTGAATAATAAAAAGTGTGAATGGAGTTTCTAGGTGAAAGTGACTTTTGACGTGCCTATAGAGCTGCCATTGAGCCCCATGTTAAATGTCTCAAATTTGAAAGCACTATATTTCTAAAACTATGAAACATTTCAAAGTTTCCTTTTCAGGCAAACATGTCCACCGTAAGATGAACCTAAGTAGGCTAGAATGGGGTTGCTAGGTGTAAGTATGTAGGACTAGTAGCATGCCAAAGTTTGTGCTATTGCCATAGAGAATGCATTGGGCGTATAAGTTGAATAACTCATAAACTACAAAACATAAAAATAAAAAAAAGTTCCAGCTTGTGTCTCCACAGTAAGCTGAATAATAAAAAGTGTGAATGGAGTTTCTAGGTGAAAGTGACTTTTGACGTGCCTATAGAGCTGCCATTGAGCCCCATGTTAAATGTCTCAAATTTGAAAGCACTATATTTCTAAAACTATGAAACATTTCAAAGTTTCCTTTTCAGGCAAACATGTCCACCGTAAGATGAACCTAAGTAGGCTAGAATGGGGTTGCTAGGTGTAAGTATGTAGGACTAGTGCATTCCAAAGTTTGTGCTATTGCCATAGAGAATGCATTGGGCGTTAAAGTTAAATAACTCATAAACTACAAAACATAAAAATAAAAAAAAGTTCCAGCATGTGTCTCCACAGTAAGCTGAATAATAAAAAGTGTGAATGGAGTTTCTAGGTGAAAGTGACTTTTGACGTGCCTATAGAGCTGCCATTGAGCCCCATGTTAAATGTCTCAAATTTGAAAGCACTATATTTCTAAAACTATGAAACATTTCAAAGATTCCTTTTCAGGCAAACATGTCCACCGTAAGATGAACCTAAGTAGGCTAGAATGGGGTTGCTAGGTGTAAGTATGTAGGATTAGTAGCATGCCAAAGTTTGTGCTATTGCCATAGAGAATGCATTGGGCGTTTAAGTTAAATAACTCATAAACTACAAAACATAAAAATAAAAAAAAGTTCCAGCATGTGTCTCCACAGTAAGCTGAATAATAAAAAGTGTGAATGGAGTTTCTAGGTGAAAGTGACTTTTGACGTGCCTATAGAGCTGCCATTGAGCCCCATGTTAAATGTCTCAAATTTGAAAGCACTATATTTCTAAAACTATGAAACATTTCAAAGTTTCCTTTTCAGGCAAACATGTCCACCGTAAAATGAACCTACGTAAGTAGGCTAGAATGGGGTTGCTAGGTGTAAGTATGTAGGACTAGTGCATTCCAAAGTTTGTGCTATTGCCATAGAGAATGCATTGGGCGTTAAAGTTAAATAACTCATAAACTACAAAACATAAAAATAAAAAAAAGTTCCAGCATGTGTCTCCACAGTAAGCTGAATAATAAAAAGTGTGAATGGAGTTTCTAGGTGAAAGTGACTTTTGACGTGCCTATAGAGCTGCCATTGAGCCCCATGTTAAATGTCTCAAATTTGAAAGCACTATATTTCTAAAACTATGAAACATTTCAAAGTTTCCTTTTCAGGCAAACATGTCCACCGTAAGATGAACCTAAGTAGGCTAGAATGGGGTTGCTAGGTGTAAGTATGTAGGACTAGTAGCATGCCAAAGTTTGTGCTATTGCCATAGAGAATGCATTGGGCGTATAAGTTGAATAACTCATAAACTACAAAACATAAAAATAAAAAAAAGTTCCAGCTTGTGTCTCCACAGTAAGCTGAATAATAAAAAGTGTGAATGGAGTTTCTAGGTGAAAGTGACTTTTGACGTGCCTATAGAGCTGCCATTGAGCCCCATGTTAAATGTCTCAAATTTGAAAGCACTATATTTCTAAAACTATGAAACATTTCAAAGTTTCCTTTTCAGGCAAACATGTCCACCGTAAGATGAACCTAAGTAGGCTAGAATGGGGTTGCTAGGTGTAAGTATGTAGGACTAGTGCATTCCAAAGTTTGTGCTATTGCCATAGAGAATGCATTGGGCGTTAAAGTTAAATAACTCATAAACTACAAAACATAAAAATAAAAAAAAGTTCCAGCATGTGTCTCCACAGTAAGCTGAATAATAAAAAGTGTGAATGGAGTTTCTAGGTGAAAGTGACTTTTGACGTGCCTATAGAGCTGCCATTGAGCCCCATGTTAAATGTCTCAAATTTGAAAGCACTATATTTCTAAAACTATGAAACATTTCAAAGTTTCCTTTTCAGGCAAACATGTCCACCGTAAGATGAACCTAAGTAGGCTAGAATGGGGTTGCTAGGTGTAAGTATGTAGTTACTAGTGCATGCCAAAGTTTGTGCTATTGCCATAGAGAATGCATTGGGCGTTTAAGTTAAATAACTCATAAACTACAAAACATAAAAATAAAAAAAAGTTCCAGCATGTGTCTCCACAGTAAGCTGAATAATAAAAAGTGTGAATGGAGTTTCTAGGTGAAAGTGACTTTTGACGTGCCTATAGAGCTGCCATTGAGCCCCATGTTAAATGTCTCAAATTTGAAAGCACTATATTTCTAAAACTATGAAACATTTCAAAGTTTCCTTTTCAGGCAAACATGTCCACCGTAAGATGAACCTAAGTAGGCTAGAATGGGGTTGCTAGGTGTAAGTATGTAGGACTAGTAGCATGCCAAAGTTTGTGCTATTGCCATAGAGAATGCATTGGGCGTATAAGTTGAATAACTCATAAACTACAAAACATAAAAATAAAAAAAGGTTCCAGCATGTGTCTCCACAGTAAGCTGAATAATAAAAAGTGTGAATGGAGTTTCTAGGTGAAAGTGACTTTTGACGTGCCTATAGAGCTGCCATTGAGCCCCATGTTAAATGTCTCAAATTTGAAAGCACTATATTTCTAAAACTATGAAACATTTCAAAGTTTCCTTTTCAGGCAAACATGTCCACCGTAAGATGAACCTAAGTAGGCTAGAATGGGGTTGCTAGGTGTAAGTATGTAGTTACTAGTGCATGCCAAAGTTTGTGCTATTGCCATAGAGAATGCATTGGGCGTTTAAGTTAAATAACTCATAAACTACAAAACATAAAAATAAAAAAAAAGTTCCAGCATGTGTCTCCACAGTAAGCTGAATAATAAAAAGTGTGAATGGAGTTTCTAGGTGAAAGTGACTTTTGACGTGCCTATAGAGCTGCCATTGAGCCTCATGTTAAATGTCTCAAATTTGAAAGCACTATATTTCTAAAACTATGAAACATTTCAAAGTTTCCTTTTCAGGCAAACATGTCCACCGTAAGATGAACCTAAGTAGGCTAGAATGGGGTTGCTAGGTGTAAGTATGTAGGACTAGTAGCATGCCAAAGTTTGTGCTATTGCCATAGAGAATGCATTGGGCGTATAAGTTGAATAACTCATAAACTACAAAACATAAAAATAAAAAAAAGTTCCAGCTTGTGTCTCCACAGTAAGCTGAATAATAAAAAGTGTGAATGGAGTTTCTAGGTGAAAGTGACTTTTGACGTGCCTATAGAGCTGCCATTGAGCCCCATGTTAAATGTCTCAAATTTGAAAGCACTATATTTCTAAAACTATGAAACATTTCAAAGTTTCCTTTTCAGGCAAACATGTCCACCGTAAGATGAACCTAAGTAGGCTAGAATGGGGTTGCTAGGTGTAAGTATGTAGGACTAGTGCATTCCAAAGTTTGTGCTATTGCCATAGAGAATGCATTGGGCGTTAAAGTTAAATAACTCATAAACTACAAAACATAAAAATAAAAAAAAGTTCCAGCATGTGTCTCCACAGTAAGCTGAATAATAAAAAGTGTGAATGGAGTTTCTAGGTGAAAGTGACTTTTGACGTGCCTATAGAGCTGCCATTGAGCCCCATGTTAAATGTCTCAAATTTGAAAGCACTATATTTCTAAAACTATGAAACATTTCAAAGATTCCTTTTCAGGCAAACATGTCCACCGTAAGATGAACCTAAGTAGGCTAGAATGGGGTTGCTAGGTGTAAGTATGTAGGATTAGTAGCATGCCAAAGTTTGTGCTATTGCCATAGAGAATGCATTGGGCGTTTAAGTTAAATAACTCATAAACTACAAAACATAAAAATAAAAAAAAGTTCCAGCATGTGTCTCCACAGTAAGCTGAATAATAAAAAGTGTGAATGGAGTTTCTAGGTGAAAGTGACTTTTGACGTGCCTATAGAGCTGCCATTGAGCCCCATGTTAAATGTCTCAAATTTGAAAGCACTATATTTCTAAAACTATGAAACATTTCAAAGTTTCCTTTTCAGGCAAACATGTCCACCGTAAAATGAACCTACGTAAGTAGGCTAGAATGGGGTTGCTAGGTGTAAGTATGTAGGACTAGTGCATTCCAAAGTTTGTGCTATTGCCATAGAGAATGCATTGGGCGTTAAAGTTAAATAACTCATAAACTACAAAACATAAAAATAAAAAAAAGTTCCAGCATGTGTCTCCACAGTAAGCTGAATAATAAAAAGTGTGAATGGAGTTTCTAGGTGAAAGTGACTTTTGACGTGCCTATAGAGCTGCCATTGAGCCCCATGTTAAATGTCTCAAATTTGAAAGCACTATATTTCTAAAACTATGAAACATTTCAAAGTTTCCTTTTCAGGCAAACATGTCCACCGTAAGATGAACCTAAGTAGGCTAGAATGGGGTTGCTAGGTGTAAGTATGTAGGACTAGTAGCATGCCAAAGTTTGTGCTATTGCCATAGAGAATGCATTGGGCGTATAAGTTGAATAACTCATAAACTACAAAACATAAAAATAAAAAAAAGTTCCAGCTTGTGTCTCCACAGTAAGCTGAATAATAAAAAGTGTGAATGGAGTTTCTAGGTGAAAGTGACTTTTGACGTGCCTATAGAGCTGCCATTGAGCCCCATGTTAAATGTCTCAAATTTGAAAGCACTATATTTCTAAAACTATGAAACATTTCAAAGTTTCCTTTTCAGGCAAACATGTCCACCGTAAGATGAACCTAAGTAGGCTAGAATGGGGTTGCTAGGTGTAAGTATGTAGGACTAGTAGCATGCCAAAGTTTGTGCTATTGCCATTGAGAATGCATTGGGCGTATAAGTTGAATAACTCATAAACTACAAAACATAAAAATAAAAAAAAGTTCCAGCTTGTGTCTCCACAGTAAGCTGAATAATAAAAAGTGTGAATGGAGTTTCTAGGTGAAAGTGACTTTTGACGTGCCTATAGAGCTGCCATTGAGCCCCATGTTAAATGTCTCAAATTTGAAAGCACTATATTTCTAAAACTATGAAACATTTCAAAGTTTCCTTTTCAGGCAAACATGTCCACCGTAAGATGAACCTAAGTAGGCTAGAATGGGGTTGCTAGGTGTAAGTATGTAGGACTAGTGCATTCCAAAGTTTGTGCTATTGCCATAGAGAATGCATTGGGCGTTAAAGTTAAATAACTCATAAACTACAAAACATAAAAAAAAAAAAAAGTTCCAGCATGTGTCTCCACAGTAAGCTGAATAATAAAAAGTGTGAATGGAGTTTCTAGGTGAAAGTGACTTTTGACGTGCCTATAGAGCTGCCATTGAGCCCCATGTTAAATGTCTCAAATTTGAAAGCACTATATTTCTAAAACTATGAAACATTTCAAAGATTCCTTTTCAGGCAAACATGT
Source organism: Protomyctophum parallelum (assembly GCF_964188405.1). NCBI lineage: Eukaryota > Metazoa > Chordata > Actinopteri > Myctophiformes > Myctophidae > Protomyctophum > Protomyctophum parallelum. Next base: position 50,699,651 of record NC_139698.1, read on the forward strand.
CCACCGTAAGATGAACCTAAGTAGGCTAGAATGGGGTTGCTAGGTGTAAGTATGTAGGATTAGTAGCATGCCAAAGTTTGTGCTATTGCCATAGAGAATGCATTGGGCGTTTAAGTTAAATAACTCATAAACTACAAAACATAAAAATAAAAAAAAGTTCCAGCATGTGTCTCCACAGTAAGCTGAATAATAAAAAGTGTGAATGGAGTTTCTAGGTGAAAGTGACTTTTGACGTGCCTATAGAGCTGCCATTGAGCCCCATGTTAAATGTCTCAAATTTGAAAGCACTATATTTCTAAAACTATGAAACATTTCAAAGTTTCCTTTTCAGGCAAACATGTCCACCGTAAGATGAACCTAAGTAGGCTAGAATGGGGTTGCTAGGTGTAAGTATGTAGGACTAGTGCATTCCAAAGTTTGTGCTATTGCCATAGAGAATGCATTGGGCGTTAAAGTTAAATAACTCATAAACTACAAAACATAAAAATAAAAAAAAGTTCCAGCATGTGTCTCCACAGTAAGCTGAATAATAAAAAGTGTGAATGGAGTTTCTAGGTGAAAGTGACTTTTGACGTGCCTATAGAGCTGCCATTGAGCCCCATGTTAAATGTCTCAAATTTGAAAGCACTATATTTCTAAAACTATGAAACATTTCAAAGTTTCCTTTTCAGGCAAACATGTCCACCGTAAGATGAACCTAAGTAGGCTAGAATGGGGTTGCTAGGTGTAAGTATGTAGGACTAGTGCATTCCAAAGTTTGTGCTATTGCCATAGAGAATGCATTGGGCGTTAAAGTTAAATAACTCATAAACTACAAAACATAAAAATAAAAAAAAGTTCCAGCATGTGTCTCCACAGTAAGCTGAATAATAAAAAGTGTGAATGGAGTTTCTAGGTGAAAGTGACTTTTGACGTGCCTATAGAGCTGCCATTGAGCCCCATGTTAAATGTCTCAAATTTGAAAGCACTATATTTCTAAAACTATGAAACATTTCAAAGATTCCTTTTCAGGCAAACATGTCCACCGTAAGATGAACCTAAGTAGGCTAGAATGGGGTTGCTAGGTGTAAGTATGTAGGATTAGTAGCATGCCAAAGTTTGTGCTATTGCCATAGAGAATGCATTGGGCGTTTAAGTTAAATAACTCATAAACTACAAAACATAAAAATAAAAAAAAGTTCCAGCATGTGTCTCCACAGTAAGCTGAATAATAAAAAGTGTGAATGGAGTTTCTAGGTGAAAGTGACTTTTGACGTGCCTATAGAGCTGCCATTGAGCCCCATGTTAAATGTCTCAAATTTGAAAGCACTATATTTCTAAAACTATGAAACATTTCAAAGTTTCCTTTTCAGGCAAACATGTCCACCGTAAAATGAACCTACGTAAGTAGGCTAGAATGGGGTTGCTAGGTGTAAGTATGTAGGACTAGTGCATTCCAAAGTTTGTGCTATTGCCATAGAGAATGCATTGGGCGTTAAAGTTAAATAACTCATAAACTACAAAACATAAAAATAAAAAAAAGTTCCAGCATGTGTCTCCACAGTAAGCTGAATAATAAAAAGTGTGAATGGAGTTTCTAGGTGAAAGTGACTTTTGACGTGCCTATAGAGCTGCCATTGAGCCCCATGTTAAATGTCTCAAATTTGAAAGCACTATATTTCTAAAACTATGAAACATTTCAAAGTTTCCTTTTCAGGCAAACATGTCCACCGTAAGATGAACCTAAGTAGGCTAGAATGGGGTTGCTAGGTGTAAGTATGTAGGACTAGTAGCATGCCAAAGTTTGTGCTATTGCCATAGAGAATGCATTGGGCGTATAAGTTGAATAACTCATAAACTACAAAACATAAAAATAAAAAAAAGTTCCAGCTTGTGTCTCCACAGTAAGCTGAATAATAAAAAGTGTGAATGGAGTTTCTAGGTGAAAGTGACTTTTGACGTGCCTATAGAGCTGCCATTGAGCCCCATGTTAAATGTCTCAAATTTGAAAGCACTATATTTCTAAAACTATGAAACATTTCAAAGTTTCCTTTTCAGGCAAACATGTCCACCGTAAGATGAACCTAAGTAGGCTAGAATGGGGTTGCTAGGTGTAAGTATGTAGGACTAGTGCATTCCAAAGTTTGTGCTATTGCCATAGAGAATGCATTGGGCGTTAAAGTTAAATAACTCATAAACTACAAAACATAAAAATAAAAAAAAGTTCCAGCATGTGTCTCCACAGTAAGCTGAATAATAAAAAGTGTGAATGGAGTTTCTAGGTGAAAGTGACTTTTGACGTGCCTATAGAGCTGCCATTGAGCCCCATGTTAAATGTCTCAAATTTGAAAGCACTATATTTCTAAAACTATGAAACATTTCAAAGTTTCCTTTTCAGGCAAACATGTCCACCGTAAGATGAACCTAAGTAGGCTAGAATGGGGTTGCTAGGTGTAAGTATGTAGTTACTAGTGCATGCCAAAGTTTGTGCTATTGCCATAGAGAATGCATTGGGCGTTTAAGTTAAATAACTCATAAACTACAAAACATAAAAATAAAAAAAAGTTCCAGCATGTGTCTCCACAGTAAGCTGAATAATAAAAAGTGTGAATGGAGTTTCTAGGTGAAAGTGACTTTTGACGTGCCTATAGAGCTGCCATTGAGCCCCATGTTAAATGTCTCAAATTTGAAAGCACTATATTTCTAAAACTATGAAACATTTCAAAGTTTCCTTTTCAGGCAAACATGTCCACCGTAAGATGAACCTAAGTAGGCTAGAATGGGGTTGCTAGGTGTAAGTATGTAGGACTAGTAGCATGCCAAAGTTTGTGCTATTGCCATAGAGAATGCATTGGGCGTATAAGTTGAATAACTCATAAACTACAAAACATAAAAATAAAAAAAGGTTCCAGCATGTGTCTCCACAGTAAGCTGAATAATAAAAAGTGTGAATGGAGTTTCTAGGTGAAAGTGACTTTTGACGTGCCTATAGAGCTGCCATTGAGCCCCATGTTAAATGTCTCAAATTTGAAAGCACTATATTTCTAAAACTATGAAACATTTCAAAGTTTCCTTTTCAGGCAAACATGTCCACCGTAAGATGAACCTAAGTAGGCTAGAATGGGGTTGCTAGGTGTAAGTATGTAGTTACTAGTGCATGCCAAAGTTTGTGCTATTGCCATAGAGAATGCATTGGGCGTTTAAGTTAAATAACTCATAAACTACAAAACATAAAAATAAAAATAAAGTTCCAGCATGTGTCTCCACAGTAAGCTGAATAATAAAAAGTGTGAATGGAGTTTCTAGGTGAAAGTGACTTTTGACGTGCCTATAGAGCTGCCATTGAGCCCCATGTTAAATGTCTCAAATTTGAAAGCACTATATTTCTAAAACTATGAAACATTTCAAAGTTTCCTTTTCAGGCAAACATGTCCACCGTAAGATGAACCTAAGTAGGCTAGAATGGGGTTGCTAGGTGTAAGTATGTAGGACTAGTAGCATGCCAAAGTTTGTGCTATTGCCATAGAGAATGCATTGGGCGTATAAGTTGAATAACTCATAAACTACAAAACATAAAAATAAAAAAAAGTTCCAGCTTGTGTCTCCACAGTAAGCTGAATAATAAAAAGTGTGAATGGAGTTTCTAGGTGAAAGTGACTTTTGACGTGCCTATAGAGCTGCCATTGAGCCCCATGTTAAATGTCTCAAATTTGAAAGCACTATATTTCTAAAACTATGAAACATTTCAAAGTTTCCTTTTCAGGCAAACATGTCCACCGTAAGATGAACCTAAGTAGGCTAGAATGGGGTTGCTAGGTGTAAGTATGTAGGACTAGTGCATTCCAAAGTTTGTGCTATTGCCATAGAGAATGCATTGGGCGTTAAAGTTAAATAACTCATAAACTACAAAACATAAAAATAAAAAAAAGTTCCAGCATGTGTCTCCACAGTAAGCTGAATAATAAAAAGTGTGAATGGAGTTTCTAGGTGAAAGTGACTTTTGACGTGCCTATAGAGCTGCCATTGAGCCCCATGTTAAATGTCTCAAATTTGAAAGCACTATATTTCTAAAACTATGAAACATTTCAAAGATTCCTTTTCAGGCAAACATGTCCACCGTAAGATGAACCTAAGTAGGCTAGAATGGGGTTGCTAGGTGTAAGTATGTAGGATTAGTAGCATGCCAAAGTTTGTGCTATTGCCATAGAGAATGCATTGGGCGTTTAAGTTAAATAACTCATAAACTACAAAACATAAAAATAAAAAAAAGTTCCAGCATGTGTCTCCACAGTAAGCTGAATAATAAAAAGTGTGAATGGAGTTTCTAGGTGAAAGTGACTTTTGACGTGCCTATAGAGCTGCCATTGAGCCCCATGTTAAATGTCTCAAATTTGAAAGCACTATATTTCTAAAACTATGAAACATTTCAAAGTTTCCTTTTCAGGCAAACATGTCCACCGTAAAATGAACCTACGTAAGTAGGCTAGAATGGGGTTGCTAGGTGTAAGTATGTAGGACTAGTGCATTCCAAAGTTTGTGCTATTGCCATAGAGAATGCATTGGGCGTTAAAGTTAAATAACTCATAAACTACAAAACATAAAAATAAAAAAAAGTTCCAGCATGTGTCTCCACAGTAAGCTGAATAATAAAAAGTGTGAATGGAGTTTCTAGGTGAAAGTGACTTTTGACGTGCCTATAGAGCTGCCATTGAGCCCCATGTTAAATGTCTCAAATTTGAAAGCACTATATTTCTAAAACTATGAAACATTTCAAAGTTTCCTTTTCAGGCAAACATGTCCACCGTAAGATGAACCTAAGTAGGCTAGAATGGGGTTGCTAGGTGTAAGTATGTAGGACTAGTAGCATGCCAAAGTTTGTGCTATTGCCATAGAGAATGCATTGGGCGTATAAGTTGAATAACTCATAAACTACAAAACATAAAAATAAAAAAAAGTTCCAGCTTGTGTCTCCACAGTAAGCTGAATAATAAAAAGTGTGAATGGAGTTTCTAGGTGAAAGTGACTTTTGACGTGCCTATAGAGCTGCCATTGAGCCCCATGTTAAATGTCTCAAATTTGAAAGCACTATATTTCTAAAACTATGAAACATTTCAAAGTTTCCTTTTCAGGCAAACATGTCCACCGTAAGATGAACCTAAGTAGGCTAGAATGGGGTTGCTAGGTGTAAGTATGTAGGACTAGTAGCATGCCAAAGTTTGTGCTATTGCCATTGAGAATGCATTGGGCGTATAAGTTGAATAACTCATAAACTACAAAACATAAAAATAAAAAAAAGTTCCAGCTTGTGTCTCCACAGTAAGCTGAATAATAAAAAGTGTGAATGGAGTTTCTAGGTGAAAGTGACTTTTGACGTGCCTATAGAGCTGCCATTGAGCCCCATGTTAAATGTCTCAAATTTGAAAGCACTATATTTCTAAAACTATGAAACATTTCAAAGTTTCCTTTTCAGGCAAACATGTCCACCGTAAGATGAACCTAAGTAGGCTAGAATGGGGTTGCTAGGTGTAAGTATGTAGGACTAGTGCATTCCAAAGTTTGTGCTATTGCCATAGAGAATGCATTGGGCGTTAAAGTTAAATAACTCATAAACTACAAAACATAAAAAAAAAAAAAAGTTCCAGCATGTGTCTCCACAGTAAGCTGAATAATAAAAAGTGTGAATGGAGTTTCTAGGTGAAAGTGACTTTTGACGTGCCTATAGAGCTGCCATTGAGCCCCATGTTAAATGTCTCAAATTTGAAAGCACTATATTTCTAAAACTATGAAACATTTCAAAGATTCCTTTTCAGGCAAACATGTCCACCGTAAGATGAACCTAAGTAGGCTAGAATGGGGTTGCTAGGTGTAAGTATGTAGGATTAGTAGCATGCCAAAGTTTGTGCTATTGCCATAGAGAATGCATTGGGCGTTTAAGTTAAATAACTCATAAACTACAAAACATAAAAATAAAAAAAAGTTCCAGCATGTGTCTCCACAGTAAGCTGAATAATAAAAAGTGTGAATGGAGTTTCTAGGTGAAAGTGACTTTTGACGTGCCTATAGAGCTGCCATTGAGCCCCATGTTAAATGTCTCAAATTTGAAAGCACTATATTTCTAAAACTATGAAACATTTCAAAGTTTCCTTTTCAGGCAAACATGTCCACCGTAAGATGAACCTAAGTAGGCTAGAATGGGGTTGCTAGGTGTAAGTATGTAGGACTAGTGCATTCCAAAGTTTGTGCTATTGCCATAGAGAATGCATTGGGCGTTAAAGTTAAATAACTCATAAACTACAAAACATAAAAATAAAAAAAAGTTCCAGCATGTGTCTCCACAGTAAGCTGAATAATAAAAAGTGTGAATGGAGTTTCTAGGTGAAAGTGACTTTTGACGTGCCTATAGAGCTGCCATTGAGCCCCATGTTAAATGTCTCAAATTTGAAAGCACTATATTTCTAAAACTATGAAACATTTCAAAGTTTCCTTTTCAGGCAAACATGTCCACCGTAAGATGAACCTAAGTAGGCTAGAATGGGGTTGCTAGGTGTAAGTATGTAGGACTAGTGCATTCCAAAGTTTGTGCTATTGCCATAGAGAATGCATTGGGCGTATAAGTTAAATAACTCATAAACTACAAAACATAAAAATAAAAAAAAGTTCCAGCATGTGTCTCCACAGTAAGCTGAATAATAAAAAGTGTGAATGGAGTTTCTAGGTGAAAGTGACTTTTGACGTGCCTATAGAGCTGCCATTGAGCCCCATGTTAAATGTCTCAAATTTGAAAGCACTATATTTCTAAAACTATGAAACATTTCAAAGTTTCCTTTTCAGGCAAACATGTCCACCGTAAGATGAACCTAAGTAGGCTAGAATGGGGTTGCTAGGTGTAAGTATGTAGGACTAGTGCATTCCAAAGTTTGTGCTATTGCCATAGAGAATGCATTGGGCGTTAAAGTTAAATAACTCATAAACTACAAAACATAAAAATAAAAAAAAGTTCCAGCATGTGTCTCCACAGTAAGCTGAATAATAAAAAGTGTGAATGGAGTTTCTAGGTGAAAGTGACTTTTGACGTGCCTATAGAGCTGCCATTGAGCCCCATGTTAAATGTCTCAAATTTGAAAGCACTATATTTCTAAAACTATGAAACATTTCAAAGATTCCTTTTCAGGCAAACATGTCCACCGTAAGATGAACCTAAGTAGGCTAGAATGGGGTTGCTAGGTGTAAGTATGTAGGATTAGTAGCATGCCAAAGTTTGTGCTATTGCCATAGAGAATGCATTGGGGGTTTAAGTTAAATAACTCATAAACTACAAAACATAAAAATAAAAAAAAGTTCCAGCCTGTGTCTCCACAGTAAGCTGAATAATAAAAAGTGTGAATGGAGTTTCTAGGTGAAAGTGACTTTTGACGTGCCTATAGAGCTGCCATTGAGCCCCATGTTAAATGTCTCAAATTTGAAAGCACTATATTTCTAAAACTATGAAACATTTCAAAGATTCCTTTTCAGGCTAACATGTCCACCGTAAGCTGAACCTAAGTAGGCTAGAATGGGGTTGCTAGGTGTAAGTATGTAGGACTAGTAGCATGCCAAAGTTTGTGCTATTGCCATAGAGAATGCATTGGGGGTTTAAGTTAAATAACTCATAAACTACAAAACATAAAAATAAAAAAAAGTTCCAGCATGTGTCTCCACAGTAAGCTGAATAATAAAAAGTGTGAATGGAGTTTCTAGGTGAAAGTGACTTTTGACGTGCCTATAGAGCTGCCATTGAGCCCCATGTTAAATGTCTCAAATTTGAAAGCACTATATTTCTAAAACTATGAAACATTTCAAAGATTCCTTTTCAGGCAAACATGTCCACCGTAAGCTGAACCTAAATAGGCTAGAATGGGGTTGCTAGGTGTAAGTAGTAGTAGTAGGTGTAAGGACTAGTAGCATGCCAAAGTTTGTGCTATTGCCATAGAGAATGCATTGGGGGTTTAAGTTAAATAACTCATAAACTACAAAACATAAAAATCCAAAAAACGATGGGCTATAACCCATGTTTGTTTGTTTTTTTGTTTGTTTTTTTTCAAATCCTCAAAAATGATGAAAAACGGCGTGCTATAGTATGCCGTACGGTATGGGCTATAGCCCATGTTCAAAAATGATGAAAAACTAGGTTATTTTCTTTTTTCAAAAATCCAAAAAACTATGGGCTATAACCCATGTTTTTTTGTTTTTTTTCCATTTTTTTCAAATTATCAAAAATGATGAAAAACGGCGTGCTATAGTATGCCGTACGGTATGGGCTATAGCCCATGTTCAAAAATGATGAAAAACGAGGTTAATTTTCTTTTTTTTCAAAAATTTAAAAAACGATGGGCTATAACCCATGTTTTTTTTTTTTTTTTTTTTTTTATCCTCAAAAATGATGAAAAACGGCGTGCTACAGTATGCCGTACGATATGGGCTATTAGACGAGCGTCTAAAAATGGGATAAAAAACGTCTAAAAATAGATGTCTAAAAAACGTCTAAAAATAGACGTCTAAAACACGTCTATTTTTAGACGTGTTTTAGACGTCTATTTTTAGACGTTTTTTATCCCATTTTTAGACGCTCATCTAATAGCCCATATCGTACGGCATACTGTAAAAGAAAATAGACGTGTTTTAGACGTCTATTTTTAGACGTTTTTTAGACGTCTATTTTTAGACGTTTTTTAGACATCTATTTTTAGACGTTTTTTATCCCATTTTTAGACGCACATCTAATAGCCGGCTATTGCTCAGTGGGATGGTCAAAAATGATGAAAAACGAGGATTTTTTTTTTTTTTTTTAATTAAAAAAAACGATGGGCTATAACCCATGTTTGTTTGTTTTTTTTAAATCCTCAAAAATGATGAAAAACGGCAGTGCTATAGTATGCCGTACGGTATGGGCTATAGCCCATGTTCAAAAATGATGAAAAACGAGGTTAATTTTTTTTTTCTAAAATCCAAAAAACGATGGTAGTATGCCGTACGGCCATGCCCATGGTCCAAAATGATGACGTTCTCTACCGCAACATACTTAAAAGTATAGCGGTGTAGGAGAATGGGTGTTGCGGAGGATGAGAAACATTAGCATGTTTTGCTAACAACAGAGAAGCCTACATACTTACACCTAGCAACCCTATTCTAGCCTACTTAGGTTAATCTCACGGTGGACATGTTTGCCTGAAAAGGAATATTTGAAATGTTTCATAGTTTTAGAAACATAGTGCTTTCAAATTTACAATGGGGCTCAATGGCAGACATTGGCACGTCAAAAATCACTTTCACCTAGAAACTCCATTCACACTTTTTATTATTCAGCTTACTGTGGAGACACATGCTGGAACGTTTTACTTTGAAATGTTTTGTAGTTTCTGAGTTATTTAACTTAAACGCCTAATGCATTCTCTATGGCAATAGCACAAACTTTGGCATGCTACTAGTCCTACATACTTAAACCTACCAACCCCATTCTAGCCTAATTAGGTTCATCTTACGGTGGACCTGTTTGCCTGAAAAGGAATTTACAATGGGAAGTGAATTTCGACTTTTTTTCAAATCCTCGTTTTTCATCATTTTTGGACTATAGCCTGTCGCTTTTCCGTGATTATCACCTTTTTTCAAATCCTCAGAAATCGTGGAAAATGGCACCCGATAGCATGCACTCCGAGACGATGGACTATAGCCTGTCGCTTTTCCGATATTTTCAGATCCTCCGAAATCATGAAAAATGGCACCCTATAGCATGCGTTACGAGACGTTGGACTATAGCCTGTCGCTTTTCCGATATTTTAATTTATTTTTAAATCCTCCGAAATCGTGAAATAGGGCACCCTATAGCATGCGCTCCAAGATGATGGACTATAGTCTGTCGCTTTTCCGATATTTTCAGTTGGTAACATAACTGTATGGAGTACAAACACAGTAGAGAACCTGGGGGTTATCATCTATGAAACGGCACGATATTAAAAAAAAGCATTTAAATACAACAAATTGAGCAGGGCACCGCAGGGAGTTGAACCCCATTCTGGTAAACCAGGAAGTACCACAACCAGTGCCTTAGTTTGTTTTGTTGTAATTTACAGGTCCAACAGCAATCACATTCATTTACATTTCTTTCAACAGTAAAAATGCCATCATATCGCACACACCATACCTGTAACTTTCATTAGCCCTCTTATTATAACCAGAATACATTTTAAAAAGGGCCACAAGGGGGGCGCTCCGCGGGCCGCCAATTGAATACCACTGGACTATGTTATGGTCTGTCGCTTTTCCGTGATTTTCACCTTTTTTTCAAATCCTCTGAAATCATGAAAAATGGCAACCTATAGCATGCGCTCCAAGACGATGGACTATAGCTTGACGCTTTTCCGATATTTTCAGATCCTCCGAAATCGTGAAAGATTCCACCCTATAGCATGCGCTCCGAGACGATGGATTATTGCCTGTCGCTTTTCCGTGATTTTCACCTTTTTTTCAAATCCTCCGAAATCGTGAAAAAAGGCGATTGAGACATTTGGACACGATCCAAATGTCTCAATAGAAGAGCAGAGAGACGAAATACAACCACCCCAATATAAGTTATATTTGAGGCTTAATTAGCATACAGATTGGACAACATTACATTTTAATCACTAAAAAAAAGTTACATAGTGAGGTCACATAAGCCATGTTTCAAGCTTGTAGAATGTAGATCTGCTATTTTTGATACTAAGGAAATTGAGACAAACAACCATTTAGTACAATATAGCAAAATACAGCATCTAATCAGAACACCAAATTGTTTACATATATACCTTCAAGTGTCTGTGTTCTGTCATGTTATCTTTCTTGGCACATGGACTCGTCACACATGACCTAAACATGGGTAGTAACACAAATAATTAAAAATGCTATATATATATATACACACAATACACATGCATACATACACACACAATGCATCATGTCACTCACCCAGTCAGGGAAAAGATAAAACATAGAACAAATGAGGCTCAGGTCGGAAGACCCACAGCCAGGCCAGCAACACCCAGAACCTGTGTTTGGTAGACTGACTGACTGACTGCAGGGCCTATAAATACTCACTCTGATTGAACAATGAGGAAATGAATTGCAGGCATTGTATGGTGGCCCCTGAGGCTCAAACTCTGCCTGGCTACATATGTATGGCTGAAAAGAGTTGTGTTGCTAATAACATGATTAATACTTACCTTGGGATTGATGATGATTTCTGTAAGGTTTGGGAAATGTTTTCTTGTTCTGTATTGACTGATCACTAAGCAGAGGCCAGGTTTGAATATGAGTCAGTCTTGTCAATGCTGAGAAGAGCTCTGCCCTTAAAATTCAGAATCAGAATAGCTCTAGATTGTATGCTTGATTTAAGTAACCCTATAAAAAAGCAATTCACATAAAAAGCTAATTTGACCTTTTGAAGCTATATAATTTTGCCTATGCAGCAGATTCTCAGGTTAACAGATTCTGCCGATGCTTTTCAAAGGGAACAAAGCGGTTAATTGTTGCCATTCGCGGGTCTCCGAAAAAAGAAACGGTCCATTTCCATTGAAAAGCATTGGCAGAATCTGCCTGCATAATTATGCAGACGAGTGTCATAAATATATGGTTAAAGTTCGGTGTGACTGCACCCTAACAAGCAAAAATCACCTCTAAAAGTGTAAAAAAAAAATGCTAAATTGAGGATGTTTTTTTATGACTTTAAATTCCGCAAGTATCACCTTTTCTAATGCACAACTTCGCCATTTGCTGATTTATTTTGCTAGGATTGACAAGTTTTAGAAATATAGTGCTTTCAAATTTGAGACATTTACACTGGCTCAATGGCAGACAGGCATGCTACTAGTCCTACATACTTAAACCTACCAACCCCATTCTAGCCTACTTAGGTTCATCTTACGGTGGACATGTTTGCCTGAAAAGGAATCTTTGAAATGTTTCATAGTTTTAGAAATATAGTGCTTTCAAATTTGAGACATTTACAATGGGGCTCAATGGCAGACATTGGCACGTCAAAAAAGCACTTTCACCTAGAAACTCCATTCACACTTTTTATTATTCAGCTTACTGTGGAGACACACATGCTGGAACTTTTTACTTTGAAATGTTTTATAGTTTCTGAGTTATTTAACTTAAACTCCCAATGCATTCTCTATGGCAATAGCACAAACTTTGGCATGCTACTAGTCCTACATTCTTACACCTAGCAACCCCATTCTAGCCTACTTAGGTTCATCTTACGGTGGACATGTTTGCCTGAAAAGGAATCTTTGAAATGTTTCATAGTTTTAGAAATATAGTGCTTTCAAATATACAATGGGAAGTGAATTTCGACTTTTTTTCAAATCCTCGTTTTTTATCATTTTTGGACTATAGCCTGTCGCTTTTCTGTGATTTTCACCTTTTTTTCAAATCCTCCGAAATCGTGAAAAATGGCACCCTATAGCATGCACTCCGAGACGATGGACTATATATAGCCTGTCGCTTTTCCGATATTTTCAGATCCTCCGAAATCGTGAAAAATAGCACCCTATAGCATGCGTTACGAGACGTTGGACTATAGCCTGTCGCTTTTCCGATATTTTAATTTATTTTTAAATCCTCAGAAAAATTATCTCTAAAACTATGAAACATTTCAAAGATTCCTTTTCAGGCAAACATACTGTAAGATGAACCTACTGTTTGCATTTTCTATTGTTTAATGAAATAATCAATCAATCAATATCCTGACCTGATTAGACAGTTCAGTTTCTGAAAACGCATTTTCTGTTTAATAAAAAGCTGGAGAGACATGGAGACTCCCGTTACTGAACAAACAACAATGAGTACTATCACAATAGAGCTATTTCACACTTATTTTAACCAAAGAAAATCACTTACACTACCTTATCTTAACTAAATGTGTTTATGACAATGGACTGTTCTGTATACTGATTTTACTGGAGAGTTTACGTTCTGTTTTTCCTTTGCTTATTTCATTTATTTTTCTCATTTTATTATTGTTTTCTTCCTATCCTGTGTGCATATGTTGTTTGCTTTTGTTTAGTTTTTCGTTGTTGTTTGTCACTCTGTTTATATCTTCTTACTAATATGTGTTTGTTAACTCTTGTTTGTCTGCTTCGGTATATGACTATATGACATTCACAGATTTGAGTATGTAAAACATCCCAGAAAAATCCAATAAACAGAATGTTTAATAAATAAATAAATCATCCGGTAGCTCCGCCCCCTCCCCCTCTACACACTACTGCAAACTAACAGACAGACACAGCTCCTCATGTTTGGTAGTAAAAAGAGTGAAAAAATGTAACTTTACACCTCATGGAAGTTGAGTGGTGTAAGTCTGGGTTGTTAGGAAGTGAAAACTGCTCTGTCAAGAGTGTGACATTTGAAAGAGAAGTTAATTCATCTTCATTCTTCTGCCTACACATTCAGGACGTTGTCTGCGCCATTTTGAAATAGGGCTAAACCAATGGGAACCAGTGCAGACGTCGTCAAAAGTCAGGGTTTTTGGTGAAAATTGCTAGTCTTCGTTAGTTTAATTAAACTGTTGTTTTATTGACCTTTCAGTCAGCTGCCTACCGGTACTTTGAAGGGCTCGGTCATGCCAAACGCGTTAGCTCAGTACGAACAAAAGTTGGCGCCCCCAAATATCCATGCAAGTGTTGCCCTTCTCCGCCGTTCCTTTTCGTGGCTGGGGTCAAAGTTTTTAATCTCTTATGTTGCTGCTGTCAGCTACCTAGACTATGCTAAGCATTAACGTGCACGTGCATACATGTTTGTGTGTGTGTGAGTGTGAGTGAGAGGGAGGGACCGAGGGAGGGTGAAATTAACAAACAAATGTGCTTGAAGTGCTGTGTGCATGGGTCATATATGATACGTATAGCTTGCAGGGGGTTAGTTCAGTCAGATATACTCGAGCGGGTTCATGCTATGCTCAAGGGACATACTGTATTCGAGGGGGTTAATATGCTGCATTACTATGTGGGTGTATGCAGTGTTTGCAAGACCTTTGCAAGACCCACATGTAATTCGCTGATGTGGCAGTCGGCTGACACCTATAGACTGCATGCATTCTTCCTGCCTTCCTTCTGCATATGGATCCTGGTTGTTATGCCTGTTTGCTCCCACCGCCACCCCAGCACCACCGGTGGGCTCTGTTATTTCTGTTCCCCGTGGGGGATTGTTATTGTATATCTATCTCCCTGCTCTTTATGTTTAATGATGGTGTTTAATTGTGCCGAGCAGGGAGAAAATTGCAGCAGAGCCGAACGCCAATATAATTATATTGTATGCACACTTGTATTCGTGAGTTATCTGACTGAAATACATTTATAGAATTATGGTGTCTCTCTCAACCTGCTCCACGGGTACATGAGTCAGCTTCTGAGTCCATTCTCCTGTGACATGCTGTGAATGCTGGACCCTATAGCCTAGAGCACGACCCACATCCCTGACCACTGCACTACACCAGAATGCTATGTGCAGTACTAAACATCCAAGGCTGAGTGAGAAGGGAGGAGAGTTTGTAAACAGCGTTCCACATGTATGTGGCATAGTATAACGATAAGAGCGCCCCTCCCTTCACACGGGTGTGATTTGTTTTTGCTTCTTTGCTGCTGATGCTTGTTGTGATTCAAGCTGTTGTACTATCACTGTCATTTTGGGACCCAAATGACAAGTGGCAAATGGAACATGTTCAGTGCATTAATTGTTATTGCATTAATTTAAGCCTGATAGTTCTTAGATGTTGCAAGTTTGAAAAGCCAGATTTTAAACAACACTAAACACATAGGATTTAGAATTGTAGGATAATGTAGATATACGTATACATTTATGTACATTCGGCCATCCAGCATTCGGCCGTCTGGCCTGGCGAGGACAATAAATAAATAAAATGCATATCTTGCTACAAGTCACTAGCATCTACTAGTATAAGCGTAGCCTCGATCCACTAAGGACAGTCAGGACAAGTCACAAGTGCCACCGCACCAGCACAAGCTAGCATCAGGACACAGTCAGTGGGCATTGCGATAAGATTTAGATTTTTAGGCTTTCCTCCAATAAGGTATAGGAAATTAAGCTCATTCCTGAGTGCTCGGATTCCTTCGGTATTTGCACTCGATGTGTGTAAAGTGCATGCACAGCTATATTGGTAATACATCAGCCGTACGCACAATTTGAAAAATGACCCTAAGATGGAGTTAAAGATGGAATCCAAGTACATTTCTGTAATTGAGGCTCCGGGGCTCGTCAGGGATATGGGGATCTGCTGTGCAGCCGGCAGACCTGCACCACCACACACTCACTCAACCTTCTGCCCAGAGGCATGCTGGGAATTGTGAAGTGAGTGATTCAGCGGGAAAAGTGGCAGAGGACCACTTTACTGCACTGATTATTTATTCTGCCTCCCCTATGTGTCTTTCTCTCTCTGTCTCTGTGCCCACCATGCACCACACTGGTCTGTGTACACTGTGGAACATACAGCAACACTGCTGTTGGCTACTTCTAGTACGCAGGTTGTTGTGACGTTTATCATCATGAAGTAAAAAGGTTGCGCCTGTGGCACGGAGTGATGTCAGCTTCCAAAAATGCTTGAGAAACGCCTCAGATCTAGTGCTATATCGGCTATATGACAAGTCTCAAAGCCACTTAACATTGGATAAAAAACAAATAATAAACTTTATTATTACGTAAAAAGCATAGATTGTAGAATAATAATAATAATAACAATAAATATCCTGTAGATAGTCCAGGAGTTAATTGGCATCATCAGACCTGAGGGAGCAGGAGGGTAGTACATAATTGGTTGTTGAGGGCCTTGTAGATGGTGAGGAGTCGTTAATGTTGATTGTTTGTTTGACTCAGAGCAGGTCTTGAAGGACTGCTGTGATGTGGCATATAAGGCGTATGGGTGCCGGTCCGCTCAGCGCTGTTGGTAAATATTGAGAGCACGGGTTTCCCATGAGATGGAAAAATACTGATTTCCCTTTATGTCAGCGGGAAACTGGTGGTTATATATACACAGCTCAATAAATGGTTTCAAGAAATCCTGCTACAGGCTTTTTTTCATTCAACTTAACACTCACTCGAGAGCTCAAACCCCCCCAATTGGCTGGTCTCCCTCTGTGCCAGCAATGCAAGGACGGTCCCTAATGAAATCACACTGCAGTGTTTGACCTGTGGAGGTCAATAGTTTGAAACTGAAGTGTGTATAAGTGCAGCTCACTTCATGTCCCAAGCAAGCACAACATGCAACGCAAAGGAGCAGTTGCTGCTATAAATAGCTCAGAGTGCATGAATGACACCTTGGCCACTATTAGACATTGCAGCAAACATAGCCCTCACTCACCAGGCTCTGGCCTTGTCATACATTATGTGCTTGAGCAGGTTGTAAACACACTTTGGCCAAATTGGATGTGCGTGTTGGCGAGTGCACGCATGCGTGCGGGCGTGCACGCACACGGGTCATGTCGGTATCATTTTCAGTATCATGGTCGGTATAATGGTCAGTAATGTATTCATGTCATTACTATGTCAGTATCATGCCATTATTATTGTGTATTAACTACACAGTTACTGTTGTTGTCTTAGCAGAGTGCTGCCCTGCTGGAACAGAATGATTGAGCTCCTGCTTGTAACGTTTGCAGTTAAACAGTAAAGACAAACTTACCGTAATACTGGCCTGGTATGCACATTCTGAAAGTGTAAAAAACACATCTCGTGTGTTCAATTATAATCTGCTAGAGCTTATATTATTCTTTGACTTTATTCTATTATTATAACATTTATTCAGATTTGAATGTGATCATGTATAAACAGTGTTTCTCGATAGAGGTGAGGCAGATTTCCATATTCTGTTACCTGTAGGCCATATCACATTATTTTTTTGGGAGTCAAGGAACACTTGATCAGTGTTTAATGAGATTAAAGAAATATATCAAATAACACTCACACACATGACACTCAATTAGTATCTAATAAATCATACATAGTTTCATGTTCATGAAATCCTTATCCATTGGTTTAAACACAGTGGTAATCTATGAAGGTAAAGTGGGTTCAATTATGAAATGACCTTCTGAATAATTTGAAAATATGCTGCATGCATAAATTGCCACGTGGTTCTGAAGTTTAAATTGCGAACACCCCTTGTCTGTACATGTTCTTGTGACCTTGTGAAAAGTCACCAGTCACTAGCCCAATTCAAATGTTTGCATCTAGCCAAGTACAGTCCAAATGCCTGGATGTGATTGTGATCTTGATCCACTCACTTTATCGAGGATGCACTGGGATGTGACATGTGTGATCGTGGGACAGCCAAATCCTAGAAGTCGATTATTATTGTAATTGTTTTGTGTACTGGTATTGTGAAACGACTATGATTTTCCACACACATTACAAAATGAGGCAATGGCATCACATGCCAGACTGAAGCGAAACAAATGAGGCGGCAATATTGACTATATACAAATGAACTGAACCTGACCGTAGAATGGGGTTCACGTCATTCAAGTTAAAAACCATTGAATAGCAAAAATCAGAAAAAACAAGCTTGGTCCAGACTCCAGATATGTGGCCAATTTGCTGTAGATTGCTCAATAAGGTAAAAAAATTAAGCAATCCAAGCACAGTGGGTGTGGCTTATGCAAGAGAATGTGACGTCATACGATTGAAAGATCATCATTTCGTCTTATCTCTAAGTGTCTTCATGCAAACACACATATATATACTATATATTCAGAGATGCGCATGCATGCACACAGTCATATCTGTTGCAATATCAGCAGGTCAGTGATTTCACCCCACTCATGCGTTTTCCTGTTTTCACTTGGAGGATGTGGTTACATTTTACTGTATCACACAGGCTACAGTCCTTTCTCATTCAAGCCATTTTCGAAACGGCTGCTGCAAATTGTCGCCCACGAGCCTAATAGCCCACTCGCGTAGGCCACTGACTCATTAACGGCAACATCTAATGGAAATAGGTTGAGCGGTTTGAAGAATCTCACCCGTGTGTGTCCACACAACATAGAATTACTACTTGATTAAGATGCAGAAAAAGAACAGTCCACCTCAGATGATATGAAAAATATGATGAGATTATGTTGCTGAGGTCAACAGATGGAGAGGGGGGGGGGGGGGGGGGTGAGGGGGGGTGGTGGTGATACACTCATGGCAGGGCATGTGAGTGCATCCCAAGCAGGAGGCTGAGCAAGGAGACAGGCTCAAGGACAAGTTTAACGAGGCTGCACTGCCCTCTGCTGATGAACTGCTGTACATTTAAGTTAAACGTTAAATGTAGGCCGAGGTTGTGATAAAATATATCATTGTCCGAAGGAATATTCTGCAATTACACTGATGTGAGTTGTGTATGAACATGTACTTAACTGTGTTAAGGCTGACACTACTTAACAAGGCAACGCTAATTCCATGTACCCGATACAATACTGAACTGAAACCACCATTACCATGGCCTGTTTCTTTTCTTTTTTTAAAGAGTTAAAGTCAATAACTTTAATTTAAAACCATTCGTTTTCAGTGGCTGGCCTGCTTTGAAACAGGTTCTAAGACCCTAGGGCCTACAGGAGTGATGCTGGATGTCATTAAAGCTTCTGTTCAGCAGTCACCATCATGATGCATTCACCATGTTGACACCATGCAGCTGGAACATATTGGAGAGAGAAAAGTGCATACATTTTTCCTCCTGGTTCCACAAACCAAGCAGGGAGTAAAATATCTAATTAGTAAATAATGCCATGTTTAGTTATCATATATTTATTGAACATTGTTGAGTATGATACCGCTCTCATTGTATTGACTCTAATAATATAGTATAAAAAATTAAAAAAGTACAAATAACAACCAAGACGGGACAAGGCATTGTAAACAACATCCAGAACAAGATAAAAGAAACAGCTTTTATCATGGCAGTATTTTCTGAATAAATGTGTTTTTTTTTCTTTCATAAAACATGAATTATTTTTTTTACTCTGTACTTTATAGTGTCATCATTGCAAAAAAATAAAAAAAAGAGACGTCAGTCAGAAACGTCCCAGCATCTGGGATCAACTTAGTGTTTCTCTTTTTCCTTCTTACAGTATTCCATAGCAACGCAAAATGCTGAAAAATATCTCCTCCCCCCCCCCCAAAAATGCAAGTCTGTATTTTCAGAGGGTACAAAAACATGAAACGTACAGAGTAAAAGTAACATACTCAAAGCCGGGCCCAGAAAATAGCCTCTTATTAGTTTATATGTCCAACTCCTCTCTTCTGAGTCTCTAAACAGAGGGAAAAGAAAGTTGAATTAAGATGAAAGAGAGGAAGATTCTGCAAAACATCCCATGATGCCTTAGGCCAAGGATTGTGCCGCGAAAAAAAAAGAAAAAGTAAAACATTCCTCATTGGATGAGGCCAGGACAGGGGCTGCCAAGAGGCTGGGTATGTTAACCCCATAGGACCAGACATGGCCGTCTGATGGCATCTGCTACATGTGATGGTCAGCATATATGTCCAATATGCAGTGCGTTATGTTACTGGATTTGGAAATGGCATTGAGTGGGGTAGGTCGGAGGAACGTGGTGGTGGTGGTGGGCGGGGGGGACAAGTCCTTCAGGAGCAGCCAGCTGACTGCATTAAGGTCGTTTGAGTTTATCGATGTGGAAGGTAAGTTTGAGGGCAGGGCCGAGTTTCAGTCCCATGTATTTCATCATCATGTCGCTCCGCAGCAACAGCAGGGCTTTGCCGTCAATCTCCTGTAACAGAAGGCAGGGAGAAGTTTAAATGATCGTTCAGAGCATCAATCTCTGACAATATTATGGCACTTTTCCCACAGCATGGTACCAGCTGAACCTGATTTGCTTTTTGTGGTTTTCCATTAGGCCAAAATACCTGGGACTTTTTTGGTAACAGTATCCTCCAAGCGAGCTGAGCAAACATGATGTGAAAACACTGCAGACTAATTGGAAAGATCATCACAATTGTGTATTTATGTCACAATGGACTGCATGGAAGCTCCTGAATACTGTTAACACACATTTAAACTTGTGAAATGAATCACTATTGAGCAACTGCATGGGCTATTTTTCTCCTAAAATGTTAATCATAAACTGTTTTGTTGGGACTGTACAGCTGAAATAAATATTGTTTCCCCGATAGCACTGGTGCTATTAGCATTAGCTTAAAATCTGCAATGGAAGTAAAGCGATAGTCAAGTTGAGCTGGTACCACGCAATGGATTGTGCAAAGTAAACCTGAAAATAATGAAAGGCAGTCTATTGCTGCAGATATATCTACCGTAAGTCATTTTATCTGCAGAAGTTTCTAATCAAATAAATTAAAAGATTATCCAAAACGACAGATTTAGTTTGGCAACAAAACCTTAACTAGTACATGAGTCCTAGCAGCCTTATTCTGGGGCCAAACATTGGAAGGCGAAGACATTTGAAGTAGAGGGGAAAAAAGCAGTGGACCAAGTATAGACTAGAGCCCTGGGGGATTCATGTACAGTATGTACAGTACACTACATAGGGGGTGTATAAGTGGTTAACTATGAATGTCTGTATGAGGGACTGCCTGATACGCACGTGTTTCCTGAAGAGGTCGGCATGTGGGGCCAATACTGGGTCAATGTCTCTGATGTACTGCATGACGTCCTCCACTGTCCACAGGTTTGGATCTTGACTGCTGGGTCTGGGGCTCTCCCGGAAACTGCCTGAGCCTGGCCAAATGGGGGAATGTTACTGTGGCTAAATGTCAAACACTCAGAATGCTCATTTAGTATTTTATTATTATGCTGCAAAGTGTTTCTATCACATTGCAAGAAAGAAAGAAAGAAAGAGACTAAGAAAGAAACTAAGAAAGAAAGAACGAAACACTTTAGTATCCATTTATGGGTGTAGGTTTTCCTTTTGTACTATCTCATTGTTGATAAACTGTACATAGTATATTCATTTATATAATTTGCTCTGGCGATAGGTGTGTATTACTTAAAATATTCACCCTTACATTGATTCACTGCACAGAGATCCATTGCAGGTATCTAGGGCCAGCAGGTCACTACTTTCTTTGATCTGATTACTTTGACCTGTGTGCCTCTTACAGTATGTGTTTCATTATATCATTCTGACCGGGCACCCATTTTGGTGTCAGCATCATGTTATGCTTTAGCTATTGAAAAATAGCAGATCTACAAGCTCATATCGCGCCACAGAGTGGCGCGATACGAGCTTGTAGGTCTGCTATTTTTGAAAAATCGAAGAGCGACTGACATTTTTAGAATCTGATCTCAGGTCAGAATGGGTTCATCAGACCAGTGTGTGTCCGGCGGAAACCTCGTATGAATCTGATCTCAGGTCAGAATGGGTTAAATCACTGCTGTTCCTGCTATGACACCTGGATTTCCCCTCTGGGGATCAACAAAGGTGTATCTTATCTACGTCAGTGTCCCAAGGTGGGGTCCGGGGACCGCTATGCGACCCCTATGTTTTATTTTATATATTTTATGGAGGGACAGATTGACAGGAAATGACATTTGATTTTACAATATACATTGGGGTCCCAGAGATAGAAATGCCATTAAATGGGTGTCCGTAGCCTAATTCAAGTCAAACCTGGGGTCTTTGAAATGAAAATCGGTGAAAATTCACTGCCAGAGTAATGGGGATCCGTGGGCTAATTCGTTTTTTTGGGGGTCCTTGACATGGGAACCACTGCAATGATGGACATGGCGAGCACTGGGCCAATAACCCACTCAGCTCTTTACCTGTGGAGTTGAGATGCAGCAGCTTAGAGGGGGAGCGCAGGCCAAGGGGCTGGCCCGCGGAGCGGGGAGAGAGGGGGCTCTTCTTTAAGTGCTCTGACCCTCCCACGCCGTTCTCCACATACGACTCACCTTGGAGGAAATGTGGAAGATAGAATCAGAAGACTGAGAGATCAGAGAGAGAGAGGCAGTCAGAATGTCGTCCCCCACCGGTGCTGAAGTCCCTGCCATTTTGTGACTGATGTCGGTTCATTCGGAATTCAGGGCTCGCCGTGTCGGTGTACAATGTGTACGCCGACTGTACAATGTGTGTGTAATATGTGGTTTTAGATATTTTTAGATTTTAGCAGTGTCCATGATGTCGATGCTATGGAAGAACAAACACACAGTTCAATGACAAACTAAAAAGGACACACAGAACTGAGTCTGGTGCCCTCCAGTGGAGGGAACAGGGGTATCCTTATGGTATTGCGTTTGGGGACATGAAGGCAGGAAGATATCAAGACTTATGTATGGTACTTCTTTCAAAGTCGGACATTAATGTCCAATCTGAAATAAACATACAATGTGGCCTATTTTGAAGCCAGTATCAGGCTGTTGTTTAGTTGTATCAATATGTTGCATCGTGCATGCCTTCTTATTTCTTGCAATGATAACTATCTGCAAGTATTTTTCAAGATTATCATCAGTATGGTCAAAGGAAACAAAGTTAAACTGCTGTCATAGCTAATGTTAGTTTCTAACAGTGGTTTTTGCTTGTATCTTTGAGCCGGGCACCTATAAGAATTTACCCTTTTAAATCGGAGTGTTGCGGGTTGTCTGCTTCGGCAGTCTTTGTTTCTCTCAGCTTGTACACTTCCTGCCTTGGCAAACTGCCTCAAATTAATTTTGGTGCGTCCACACAAAACCTTTACTTTGAAAGGATGGTAGCTATTCAGGCATATGTAACTCTAGATTGAATAGCACATCCATGTGTTAAAACTAGGGTGTTGTCTGCTATGTTGTATCTATGAACATTTGACTGATTTATAGTGACAGTGATGGTAACTGAGCTGCTGAAAGGAATAGAGATGATCAGAGATATAAATTACATTACCTACATAAACAACTTCTAGTTATTACAGCATGGCTCCATTCTGGCACAAGGGTGTGAATACAGTATTGATCATATGTCTTGCTCAAATGTACGAACCAAAAGTTACAGTACAAGTACAGTAGCCAAATCGATTTCCCATAATATTATGTACTAATTTCACAAATAAAAACTTCTGAATCTTTACACGATAGAATATCTTAAAACTACAGAAACCATATTTATCATTCTCGAAAACCTAGTACTTGACAGTCTCACTAATTAATTTGAGTCCATTCAACTGTGCGCCATCATTTGTATTTGAGTGACTATTCAAATGTTGGATATCCCATTTTGGAGCTAAGCTCTTAAAATCCAATTAACTTCATTACAATCTAAGGAAATTGACCTATGAATAAATGATTAACCCGCACAGATACGGTTAATGACATTTTCCACCAATGGCAACAGCTCCTAATATAGTTATGCTATCTCCAAAGACCCTACTAGACTTTATCAGACACTTCTGAACAGTCAATAATTAGGTGTGCTGCGGAATCAAGTGGCTCCTGTAAGCGTGGCACAGAATAGGATAAGTTAACCAATTTAGACCTGAGGCAGATTCTAAACAAAACGCATAAAACCAAACCTAAGGTTTCTGAAAACATTCAAAAATATAAAACAACTAGAAAAAGTGCCCTTCTGGGCACAGGTCTCCACCAGGATAGGAATGTAGGACATTGCAGCTTGCCTTCATCTGGTGGTTGGATAAAAGGGCAACAAAAGTAAATTATCCACAGATCCGTGCAGTTAGAGGTAAAAACACTTTTCGGCCAGTTATAGCGCCACCTTGAGGCTGAGTTGAAATTGTTCAAGTGGCATTTCGTCCTCGGCCTAGTGGGAATGTGCGTGCACAATTTCACGGAAATCACGCGATGTGTTCATGATTTGCAGCATTTTGTTTGAAACTGAGCACTCCTGTGAACTTTGGAAGCCAATCTTAACCAATCAGGATGGAGTCTGAGAAATCTGAAAGACCGGTTTCGTTGAATGGCTCTAGAGAGACTGTGTACCAATTTGCACGATGTTTGGACAAAATCTGTAGGTGTACTGTGCAAAAACTTGTTTTGCACAAAGCGGCCTCCTGGTGGCGCTATAACAGGCCGTTCTGGAAAGTTTGGGGCAGAGGTTAACCTTTGGCATCCAGGGAGTGTGTGTGCAAAATTTGGCATCGACCGGGTTAACGGTGGCCGAGATTAGCTGCTCACGGACACACACACGGACGGACACACGGACGGACGGACGGACGGACGGAGTGCAAAACATACTCTCCCACCATGCCTTCGGCTGGTGGAGACAATAATGATACATCATCGTAATAATTGAGGCAAAAGCTTGAAATAATGGTGATAGTGATTTGAAGCCACACGGCCCCAGCCCTATCATCCACAGTACACACAGCAGTGTCGTACCTTCAGTGGAGTGGTGGTGGGTTTTGGGTAGTTTGTGGGGCAGGGGACTCGTGTAGGAGTCCTGCAGGAATCGTTTGGTACCTCGGCCCGGTCCTGTTGTCAGACCGTCTCCAAAGCCTCTCCTCTCTGTGAGCGGCACGTACAGGAGGAAAAAACAGTCCAATTAGCACAGGCGGAGTAGAAGAATGACATAAGATTGAGTAGGATTTTAGTAGCAAGACGCGAAGACACATACAAAACACACCTGTTTTGTATGTGTGGCTTTCATAGTGCAGGCCCCCTCTGGCCACAGGCTGGCTGCCAAACAGAGGGTCACAGTGGAGGTTGTGACAGAGCTTCTCCAGGAAGCGGAGGACGTACGTGACGCTGCTGACCGTGGGCAGGGTCAACGTGTGCTGCTGTTGCTCAAAGAAGGCTGGAGGGGAGGGAGGGACACAAACAAATACATGTTTACACTCACATTTATATGACAATTGAAGGACATTTAACCCATTCTGACCTGAGATCAGATTCATACGAGGTTTCCGCCGGACACACACTGGTCTGATGAACCCATTCTGACCTGAGATCAGATTCTAAAAATGTCAGTCGCTCTTCGATTTTTCAAAAATAGCAGACCTACAAGCTCGTATCGCGCCACTCGGTGGCGCGATACGAATACCTTAAAAAAAAAGAAAAGGAAAAAAAGACAAGTACTGCATCAAAAGTAATCAACAAACTATACTATAAAAACTGGTCAAACATTGGCCGATTTGTGAGACAAAAATTGTGAAAATAGCCGATCTACAAGCTCGTAGATCGGCTATTTTCACAATTTTTACCTGCGGAATCAAAATGTAATGCCTCAACTCTTACAATTCCAAGTGCTTGTCCCCACCCAGAACATGATCATGTTGGGGGGGCGATCTGAAAAAGGCTGAGAGAACCACTGATATGTAAAACACTGACCTGAGATGACCTCCCCGCCGTGGCCTGCCTTGAGGCAGGCGAAGACCATGGCCTGGTTGGGCGCACAGTCCACGCACGCCTGAACGCACTGCTGCAGCACCGAGGACGCCCGGCCGGGGCCAAAGTGGTCCGGGAGCTGCTGGAGCCGCCGCTGGTCCAGGTGGGGCCCCACCTTGCCATACTTGTTCAGGTACACACATACTGAGAGGGGGGAGGAGAGAGCAAAACAACTGTATGTTCAGGTTAGGGCTATAACAGGGCTTAAAGCCCAAAAACAATCCCAAGACTGAAAATGTTTTTTTGCAAATCTGCACTGATCTCATTAAATGACCCCTATGAGATCCTCAGGACTGAAATCAGTCCCCAGGACTGAGAACCTTAAGCCCTGGGCTTTAAGCAACTAGTCGAATATTTTTTTCACCGATGTACACATGTTTTAACCCATTCTGACCTGAGATCAGATTCATACGAGGTTTCCACTGGACAACACACTGGTCTGATTAACCCATTCTGACACTGCTGTGTCACAGAGGAGGTAGAGTTGTTTTCATACTGTAATTACACATAATTATCGGATCGGATCGGATCGGATAATGGATCGGCCACCGATCCGATACCCGATCTAGAATTTTAGCCTGGATCGGCGCCGATCTCCGATACGAGTATCGGATCGGTGCATCCCTAGAACGAAGTACCTGTCAAACCCGGGGACATTCTGACTGAGTGTGATTTATATTAGGGCGCACTAAGCCCATTTAGGGAAAAGGCCCCTAACTGACTGAGTGTGATTTATATTAGGGCGCACTAAGCCCATTTAGGGAAAAGGCCCCTAACTGACTGAGTGTGATTTATATTAGGGCGCACTAAGCCCAGTTAGGGAAAAGGCCCCTAACTGACTGAGTGTGATTTATATTAGGACGCACTAAGCCCAGTTAGGGAAAAGGCCCCTAACTGACTGCCCAATCCTGCCTGTGCGACAGACGGCAGAGAAGAGGCGGATTTCTGTAGTTTAAAGAGACACTCTGAGTTTGCATTTAATGCCGCGCGCCTGAAGCGCACTTATCATAATAAACGGCCGTGGTGGCCCAATCTGATCCTGCCTTGTGTGTTGGTGTCCGCTCAGTGCTCACAGTACAAACATGTATTTAAAAACAATACATAAAATATATCTTTTTTTACATAAACAACTAGTCAACTAGTAAACTAGGCAACTAGTCAAATAGTAAAAATTAAGTAGAAGTGAATGCCCTAGTTCAGGTACACCCATACTGGGGGGGAGAGAGCGCTTAATGCCCTAGTACATAGCAACAAGAACACCAAAGGGGGTTCCCGTCCTGAATGGGATTGGGATAAATTATGCTTTAGACAACTGGACCTAAGTCTAAGTCTAGATTGATTACATAGATTGCTCGATTATTAATATAAATCACCAGTGGCAGCCCTATTCACTATAAGCAATATTCTTACGTTTTCCAGAGAAGTCTATAACGATGTGTATTGTACATATGGTCCTGTTGCTTTGTTGCATTTTCCTACTTATGATAGTTAATCAAATGTTAAAAGGGTAGGCACGATAAGCTAAGGCTTCAGCCAACACCTTTTTGGTCTATGCTAAACGTAGTGTACAGTACCTGTGGTGTGTAGTGTACTGTGGTGTTGTAGTGTACAGTACCTGTGGTGTGTAGTGTACTGTGGTGTGTAGTGTACTGTGGTGTTGTAGTGTACAGTACCTGTGGTGTGTAGTGTACTGTGGTGTGTAGTGTACTGTGGTGTTGTAGTGTACAGTACCTGTGGTGTGTAGTGTACTGTGGTGTTGTAGTGTACAGTCCCTGTGGTGTTGTAGTGTACAGTACCTGTGGTGTGTAGTGTACTGTGGTGTTGTAGTGTACAGTCCCTGTGGTGTTGTAGTGTACAGTACCTGTGGTGTGTAGTGTACTGTGGTGTTGTAGTGTACAGTACCTGTGGTGTGTAGTGTACTGTGGTGTTGTAGTGTACTGTGGTGTTGTAGTGTACAGTACCTGTGGTGTTGTAGTGTACTGTGGTGTTGTAGTGTACAGTACCTGTGGTGTTGTAGTGTACTGTGGTGTTGTAGTGTACAGTACCTGTGGTGTGTAGTGTACTGTGGTGTTGTAGTGTACTGTGGTGTTGTAGTGTACAGTACCTGTGGTGTGTAGTGTACTGTGGTGTTGTAGTGTACTGTGGTGTTGTAGTGTACAGTACCTGTGGTGTTGTAGTGTACTGTGGTGTTGTAGTGTACTGTGGTGTTGTAGTGTACAGTACCTGTGGTGTTGTAGTGTACTGTGGTGTTGTAGTGTACTGTGGTGTTGTAGTGTACTGTGGTGTTGTAGTGTACTGTGGTGTTGTAGTGTACAGTCCCTGTGGTGTTGTAGTGTACTGTGGTGTTGTAGTGTACTGTGGTGTTGTAGTGTACTGTGGTGTTGTAGTGTACAGTACCTGTGGTGTTGTAGTGTACTGTGGTGTTGTAGTGTACTGTGGTGTTGTAGTGTACTGTGGTGTTGTAGTGTACTGTGGTGTTGTAGTGTACTGTGGTGTTGTAGTGTACAGTCCCTGTGGTGTTGTAGTGTACAGTACCTGTGGTGTTGTAGTGTACTGTGGTGTTGTAGTGTACAGTACCTGTGGTGTGTAGTGTACTGTGGTGTTGTAGTGTACTGTGGTGTTGTAGTGTACAGTACCTGTGGTGTTGTAGTGTACTGTGGTGTTGTAGTGTACAGTACCTGTGGTGTTGTAGTGTACTGTGGTGTTGTAGTGTACAGTACCTGTGGTGTGTAGTGTACTGTGGTGTTGTAGTGTACTGTGGTGTTGTAGTGTACAGTACCTGTGGTGTTGTAGTGTACTGTGGTGTTGTAGTGTACTGTGGTGTTGTAGTGTACTGTGGTGTTGTAGTGTACTGTGGTGTTGTAGTGTACAGTACCTGTGGTGTGTAGTGTACTGTGGTGTTGTAGTGTACAGTCCCTGTGGTGTTGTAGTGTACAGTACCTGTGGTGTGTAGTGTACTGTGGTGTTGTAGTGTACAGTACCTGTGGTGTGTAGTGTACTGTGGTGCTGTAGTGTACAGTCCCTGTGGTGTGTAGTGTACTGTGGTGTTGTAGTGTACAGTCCCTGTGGTGTGTAGTGTACTGTGGTGTTGTAGTGTACAGTACCTGTGGTGTGTAGTGTACTGTGGTGTTGTAGTGTACAGTACCTGTGGTGTGTAGTGTACTGTGGTGTGTAGTGTACTGTGGTGTTGTAGTGTACAGTACCTGTAGTGTGTAGTGTACTGTGGCGTTGTAGTGTACAGTACCTGTGGTGTGTAGTGTACTGTGGTGTTGTAGTGTACAGTACCTGTGGTGTGTAGTGTACTGTGGTGTTGTAGTGTACAGTACCTGTGGTGTGTAGTGTACTGTGGTGTTGTAGTGTACAGTCCCTGTGGTGTGTAGTGTACTGTGGCGTTGTAGTGTACAGTACCTGTAGTGTGTAGTGTACTGTGGCGTTGTAGTGTACAGTACCTGTAGTGTGTAGTGTACTGTGGTGTTGTAGTGTACAGTACCTGTAGTGTGTAGTGTACTGTGGTGTTGTAGTTGCGAACGCAGTGAGCCACTTACTATGACAGCAAGGGCTGAATGTCTGTGTGTCTGTGTGTGTGTCTGTGTGTCTGTCCCGCTGTTACACCACCCGCCCGCCACCAGAGGGCGCAGCTGTAGCACACACACACACACACACACACACACACACACACAGGGCGCAGCTGTAGCGCACACACACACACACACACACACACACACACACACACACACACACACACACACACACACACACACACACACACACACACACACACACACACACACACACACACACACACACACACACACACACACACACACACACACACACGAGCTGCGTTCGCTTCCCGCGTTTGCGCGTCTTACTTGTGTACAGTCCCTGTGGTGTGTAGTGTACTGTGGTGTTGTAGTGTACAGTACCTGTGGTGTGTAGTGTACTGTGGTGTTGTAGTGTACAGTCCCTGTGGTGTTGTAGTGTACATGTACAGTACCTGTGGGGGCCTGTAGTGCAGAGTTGGGGATGGTAGCGTTGTCCAGAGGCACAGTGCTGGTGTCAGGCTCTGGGGTGCTGCTAGTGGGGGACGTGGGCACTGGGTTAGGGACCACCCGTGGTTTTCTCTGGACAGACACACACACACACACCCCACACACACACACGTAATCGATTCGATGCACATTTGCTGTAAACATACACTGATTACCTAAATTGTAGGTGTGTGTGTGTGTGTACATTAACGTGTTGTTTTCCCTACTTTGCTGCCCGGTTTGGGACCTCTTTTCTTTGGGATTTTGATGGGTTCTGTCTGGCTCTGGACCTGCTGTAGAGCAACCCTCTGGGCCCAGTTGGCAGGCACTCTGCCTCTGGGTCGCCCCGGGGCGGTCACTGGCCTCCCCGGGCCGGTCACGGGTCGCCCCGGGCCGGTCACTGGCCTCCCCCCCGGGCCGGCCATGGCGCCCTCCAGCCAGCCAGCTCTCTTGGCCCAGCCCATCTATATGCAGACAGCAGGGAAAAGGTTATTGTGGTGGGGCAATGCTCATATTATATTGCTGGTGGGTTAAAATAGAAACTAAACCCCACATCACAAACTGTTGATTGTGATGTCACAAGACTGATATCTATTAATGAAGATATCACATCAACTGGTAGCAAAACCAGCCAAAAGCAGAAAGCCGGTTCAGTACCTTGCTTTTCTCCATTCGATTTGGGCTCGGCAATATATCTATAACTAGCGCACCTTAGAAATCACACCCGTGTGAAGTGAGGGGCGCTCTTATAATCGTACATAATCATGGCGTAACATGTCGATTTTCTCAGACAGATATGACATAAATTCTCCATTCATTGCCAATGAATGTGAATGTGTCGGACGAAAACAGCTGATTTGCTCGGACACATATGATGTAAATTCTCTATTCATTGTCAATGTTTGTGTAAGACGAAAATCTACACTAATAGCTGAATATAACCCATTCTGAACGGGCACATTCCGAGTGGCGCGATACGAGCTTGTAGGTCTGCTATTTTTGAAAAATCGAAGAGCAACTGACATTTCTAGAATCTGATCTCAGGTCAGAATGGGTTCATCAGACCAGTGTGTGTCCAGTGGAAAACCTCGTATGAATCTGATCTCAGGTCAGAATGGGATAAATACAAATGCTGGCATGTCGAAAAAAAGGATGTTGCAAAGATGAATTGCAAATTGTATGAATGACTTCCCCCACATCCAAAGATGATTACCATCACATGTCAAAGATCAACGTTGTGATTCATTCGATTACCCAGGCCTAATGTCAAGCATAACACAGATTTAGGCTTGGACTCTGGAGTTTTACTTTTTAACCCATTCTGACCTGAGATCAGATTCATAACGAGGTTTCCGCTGGACACACACTGGTCTGATGAACCCATTCTGACCTGAGATCAGATTCTAAAAAAATGTCAGTCGCTCTTCGATTTTTCAAAAAATAGCAGACCTACAAGCTCGTATCGCGCCACTCGGTGGCGCGATATGAGCTTGTAGATCTGCTATTTTTCAATAGCTAAAGCATAACATGATGCCAACACCAAAATGGGTGCCCGTTCAGAATGGGTTAATGAAGATGGAATATTATGCAGCCAGAAAAGGGCAACATACGTAGGTCTATAAAAATGTTTCCTGGCAACAAGACGCTTACATGGAATGTCGTCAATCTGAACAGCTGGAAAACATTTCCCTGGTATTCCGTCACAACTAATCATCCGAATGCAAGAGGATACTGTAAATTCACTCATCATCACGCCGAACATATGTTGTCAATGCAATGCAAATGGGACAGACATTCATGTATACAGTATCGAATAGAAGCAGTGTAACAATGGGCACTTTGGGGGGTATTTTGTGCCAATGCATTATGTCACAGAAGGACCGTCCGTAACTAAAGCTCACTTCTTACCTTGCTGCCAGGCTTCGGGCCTCGCTTCTTGGGGATCTTGATGGGCTCCAGGCTCTTGCCCGGCTGTGTGCTGCTCTGCGTTCCTACCGCAGAGCCCTTCTGAGCCCAGGGCCCCGTCAACTTGGTTTTCCTTCGGCCTGGCTTGCGTCCCCGGGCCCTCTGGCCCGGGGGTCTCCCCACCGTGGGAGTGGGGTGCATAGTCGGGCTCTCCACAGTCCCGTCTGGCAGGGCCCCGAGGCTCTTAGGTAACACTATAGAAGCACAAGGACCATGGAGGGGACATGGTGAGAAATAGGAACACAACCAATGACAAAAAACATGTGAAATAGTAATAGAACATAGGCATTAGCAACAGCATTGGCAGTCTGGCACATATATAGCTTTAATTGAAAACAGTCATGTTGAATATGAAAACTCCTGCAAAATAATATAAATGGATCATTTTAATTCAGTCAAAACCTGCAACCTGAACTGACATTTTTAGCAATGTCGAAGGCTGGCTGACACTAAACAATTATTTCTGGACACAATTGCGCAAACATTTTAATTAGATTTGCACACACCCACGCCCACAGAGTTTGCACAAGCACAACAGTGACTGGTTTGGCTTGCATAACCACGCACTTAAACCACACACACGCAACAGCAGCAGCAGCAACAACTATTGGTTAATTCAACCATTCATAGGTGTTGTAAAGAGCAGAGTATTATTATATGAGGCGTAACGCTTTGCATATCGTAGGATGAGGATGAATGACATGTCAAACGTGCATCCAGACAGCCTTTGTGCAAAAAGGCTGTAATGACCCAGTTTGCTTTCAGCTAGAAGGAACAAAGAGGCAGCTTGTGTTACACACGAAACAAACAAACACAGGCACAGCATTACGGTCTCATGTGTTACACACTTTCACTGCATAATAAGTTATACAATACATCAGGGAATAATTATTGAAAGACAGAGAGTGCTAGACAGAGACAGAAATGGGAACAAAATGCTTACACACACGCGCGCACATACACACATCACATCACATTACATCTCTAGGTATACTAATATTATGCATCATTCTCTTACTGGTAAACTACCTCCTTAAACCTTGTTAAAATGTTATTCTGGAACCTACACGATTTGTTCTCATGATTCCACAGTTCTTAAAAGTCCCCCAGGCTTGCGTTGGACTTGGTAAAACGGCATTCTCCTTTGATGCCTTTTGGAATGTCCTCCAACTACAGATTAAAGTTCTTGGTTGGCTCTCTGGCAGAGTTCAGGACTGCTCTCAAGCTGAAAACTGTTTTAATTGAATACATTCTTTTTTCTTTTCCTGCGATTGATACGTTTGTTCTTTTGCTTGTTTTAAAATGCCTGTGAACTGCCTTTTTGAGAATAAATAAAAGGTTTTAAATGAAACAAACGCATATTAGTCATTTGTCTTTCATGTCTTTCTAAATTAATGTGTTTAAAATAATGATGATTTTGCGGTTTACATGTGGCATCTTATGTTTTGGCAGAGACAGACAGCAGTACAGAGACTTCCTCCTGCCAGTTAGTTTATTAAGAGTCTGTCATCAACTAACAACCAGTAAAAGTACAAAAATATTGGGATCAAAATGTTCTTAAAGTACCAGAAGTAGAAAGTACTCATTATGCAGAATGTCCCATTTCACAAGTTTCCAAATGTATAACACGTCTTTTGAAAATAGCAGATCTACAAGCTCACAATGCGTCACATTGAAACACATCGCGAGCTTGTAGATCGACTATTTTCAAAAGGACAAAATGCTAGTCAGCTCTTCTGCGACTCTGGTCTAACCACCTTCCAGGCTCTCTTGAGAAACCTCATGTTCAGCTTTAAAAGCAGACTTGATGGGTCACATAATAACGTGATTAAGGTGTTGACTAATCCTAGGTTTAGCACTGTTAGATACCGCTCTTTGATGTGGAAACATTGGTATGAGTGCCTCCTATAGATTTTTTATGTTTTTAATTGTTGTTTGTCATCTACTGGCTACGGCTGTCAATAAAGTTTCATTCATTCATTCAGTATAGGGCTGAAGTGGTTAATGTATGTTTTGTAATAATAATCAAAATCTACAAAGTAACTAGTAGTAACTAAAGTTCACTTAATTAATAATTGTAGTGGAGTAAAAGTACAATATTTGGATCCAAGATGTAGTGGAGTAGAAGTAAAAGTATTGGAAATACTCAAGTACAAATACCCTTAAGTACAGTCACTACTTAGGGTTAGGGTTATGTACATTAATAGCAGTATGTGATGTCTCCGCTTTTCTTGTGTTAAGTTGTAGATTCAGGCTTTTGCAGTTGTTCTAATACTGGCCTAACGGATGAGTGCAATAGTAAGAAGTTGGCATTGCTTTGCACATCACACCATGATAGATGATCACAAATCTTAGGCTTTTCAAAAAGTCTAAATTCAGAAGATGGCTCAGAGTATGGTTCATTTGAACATGCTTTGCAAGCGCTCTTAATTGTCCAATATGAATCGGTTCATTAAATACGGGTGTAAGTAAGGGTGAACACTAAGAGAAAGTGCTCTCAGGAAACAGTCATCGCAAATCATTTTTGCTATTTTTTAATACACTATAGCATTCATTATATCGTCCTTTGAGACAGACTCCATGAATCCGGTAGTCCAAGGAGCTGTAAACCAGCTGTGTCAACCAACTGCAATATGTATTTACAAATACTATCTTGACCCATGCTTGTGTTTGTTCAGGGAAACCGGCTAAAGATTAGGGGATTTACATGCAAGTCTATAGGTTCTACGTGGAATGATGGGTTTGCTGTAGAATGATGAAAGCTAGTTGTCAGTCAATAATAACATCTGGCCTGATGGTTCAAAAACAGATCAATGGTTTCAGCAGAGGATTACCTGGCTGTTCAATAACAGGCCCTAGTCTCTCAGCTTCTGCCTGTCGGCTGCTTTTGACATCAAGGAGCGTAAATTGAGAACCATAAACAGCCATAAAAGGGCTGAGTAACGAGAGATAGAAGTGTGGGCGGAATGTGGATAGAAAATTGTGCTTCATGAAAAATCATAATAAAGTGGCGAGCAGCTGACAGCCGAGAGACGGCGCACGACATGTATCTCCCACCCATGATGCTTAAGCTTAAATTCATCTAGAACAGATAACATTGAGCCGGTGGGACGGCGTTTCACATTGTCAGCCACATCAAAATCACAGATAATACCGACTGCGTGAGAGAGAAGAAACACTTTAACCACAGTAATTGTTCATAATTGAACAGTGGGCTATAAAGTATGCAGTCACACGTGTTTGTCAAGCTATATTGATGTAAAACTATCTCAGCATTAATAGCCAGCATTGTAACATAATGCAACATATACAGTATATACCATGAACCTACAGTAGTACTATATAGAAGACATTACTATATATAAGGCAAGGCAGCTAGTCACTTTGCACCTGCAGTGCAAACCTATGGAACATAACATACCCCCATCTCTCCGTTTCTCTCATGCACGCTCATGCACACTCCCTCACACACACAGAGTTGTGTATATAGACTAAGCTGCAGAGGTATTTGTCCTGGATCAACCCCTGGACAGATTTACGAGGAGAAAGCGGTCTGCATCCATTAACACATGCCTTGGCCTGCGGGGCCGTGCAACATTTAAAATACAGTGCATTTATTGAAACGACACAAGGATGCACCACGAATCGATGAATAGACACAGCCTAGACTGCAAGTTATACTGCTGTTTTTGGCCGAGCGGAGATTACCAAAGTCAATGGTGCAGGTTGAAAAGGACAACCTTTGCGCCTCGGCAGTCGGCACGCAGGATAAACGGTTTAAAATGCCTAGAGAAGGTTGAAAGGTTACAGCTGCAGCACACATGCTGAATCTATGGGGGAAAAGTATGTAAAACACAGGCACACAAAAACAGAACTCTTTGTTTTTGTTTTTTTGCTCTACCGAGTTCATTGGGTTCACCCGAGGATTCACGTTACAAAGTTAGACAGCTTCTACAAAAAGACGAGGTTTTGAACAGCATTCAACGAGACGCTACGCTCCTCCTGCCTCTCTCTCTCTACTCACCTCTCTTCTCCGCGTGACGACGAGGCAACGGTTGGCTTTCTGTGCACACACAGCTGTACTCTGCTTCAACCCGCACAGCACCTCCACTTACTGCTCTCCCACTCTGCCTCTGGCCTCGCTCCTCCTCCTCCTCCTCTCTCTTTCCTTATTTCCTTCCTCCCTCCCTCCCTCCACGCTCCAAGACAATGTAAACAATCTGCCTTGTCGCGGCATATGTCTCTCTCTCTCTCTCTCTTTCTCTTCCGCCTTTCATTCCTCGCCTGTCTCCGGGGGGGGGTGTCTATATACTAACAAGTGTTTGTCTTTTCTTTTTGTTTTTGCCAGGGTGCCAACATGGGGCCCTATAGAGGGGTACCCATACCCATGCAGGCTCACTTCAACCGCCTGCCACCCCCCCCACCCCCCCTCCCCACTTGCCAACTGGGTGAATGCAAGCCAGGCACCTCATAAGAACGGGCAGCGGAGGACACGTCCTCCCTTTCCCCTCCTTTTGCTGTTTCCTCTACTCCTTCACATCCTGTCCCCCCCCCCCCCCCCCCCCCCACACACACACACACACACACACACACACACACGCACACGCACACGCACACGCACACGCACACACACACACACACACACACACACGCACGCACGCACTTTCACGAAGAGGTTCTCTCTCTCATACTTAATCAGTTGCTCTAGGTTACAATGTTTGTTTGGCTGTTCTGCCACCACAGAGTGAGGCTCCTTTGTTTGTTACAAACTCGAGATAATTATCGCAAGCGGAGCTGACAATGGATCACACATAGTGTTGCTCCTCAGATACTTGCATAAGATCCTCAAAGAAACTCAAAAACATACTGTGAATTGAAACATACTCCTGTAAGTGATTTGGATTCAGTATGGCATGGTGGCTAACTGTGGGGAATGTTTCTTTTCAACACAGCACTCTGACGTCAGAGCAAAGGTGACAAAACAACTGATTGTGTGGCTGAATGTAATGTGCACTGTAAAACAATTTGGATAAAGTTGTGCTATATATATATATATGCAGCAGTTACCATGTACCATTGAATGATGCACACTCTCGCATAGGAGTACTATCGATTATTACATTTCCCAGAATTCCACAATAAACGCGCAAAAATGTGCACCAGTTCAGGTCGCCATGTCATAGACCATGACGTAGGCCAAATGCCGTTCCCGACTGGCTATCTCAACAAGCGACGGCACTCCACACGCCTCCAGGCCCCTCAGAAGCGTTAATATTGTAACCTCAACACATCATTACACCAGAAATGATCCCATAGCAGCAGCGTTCTGCTCAATCACTGCGGATGCAGCCTAACATTCTGAGAAAAAAGTATTTTTAAACAGAGCATAAACACGAAGTGGACTGCTGTGCTTCCTTCTTCCGATTGGCTACGGCCGATCACGTGACACACGCGTCGACGCAGTGCAAGGCATGTTGGGTTACAGCCAGGTGCATGATGCTGCATGATTAGATCAAGATTCTGACAGGTCTGGCTGCATCCAATCCAATATAACAAATTTCAATATTCAAAGTTTTAATAATCAATTATCTGTTCCTAAGGCTAACAAAAATAATGACTTTTTTACAAAATGACAGCCTTTACAGACACTTTACAGATAATGGAATTGTGTATAATATAAAAAAATAACAACATGGTTGTTGTCTCCAGACCTTTGGTGCCCGGCGGCTGCAGGTTGTCTCCAGTGAGGGCACACCAGCCCACGGGGAATATGTCTCTGGAGTCGTAGCGGCAGTAGTAGTCGAAGGCGCCCCGCCAGCCGTCGAAGGTGACCTGCACCTCCACGCCTCGCAGGGCGCCCACCGTGGCCGGGCAGATGAAGTGGGGGTTCTTGCGGTCCACCGCTTCCAACTTCATGCCCACCTGGAAGGAGTTCTGCTCCGGCACGGGAGGTTCCTGCTGGGGAGCAGTGTGATGAGGGGGGGGGAGGAGGGCAGCATGGCAGAGGATTGAGGATGGCAGAGGGTGAGGGGATGGCAGAGGGTTGAGGATGGCAGAGGGTGAGGGGATGGCAGAGGGTTGAGGATGGCAGAGGGTGAGGGGATGGCAGAGGGTGAGGGGATGGCCGAGGGTTGAGGATGGCAGAGGGTGAGGGGATGGCCGAGGGTTGAGGATGGCAGAGGGTGAGGGGATGGCAGAGGATTGAAGGATGGCAGAGGTTGGAGGGTGGGGTGGCAGAGGTAGGGATGGCAATAACGGACTGGTTAGTGGATTTCATCACCTAGTTAACCCATTCTGACCTGAGATCAGATTCATACGAAGGTTTCCACTGGACACACGCTGGTCTGACGAACCCATTCTGACCTGAGATCAGATTCTAAAAAAATGTCAGTCGTTCTTCGATTTAAAAAAAAATAGCAGACCTACAAGCTCGTATCGCGCCACTCGGTGGCGCGATATGAGCTTGTAGATCTGCTATTTTTCAATAGCTAAAGCACGACATGACGCCGACACCAAAATGGGTGCCCGGTCAGAATGGGTTAATGAATGAATGAGTAATGACTCACATAATATGCTAACACACGTATTTACAAATTGCAACATTCAACATAAAAGGTTGTGGGCATAATAATAATAATATGTGTCAAAACTAAATATGACACTGACTTTAACTAAACTAAATCAAATTTGAACACACCATCTTGTGCCTTGCATGAACATAGACATGGGTGCAGTTTGCCTGTCTCATCTATGTATACGCATGGGAGCAGGTATTTGTTCATCACATGTTCGGCATACACATACAGTACATGGGTCAAGATAAAGAAGTTGGGGTCAATGTATGAGTGTAATGTGTGAACAGTACGGCTGGAATTACCGATTATTTCCTTAGTGTTTAACTCCTAACTTTGCGTTATTCGCTTAGAATGGAATGCCCAAAATAGAGGTCGATCATTAATCGATTATTTGACTAAATAATGAATTATTTATGATCATTTTCATAATCAATTTTATAAGCAGTTCGATTAACTGCTGTGTTGCGACTGAACATAAAATCCACACCCAATGAATCTGAACAAAACAAGCAGCTATTGAACACAATGTACTTCCTCTCTTCAATCTGGAGTGATAATGAATCTTCATGAATGTGTGAACGTTGAGGGCATGCAGAGCTCGTGAGCCTTGTACAGTTACCTTATGAAAGATGCGTGAGGGGGCCATCTCAGCCCCGTTGAGGGTCTTCAGCAGAAACATGGGCCAGGATGACGCATTGAGACGGAAGCCTGACCAGTGGACAGAAGGTTGTTCAAGGGATTTAGCAGCCAGCAGTGGAATAAGTATTCTGATGTTTTGCTTAATTAAGTCAGTGGTTCTTATATTTGTTCATGCCAAGGACCCCCACAATTATATGTATTTGGCCGCGGACCACCATCGGAAAGTATTTTGTGCCAGGGACCCCCAGAATTAAAGCTTTCTTGCAAAACATGATAATGTGAGAAGAATCTCACATATCTTTCTAGATTTAAAAGATAGCAGATCTACAAGCTCACAGAGTGGTGCTGTGGCTTGTAGATGTGCTATTTTTTTAAATAATAAAATAAATGTATAAAATATGGGTAAAGTGGTTACAATTTATTAATGAGACACTATATTAACCCATTCTGACCGGGCACCCATTTTGGTGTTGGCATCATGTTATGCTTTAGCTATTTAAAAATAGCAGATCTACAAGCTCATATCGCGCCACCGAGTGGCGCGATACGAGCTTGTAGGTCTGCTATTTTTGAAAACGACTGACATTTTTAGAATCTGATCTCAGGTCAGAATGGGTTAATCAGACCAGTGTGTGTCCAGTGGAAACCTCGTATGAATCTGATCTCAGGTCAGAATGGGTTAACACATTTAGCTGGGGACCCCCTAAGTACCCATGGGGGTCTCCGGAGACCCGGACTCCATTTTGAGAATCAATAACTTAAATAAAAGCCAAATAAAATACCACAGGTAGAACTTGAGAATTCAGAATGTTACTTGAGCAAAAGTACACACGTAATTGGCATCAAAATGTACGCGAACCATAACTTGTATTTTCAAATGAAGTATTGAAGTGAAAATTCAATACTTTAATTTAATTACAATATTAGATGTAGTAAGTATTGAAAATAGTGAGTAGTGAGTTACTTTCCACCACTGTTAGCAACAATACACACACACACACACACACACACACACACGCACAGGTGCACACACCCACACGCACCCACCCGCACGAACACACACACACACACACACACACACACACACACACACACACCCACACCCACACACAGATAAGGGTTAGTGACATTTTGTTTTCAAAACATCCAAAACCTTGATGTTGAACCAAAAACATGGGCAACAGGAATTTCAAGAGCAACACTAAAACCACCCTTTCAAGCGAGTACATCGTGTAGCCACTTCATAATGCAACTGGTTCTGGTGCCAATCTGCTGTGGGCAGTGTGACCTTGGACAAATGTGGTGACTTTGTGCTGCAATCCATGCCTCTTGAGCACTGTCCAATCACCAATGTCATACCACCTTGGCCTCTCAATGAGTGCTCTTTCTCATTTAACCCATTTTGGCAGTGACGTCGAAATTATAAAAATGTCTTCTAAATCCTGACTGAAATACCTATGTTTCTATATCAGTGGTGCTCAATATTTCATGTCAAGGAACCCAACATTTGTATGTAAGAGGCCACTGAACCCCATCTAAAAATATGTTGTTCCAGGGGGAAGCATAGATTTGAGTTAAAAAATATATATATTCCAAATTTGCGACACATTTTCACGATTTTTCAAAAATAGCAGACCTAACAAGCTCATAGCGTGCCACTCGGTGGCGTGCTATGAGCTTGTTGATCTACTATTTTTTAATAGCTAAATTATAACAATGTTTAAAACACCAAAAGGGCTTCCATGCCATACCTAAAATATGCGTTAGAATTAATTTTATACTGATCTTTATAATTATTTTTTATACTGAATATATATATATATATATATATATATATATATGAATATATATATATATATATATATATATATATATATATATATGAATATATATATATAGGAACTAGATGCATGATGTAGTAAACGTCTCATTCTGGATAATTATAACACTGACCTGACCACAGTCAAAGAACCCAGAGCATTGTGCAATACAAAATACAGTTAAATTGGGTCAGATCATTTGTCGCCTGCTTATAAGTTCTGAAGGCAGCTGGCCTCACAGCATAACAAAACAAAGCCCTAAGGTTTGTGGCCTGTTATATTGACCTAAAGCTGCATGCTACACTAAACGTTTGTTTCCAGTTATTTATGGTCACAGTTATCTGCCATAGCAGGTTAATTGACTGACATCTTGTGGTCGACATGGGAAATGCTGAAACAGCCAAGATAAAAAAAATGTTCCCTCGTGGCAATGCTTTTATTTCTACGAGAACATGGATGTGTGTGAGCGTGCGCGTGCGCGTGCGTGTGCGTGTGCACGCTAGCAAGTTCTCACCCAGCGGCGGCTGCAGCATGCCCCCGTTCTTCTCGCAGTTGCCGATGGGCTGGATCTCGGAGGAGTCCACCAGTCGCCAGAAGTCGTTCTTGTTGTCGGAGCCGTCCAGCCGCAGGCGCAGCCGCGATCCCGTCAGGCCGACCACGGTGGCGATGCAGGTGGAGGTGGTGTTGCGCGGGTCCTGGGCCTCCAGCTTCATGCCCGCCTTGAACTCGTTCACCGGCGGCGTGGCGCTCTGCGATTGGAGGGTTAGAAACGATTAGCCCATTCTGACCTGAGATCAGATCCATACGAGGTTTCCACTGGACACACACTGGGTCTGATTAACCCATTCTGACCTGAGATCAGATTCTAACAAAATGTCAGTCGTTCTTCGATTTTTAAAAAAATAGCAGACCTACAAGCTCGTATCGCGCCACTCGGTGGCGCGATATGAGCTTGTAGATCTGCTATTTTTCAATAGCTAAAGCATAAAATGATGCGGACACCAAAATGGGTGCCCGTTCAGAATGGGTTAGGAGAGAACGACAACAATGGAGTATCTGAGGCCGACCACTTTGCACAGTAATGACAAAATGATAACCGAGTGTGGTCCTGACTATTAATCATAATTGTTAGACTCGATGATTCAGGGAAATTATTGGAATGTACTTATTTCTCTCGCACAGTCGCGCTATATACTACAGCGGTGATAAAGTGATCAATGTGATTATTTCTTCCATAGTGTGGTCATGCTAATTAATCATAATTGTTACTCAATGAGTCAGGGAAATAATTTGAATATATTCTCTCACTATAAACTATACAGCAGATCGAAATTAAATTCAATGTGTCTCAATGGCTAATTGGTCATTGATATTTTCTATGATTATTAATCTATTAAAATGTAAATATCTAATTATACAGTATTGTTTTATCTACCCTTTTCACAGGTACATGGCATTGCAGATTAATGACAGCTGCAGTTCATTGAAACTAATCGGTTTAATTTAGAGAAAAGAGCAGGCACTGACAATAGTTAATAGTATTGTCAATGTCAATGCTTGCAAATCAGAAGTACTCTTAATCATATTACTGTAGTTACAGCTGTTTTCACCCTATAAAGCCCACCACACACCAGCTGTGTCCCCCGCGCGTCGGACACAGCCGCCTCCATTCAATGAACCTATCGCACACCGGCTGCGTCCGACGCGCGCTGGCACGCGGTCACGCCTCGCCTGCCGCGCCGATGCACCACTGTTCTATTTTCCAGGCGTTGCCGCGCGGCCTCCACCCGGCTATCCGTGGGCGTGGCAATGGAATAGTCAACAAAACTCCCCAACCGCGTGGTAGCGTCCTGTTGGTGTTGCCGTGCGGCTATGGCGCGCGGCAATACTGTACCGCGGCGGTACGCGCGGCGGTCGCAGACGGTGTGTGTCGGGCTTCACACATGTGTGAAAGCTTGATTGTTAAGGTACAAAAGCAATCCAAGAATGTGTGGTTCTCCATCTCCAGAACAGTGACCAGTAGATTAGTAGTATTAGTAGTTAATTTTTAGAGCCGGGACGATGCCAGAATTTTGGGTCTGGTGCTGATCCCAATCCCTGATCCTAGAGACCATTAAACCGATAATTATGTTGTCATAGTGCAAAATATTTTAATCAATTTGAAAAACATATAGATTTGATTAAAGTTTGTCTTCAGAAACATTTAAATTATAAGCTAAAACAATTTAATGAACACAAATACGTTTTTATTTAAACACTTATGGTTACCTATTAAAAGTTTTAAAAATAATTGAACAAGCTCACAATGCATCACAACGAAACGCGTTATAAGCTTGCAGATCTGCTATTTTTTCAAATGTTCTCCTATAATGGCATGACCAAAATATGGACACACCAGGTTCCTTGTACGTCATCATGTTGGGACACATCGTCTGCATAATTCCTGATCTTGATGAAATGATCAAAAAAGCCAAAGAATGGCCAACGCATGGGGCCAAACCGATGCCTCGGTCTGGCTCTAGCAGTTCATTCACCTGTCTGAAGCAGGAGGCAGGTGCAGCACTGGCTCCAGTCTCCTTCAGGTATTTCTCCCAGCTGAAATGACCTGCGGGGTCAAACGGAGGAGCACACAGATGGGCTGAAACTTGTTGCAAGTACAATGGAGTCAAAACGAACGTCGCTGTCGGATGATAACCTTGTGTGTCCAAAGTCGTTACTTTTCAGGAAATGGAAAAGGGAACCTGTGTTCCTTCCAGTGGAGCTCTTGTTAATTGGTTCAACCTTTTATGTTACACACAGACACTTTCACTTTCTAAACTTTACAAAAATAGCAGAAATAGCTAAAAATGCCATCTACAAGTTTGGATTATGAGTTTGTAGATCGGATTACTCTTTTAAGCCAACATTAATTTACAACAACAACAAAAGGTTGGGACATGCTTTCTGTCTGACAGCAATGACATTTAAAACAATAATACTATTTTAGATGACCTTGCAGGACAGTAAAGGCTGCAGCATACTCCAACCAAACAAGAACTATGTGCTGCTTTGGCAGGACAATAAGAACAAAACTTGCTGACGTCCTGTTCAGCAGTTCTTTCAGCTGGTCTAAACGTTCAGAAGACAGAGCCTGTGGTAAGTCTAAAATTGTGGTGTCCTCTAAGAAGTTTAGCAAGTCTTGCTGAAGTTTGACATCCTTTGGAGAGGGCTGCAGTGTTGTTAAGGGATTTAGTTTAGTCTTTTAGTGATTTGTAATCAAAATTAGCCATACCGGTAACGTATTAATTTGTGCAATTTTTCCCCCACAATAGGAAAGAAATTGAGACAGATAAGATAACTGAGGCGAGTTTCTCCGCCAACAATGCATATTAGTGCTTGAGTGTAAGGGCTGCAACAATTAAACTAATAAATTCAATCAATTATGAAAATAATATATATCAATTTAATAAAATAACCTATTTTCATTCAATGTATTTCTTTGCTGGTGAAAGTTACAGGAGTCCATATGATATGTTATATGAAATGTAAGCTTATTATATGAACACAATCATCGTTTCATCATTGACTGCATTCCAACCTATGTTCAAGGGCTTCTGGAAAAACTAAACTTGTCACTTCACCTTTGCGCACAAGGGAAAGGACAGTGTTATTAAGCATTATTTAGTGTGTGCGATTATTATTATAGCCTTGAACACTTTCGATGATATCTACAGATAACAGTGAAATATATTTTATACAGTACACACAATACACAGACAGTAGATGTCTCTAAATACAGTAGCATAAATGGACCAAAAAGTCTAATAGGGCTGCAACAGTAAATCACACTAATCGATTTAGCAGATTATTAAAAAACTATTGAATGAAAACTTGAATGTTTTCATGCTGTTTTGTTGACAATAAATATATCAAATTTTAATTTTTTTTACTGCTGCTCTATTATTTGATTAATCCAAAAATAAATCGATCAAATAATCACTAGGACAAC
The DNA here is from genome assembly GCF_964188405.1 of Protomyctophum parallelum. Taxonomy (NCBI): domain Eukaryota; kingdom Metazoa; phylum Chordata; class Actinopteri; order Myctophiformes; family Myctophidae; genus Protomyctophum; species Protomyctophum parallelum. The sequence goes on from NC_139698.1 coordinate 50,743,993, forward strand.
AATGGATAGTTGCAGCCCTACTTCAGTGCTTTACTTGCTGTACCTCCTTGGTACTGGGAAGGCACCCGGGGAGGGCGTCCACTACGGGCATGCTTGATCCGTCTGGCATCTTTCCACTCGATAGCTAAAGCAGAATGTGATAGAGAAGAGATGCTTTAATAAGAAGAAGAAGGCACCACGTTGCATTGCGATATATTGTGAGCTTGTAGATCAGCTGTATTCAATATTTTTGCAAGACACCGCTCAGCGCGGTACGCTTCCCGATTACCTGATTAATTGAAAAGCAAAGCGATACAATAATCACTAAAAAAGATAATGGATCGATAACTGTAGCAGTAGTACTACATCTTTTTTAAATGTGTTTACAAGTTGCCTCACATCTTTGCTGAAATCGTTCCAAAGACAGAGAAAAGCCTAGGAAGAGAAAAAAAGACGTACCTTTCTGTGGCACTGGCTTCCTCATGCTCCAGCGATACTGTTCACTACAACAGTGAGCTCTCTAAAAGAACAAAAACATAAAAGATAGCAGCAGCCATGCGTTTGTGGAGTTCAACAGTTTCGTTCACAGACAATTACATGAGCTGTAAAGACATTGGAATGAGGTACCGTATTCGTCTCTGTACTATGAACTACGTAATGCCACTCTGTCCACAATGACTCACAATTTAATCATTAAAAAACTACAAAAGATCATGAAACTTCATATGAGAGATCTCCAAGTCTACATCAGACATATTTGTGTTTTGATATCGGCTGTTGTTGTAATGGTTGTGGTAATAGTTTGTCTGACAACCACTGTACGGCACACAATGAATTTCCCGAAGGACTAACAACTGTTTAGCTATATGGTTGGCTAAACAGTGGTTAAAAACGTTGAGGCCATGTTGATGGTCAATATATAGCATCTGATAGAAGGATGAGACTGATTGCACTTGAAAGCTTGTCCTGAAGGCTTGCCTTGAGCCACTTCACTTCCCTGCATTATGTTTTCCAGATGACACGAGTTAGGATGTAAATTGATATCAAAGTTTACAAAAAGCGTTACATGATCCCGAATCTGATCGTTCAAAGACAGACTGTCTGCGTGCAGCACGGAGTGCTGTGCCAGCCTGCGTGGAAAAGTGTATGCTGGTCTGCAAGCAGTTCACAGCTCGCTTGCTCCCGCAGAACGCGTGCCGCAGACATATCATCCTTATTCATCGATTTCATTCAAATGTACCTGTGTGGTGAGACCACTGGAGTTGGCTGGGGTATGATGCAGCAAAAAACAAGGTATTTTGTGAGCTCTGCAGATAAATCCCCACATATGCCGAGAGAAAAGACGTGTGTGTGTGTGTGTGTGTGTGTGTGTGTGTGTGTGTGTGTGTGTGTGTGTGTGTGTGTGTGTGTGTGTGTGTGTGTGTGCGTACGTGCGTGCGTGCGTGCAGCAAGAAACTTATAGGACAACTATATTTTTCGATCCTGAATGACCAGCCTAATATTACTTACTTGCTTATTACTTATTATTACTATAAGCCAATGAACCAATCTCTAATTCGTTCATTTATTTAGTTGCCGATAATTTAACTGTACGGTCGCCAATGTTTTTTTTTAGACCTATTGTCTTTTATTGCTATAAAATGTATTTCAAAAACAAATGCTACATGCATTAAAAAAAAAGAAGGTAGAAAAAAATGGGCTTCTGACGAATCCCGGGCCAGTGGTTATAATGGCGGGGCCAGTGATCTTGGCCCGAAGTTGGAGGTCAAGAAATTCAACAGAAAAAGGGAGTTAGAATCTCAAGAGGGGGAAGTGTTGTGTGTTGAGTCATTATTATTAGGACATTATTAGTCAATGGACCATTGGATGAGAAACAGTGGAATGTACAACACATGTATACACATGGGATGCTGCATAGCAAGTGTTACAAAAGCACATATCCCCACCCAACACAACAGTGGTCCCCAGGTTGGTTCTAAGTCAGGGTGGTGGTCCGTCGTTCACAATCAGTTAAAACCCCCTGATCAACAGCATTGGTTACGGTCACACAATGCAAGACATACGAAACAATCACACCACCAATATAAGAATAATTAAGGGTGCAGAAAATACATTTAAAAGGGGGGCTACAGACATGCTACTTCAACTTGTTGCACTGTATTATAGTGCTTCAAAGGCAGTCTTGTTAGCATGCTGGCCTGCTGTCCTGTTTAGGCAGGCAGGGGGCCGCCATGGGAGGCAGATGGGGAGGGTTACAACAAAAAGGGTACCCCAGCTGTCAGCCTGCCCTAGTCAGTCACCCAAAACACACTACACAACATCCACCAGGCTAACCGGCTGACTCGGTTAACTCAACTCCGCAGGATATTATTTACTCAACATGTGGTTGCAGCAGGCGAGTATACAACTGAACACGCGATAAGCCTAATTAAATACACAAATGCCCGAATTAACAAATGGCCATTGTATCAATCGGCCGGAAACGATTCCACTACACCGCCGCTTGTCATTGAGTGTTGATGCGGAGTGTGTGCGGAGAGGTTCAGCTTTGAGGTTCTGTGACCCCTGTAAACTCAACCTGTGGTAGGCACTTAGACACAACACACAGGTCAACGGGTCAAATGGATGTAAACACACTCTTAGCCACAAATAGCCATGTGCACATACAGCCATACTCCTGTCTTAACGGTATAGCTATTAAATACAAAGTCTAAATAATGAATAAGCATTGGTAATAGTTAAGTAATGCGGTATGTTTACATCTGATACTATTGACTATACTACACTATACTCTGTTTTCCGTCTTCAATATGCAGCTGCCTTATGAATATAAACAAATCCATAGCATCTTCATCTAAACAAAAAAGATCACAACCAACTTTCTGGCAATTGTTTTTCCACACGAACAATCCAGCTACTAACACTGACTTATATACAGAGCTGAATAAAACGTTGATACAGAATGAATGCACATACCTTAGAACTTCATACCAGTGTGGAAACGCTCCTCTCTCCTCTTCCCAGTTGGTTTTTCCTCTCTCTTCCTTTCAATAGAAGTGCGCCTTTTTCTTGCGTCAAAGGGGGGACGGCGTCCAAAATGAGAGCGCTACCTCCCTCCTTTTTCCCCGTCTGGGGAAAAGAAAAGTGACAGGATGGATGGGGGAAACAAAACTCACTCACTGCATGCATGCATGCCATGGTGGTGGCTATAATAAGACAAGCTCACGACCTATAAACCTATAAGCAATAACAAAGTTGATACGTGTAACAAAGCGAGAAAACAAAAACAAGAAACCTCATCTGTAACCTCAAAAGTATCCCCGTGTGGCTGAGTGAGTGAGTGAGTCTGCTGACAGAGACACATGTGAGATGAGAAGGATGCAAACACGCTGCCTGTCACAGTGCTGAGACTACAACACAACATACCTTGCGGCGTCGCGCGCGTCCGACAAAAACAGCCGATCTACAAGCTTCACCGGGCGTCCCGCCGCGACGCGCGGTGAGCTTGGAGATCGGCTGTTTTTCCCCCATTCAAAACACAAAAGCTAACAACAACACATGGACGCTCTCTCTCTCTCTCTCTCTCCTCCCCAACAACCAAGCCGTCCCTGCTTCTCTCTGACACACGAGTTGATATTATTACTACATTATACTATTACACTTACATGAGAGCTGCTTTACAAGCTCATTTTAACGCCAGTGCTCAGTTTTGTGTGCTCCAGTTCAGACCCGGTCGTTCCAAATCAGGCTACATACCGTATAAAAAAAACGTGTCCCACCCCCACGAAAAACGGCGTCGCTCGCTCGCTCGGGGACGTAACAGGCTTCATTGCCAGTGTGCTGCTACTATACTACTACTATCCAACATGCTATGCTATGCTAACAACACTCACACACACTCATGCCCATAGAAGCTATCCGAACATGCTAGCCGAATAGCTCGTTGACCTGATTATAAATATTAGCATTAGCAACATATATGAGCGTGCCAGCGCATTCCCAAACCAACGTGCAAGTTAAGACTACTGTACGAGCATAATGAGGGGTTATAACACTGAAGTCGTGCATATAGGGTGAGATGTTGCTTAGTTTGCACACCCGACCATGTTTACCTGGCTTTGTAATGTTTGTGTTATTATTTTTTTTCTGATGTGGATTTAGTGCCTGTCCGCCATTTTTCCCCCTTACGCGATGAGGAGGGGGTGTTTTGCCAACATTGCTGGGCAGACAGACACACGCAGACTGGAAGGAAAAAACAGGGAATCACTGACCCCTGGCGGCCGAAATGTGTTATTGTCCAAAATGTGGTTGATGGCGATGATGATGAATAACAACCATCGATTTGGTTTGGGTAAACAACAGAGGCAAGTCAGGCAACAGTAACAAATATTTTGTAAGAAATTGCGAAAATAGTACATCTACAAGCTCACAATTATGTCGTAATGCCCTCTATTTTTTATTATTTTTTTAAGTTTGAATTTGTCTTTAAAGCAAAACAAATAGGCATAAGTGATTAAAACCAGGAAGAGACAACATTTAGGCATATGCTATATCATGATATCCAAAATTCCAGATGATATCCAGTCTCAATATCACAATATCGATATAATATATCTATATATTGAGACAATGAATATTTTTTTTATTTTGGGGGTCATGAATAATAAACAATATATTACAGAATATTAATATTCATGATTATTGCACCCATTTTCTACACCATTATTGTAGGAAATATATAGGTTTTGTCTTCTGTAGACCAATTAAAAAGAAAATCGCAGTGTGTGTGTGTGTGTGTGTGTGTGTGTGTGTGTGTGTGTGTGTGTGTGTGTGTGTGTGTGTGTGTGTAGGTTACAAAATCTAGTTGCTTTAATTTAAGTGAACCACTTTGACACATGCTGCCCCTATGTTGGCAAGTTATTATAAGCAAACATTTTCAAAAGATTTCAAATAATTACTTTTTTTTTTCCCTCTTTAATGTTTATTTATTTATTATTATTTTAATTATTATTATCATAAACAGCCAAAATAACAGATCCTACAAGCTCACAGTGCATTGTGCATTGCCTGGTTTACCGTTTACATGTTGTTTAAGAACATGGGCCTTAAAGCATTGACCCATTGTACAGACAGAGGACACATTCATGGACTTTGTTCACCTGTTGATGTCGATCCTGTTCGAGGTAACTTATGTATAATCATCAATAGAGTAGGAAGGCACATATATCCCCTTGTGTGTATATTCTCCAACACTTTGTCTGCCTGCCCCTTCTTCGCTTTCCCTCCACTGTCCCCTGTAGGATGATGTTTGACAGGGATGTACAACTGTATGTCTTGTGACATAACCATACCAGCTCAGTTTGTGACGTTTTGAAAGTAGAGGCTCCTGTTCTCCAGCATGGGTGGAAAACTATAACTGTCTAGCATAATCATATGTTCTGTACCACTTGTTTTCAAAGGACTTTATCCTGTGTCCAGCTCTCACTGCCATAGCCAGTTAGGGTGGAGAGTAGTGACAGAGCAGTGACTTACAAAGTCACTGCTGATGGTGTTGCTTCTCCATATTCTGCCAGGTTTTGTCATGGCTGATGTTGCCATGTCAATTTTTGTTTTTATTTATTTTGTGAAACTGCCCTCCTCACTTACAATACAAAGGACCAAAAGGTATTTGAAGTCCTTCACTTTGTCCAGTGTATACGGCTTGTTTGCCTGTTCATGGTAATGTTGGTTAGTGGTTGACTGGTTGTTGGTTGTAGCTGTTGACCAGGATCTTACTTTTCTCTTCAATTGCTCTCGATACCACAGCAGCGAATGCAGATAGGTTGACGATGTCCGAATACACAAATCTGATCAGATTTCTTGGAAATGACTGTGTTGACACTTGACAGTCAGTCCTAAAGATCAGATTTGAGAAACAAACGGGATTTGCTCGCAGTCTGAACTCAATAATAGCCTCATTGAACGTGAAGTCACATACAAACCTGAAACAGCTTTGAAATACATCACCAAAATCCAATACAGTACAGTAGCTACATCGTGAAGATATTTCAGATTTAAAAGAAAGAAATCAGTGTATGCGTGAAAATGAGAAATGGTGGCCATTTGGTAATGCCATGCCAATTAGGTCTTGGATAGCAACTGTAACAGTGTGATTTGGAGGAATACCGCAGTGAGGTTCAGTTGCGTGCAATGGTCACCTGGCAGCAACATTAATGCCCATTTCAGCCTACGGTGCAGGACAGGCCACGGCCCAATGGCCCCCTGCACCCCAGGCAATTATGTTTGGTTTCACACGGTGAAAAGGGTTAATTGGCGGCGCCCACGCGCCTGATTGGACCTGCTTCACGCCTGTCGGCCTTCATTGCATCAAAGGAGACCCCTCAGTCCATCAGAAGCTTCTCTGAGTCATTATTCCACACACACACACACACACACACACACACACACGCGCACACACACACAGAGCCTGTAGGGCTTAGACAATACCTTGTGTGTCATGTGGAGTGTGCACACACTCCCCCACTCACTCTCACACATCGTCCGTGCACTAGTGAAGTCTATGCATGAACATGCACCTGCACGTGTACACACGCACACGCACACACACACACACACACACACACACACACGCACACACACACACACACACACACACACACACACACACACAGATGCACTACTCTAGGTACACAGGTTTAAGAGTGCTCACTCACTGTCACAGGCAGCCTAGTTCTGAGTAAGAACACTAGGGGTCAGTGTTGGTTTATCAAATGACTATGCATCAACTCTCCACGGGTTGATTGGGTTCCCTTACTTCTGTTCAATAATATACATGCACTTTACTGCATTATTATAATTATTATATATTCACACATCTCTGGGAATCTAGCTAATTATCTGTACATTTAAGTATCATCTTCCGACTTCACCATACACTCCAGCGTTATTTCCCGTCTTATTCTCATATTTCAGACTTAAATTATAACTCTGGATATTGCTGTGCAGTGTACTGTGCACCTTATAGTGACTTTTTTTGTTGTTGCTCCTGTGAGCACCCGTAGATATTCCTTACAGTTGTGCCAGTTCTACGATTGTGTTTTGATCCTTTTAACATGACAGCTGGATCAATAGCTGACGCATTTGTTCATCGATTGGTCATGTTTATACCTCAGCGTTGTGTCACATCCTTCGTCATGTACTCCACACGTGTGTGTGTGTGTGTGTGTGTGTGTGTGTGTGTGTGTGTGTGTGTGTGTGTGTGTGTGTGTGTGTGTGTGTGTGTGTGTGTGTGTGTGTTGTGCCCAGTGGTGTACTGTATAGTAACTAAGTATATGTACTTCAGTACTGTATAGCCTTCTTATAATAAATGTTTTTATTTAGTATTTTGTTTAGTATTTGTAGTAGTACAATTCAAATAGAACTATTGTGCTTTTGTCTCCACTAGCTACATTTATAGCAAGGAACTCTTGAGATCCAAACTCATTATGAATTAACCACTTAAGGCTTATCAAAACTAGGCCTACTGAAAACAGCCGAGCTGTGAGCTTGTATCGGCTATTTTAAAATGTCTCACTATTTCCTTTTCCATTTTTTGCAATGATGAAAATGTACTTTGTAAAGTTGTGCTCTTGAACACTTGACGTATTTCATTGAGCATAATTATGCTTTGCCCACCACTGGTGCATGCCTCCTGTGTGCCTGGCTGTGTGGGAAAAAATAGGTGATCTACAAGCTCACTAGGCGCCACTATGCAAAGCACTGTGAGCTTGTAGATCAGCTATTTTCAGAGTGACCACACCGACACGCAACAGAGTATACAGTACAAGGCCTCAGGATCTCCATGTGGTTTTGCTTCATTATTAATAAAGCCTCTTCAACCGCTAGGCTACGGTACTGGGAGTCTATGAAAGTCCATCAGCCATTATACAAGCCAGTTAGCCTGGCAAATAAATGAAATAGTAACACTATGGGTGTTTGGCCACATCCAACGCCAGGCCACATTACGCCTCTACATGAATGAATCCCACCCTGTGGGCAGATTTTAACCCATTCTGACCTGAGATCAGATTCTAAAAATGTCTTCTACATCCCGACAGTTTTCATTCTGACCTGAGATCAGATTCTAAAAATGTCTTCTATGTCAGTCGATTTTTCAAAAAATAGCAGACCTACAAGCTCGTAGCGCGCCACTCGGTGGCGCGCTATGAGCTTGTAGATCTGCTATTTTTCAATAGCTAAAGCATAACATGATGCTGACACCAAAAGGGATGCCCGCCCAAAATGGGTTAATATAAAATACATTTTATGTTAAAAAATGACATGGTATTCTTTGAAAAATTAAAAAATGTGTTTTCATAGTGATACCATTAAATAAGAACGTGTTGGTTCCATTACAGGCCAGAACACAATCAATTGATTGATCATTAACGTAATCATGTTCTGAAAATGCCCACCCATCGGATCACACAGGCAGCTGACAGTTAACCCATTCTGACCTGAGATCAGATTCATACGAGGTTTCCACTGGACACACACTGGTCTGACGAACCCATTCTGACCTGAGATCAGATTCTAAAAATGTCAGTCGTTCTTCGATCTTTCAAAAATAGCAGACCTACAAGCTCGTATCGCGCCACTCGGTGGCGCGATATGAGCTTGTAGATCTGCTATTTTTCAATAGCTAAAGCATAACATGATGCCAACACCAAAATGGGTGCCCGGTCAGAATGGGTTAAGAGGTCAGATGGGTGGGCCGCGAAGATTTTCAAGTGGGCCTTGATCCAGAAAAGGTTGGGATCAGCTGCTCTCCTCTCCATATAACATTCTTTTCTCAAGCTTGTAAAAAATAAATCTAAGAAGTCCACAAAGACTTTGTCATGAGAAATGTCCCTGGCTGTTAAAAAAAAAATCTTCCGTCAGAAGAAGTTGGGACAATATTGACAGGATACGTCAGGCTACATTCTATCACTCTTCATATGGAGAAAAAACCCCATCTCAAATGCTCCAAGCCAATACTTGAATTCAAACCACGTTACACACATGGCAATCATTTGAAGAAATTCTGAACTTAGAAATGCAGTCAAATTTCAAGCAAATGTATTTTGATCACCTATGAGAGGAATTCTGGTTAACAAAATGACTTGTAGGTAGAACACCACCCACTGTGAAAGACTGTGCCAATGTGCAGCCTGCATGGTTCTCAATGTGGGCTCCAGGGAAGTTGGGAACCCAGGTGACCTTGAGGGGATTCCAGCATGTCCCTCCCTATAGCTAGCTGATAGTTAGGAATAGGAACACAATGGAATCTTGTGGGTCTGTTAATTCCAAGAGTGTACAAATGGAACCCAATGAACTCTTATACAGGCCCATTTGGATGAGCTCCACTCTCAATGTCACTGTAAATGAACACTGGGGATTTCACAGTTTAGACTGAGGCCCCAGAGATGGAAAAAACAAGACAATCACAATCATATCAAATGGGGGTCGTTGCGGCCTAATGCATGTCAAACTGCAGGTCCTTCAAACATTGGGACTCACTGGCCTAAAGAGAGGGTTAGAGTTATAGTAGGCTACAGTATATATTGTCAGGATGATAATGGGAACTCCGGTTGTCGGTATCAGTTTCCCTTGGCGTGTGAAATGTAGCCCATCACTTGCTCTTTTCAATTCATCTCACTAATTGAATGTGGCTCCCGGTGTTGAAGAGCAGTGCTGTAATGGTGGACATACGGCTGTACGTAGGTGGGAAGCCCTGTGGGCTATGCTCTCATCACTTTACTTACAGCCAAGATGGATTTTTATCCCACTGTTGTTCTCTCACTTCCAGAAAGCCTTCCTCCACCATGCTCTCTCTCTCTCTCTCTACACACACGCACACGCACACGCGTGCACGCATATTCGTGTCACATACACGTGCATGCCAGTGTGGATCTGGTACACACTCACTCACTCACGCACACTTTACACTCACATAAACATAGAGTGGGAATATAGTGTGTGTGTGTGTGTGTGTGTGTGTGTGTGTGTGTGTGTGTGTGTGTGTGTGTGTGTGTCTCAGCCTGACTATGCCTCAGAGGACTTCAAGTTTGTTTCACAGACAAGGACACACACACACGCACGCATGCACGCACGCACGCACGCACACGCACACACACACACACTTTGCTATCTATGCTGGCTTCCTGGGAGGGACGTGCGAAGGAGAGAGCGAGAGCATATGTTGGATAGACGTTTGTTGGGGGGGGGAGGGGGGAGAGGGGGGGGGGGGGTGATAGTTCTCTTTGGATGTTGTCTTACAGCCTCCGACAGCGTGCGGCAGGAAAAGAAGGCATTTTTTCGTCCAATTTATTAATCCTTTTAGGCAATGTTCTCTGTTCAGAAATGCAAATTGAATCAATCTGAGGCTGACTTTAAGACTTTTCAAGTGGGATTTAATTAGAAGCCAGGGCCTGCAGTTTTTAATGAGAGAGGGGGTGGAGAGATGGAGAAAGAGAGGCAGAGAGAAAGCGAGAGGGAGGGTGGGTGGGTTTTGCGGTTTTGATCTGGGGGTCCTGCCGGAGAAAGGATACACATCGAAGCAACACAACACAACACATCACAACACAGCACACAGCACAACACATCACAACACAACACACGCAGCACAGCACATGCAACCCGTTTGCACACATTAAATACACATACATACACGCACGCATCCACATGCATGCACACGCACGCACGCACGCACACATGCACGCACGCATGCACACACACGCCCTGCAAGAGCCGAGTGTGAGGCGGATGCCCGCTGTTCCTTTTCTTTTTTTCGTCTTTTTTCCCCCCAGTGCCTTCATCTCCATGTTGTGAGAGTTCAACCAGAGATCTTTACTGCTTAATCCATTCTGACCTGAGATCAGATTCATACGAGGTTTCCGCCGGACACACACTGGTCTGATCAACCCATTCTGACCTGAGATCAGATTCTAGAAATGTCAGTCGTTCTTCGATTTTTTTCAAAAATAGCAGACCTACAAGCTCGTATCGCGCCACTCGGTGGCGCGATATGAGCTTGTAGATCTGCTATTTTTCAATAGCTAAAGCATAACATGATGCTAACACCAAAATGGGTGCCCGTTCAGAATGTGTTAAACACACGTCTTCTTTTCCCACATCATGCCATTCTATAGTATACTCTGACATGGATGAGTTCCACTCTGGCCAATGGAGGATCCCTGTCTAACCCCTTATAAGATCGGCTGAGGTCGATTCTACAAATGCCTTCTAAATCAGTAGTTCTCACATTTCTCAGGTTTTCACGCCAAGGACCCACAAAATGATATTGCATTTGCACCCATCTAAAATAGTTTTGTGCCATGAGGGAGGGACCCCCAGACGAGAAGATTTCAAAATGAAAACCCCAAACAAAATGTTCATAAAATTGCAGATGTATTATCTGCTATTTCTGAGAACCACCGTCCTTAAATTTAAGAGTTTTCTGAAAAACGAATAAAATCTATATGACACAGATGCTTTCCCGGTGTCGATGGACCTTAATGTGCAATAGCAGCCCCAAGGTGTGAATGCACGGAACTGTAAGAATGTGAAGCCGGGGCATCATGTGCGTATCCGACTAAACAATCCCTGGATAATATTTAAAAAATCAAAGCGCAAGCTTTTCAACATATGATGATGAATGATGACATATAAACGATACAGGTCGGCGGTGATTCAGGAGGGTAGAGTAGAGCCGCTTCGATCGCCGGGCTCCTCCTCTGCTCCTCCTGCATGCCGATGTGTCTTTGAGCAAGACACTAACTCCTTCCGATGCTGCTTTGCATGATTGCAATTTGCAAGGGCACTGTTGGAGGCTTGCTTCTTGTGAATGTGTATACCGCTTAACGCGTATTGTGTAACAGCGTTCTGCCATTGTGGTGTGCGTGTGCGTGTGCGTGTGCGTGCGTGCGTGCGTGTGCGTGCGTGTGTGTGTGAATGGGTGAGTGTGAAGTAGATTGTAAAGTGCATTAGAGTGGTTGGAAAGACTAGGAAAAAGCGCTATAAATGCAACCCACTCACGATAGTATATAGCCTACATCTCAGTCAAGTTCCCCCCCTCCACGCACACACAGGCCAGTACAAATTGTCCTATTTTAATTGGCTTTGCATCATGCAAATCGCTTGAATTGCAACCTTGGTTGTGTGTGCCTGCACTACACCTGCCGCTCTGCGGAGTTCATTCACAGGAGTTCAAAGCTACAGGGTTATATAAGGTCACATGCAATAAGCCTCCATAGGTGCCCTTACTGAACATCTCTATTCTATCGTTTCTCTCTCCGCGTGCAGAGCATGTATTTTTTGCTTTCGCATGTGTCTCGTTGTACACATGAGCATGTGTGGGTGTACATGTGTCTGCCTTCATGCGCATGTGTGAGTAGAGTACATCTGTGAATGTGTTTCTGTTTCTGTGTGCTGTGTGTGCGTGCGTGCGTGCGTGCGTGCGTGCGTGCGTGCGTGCGTGCGTGTGTGTGTGCGTGTGTGTGTGTATGTGTGTGTGCATGCGTGTGTGTGTGTGTGAGCGAGCCGAGCACACAGAGCGTGAGTGCCAGCTTATTTTGGTTATTTGTACCCTGCTGGACCTGCCTGCCTCTTTAGCTTGTAAATTCTTAGAACAGACATCCGTGCCCAAGCAGTCCCCCATCTTGCTTCTTGAGAAAAGCCAGTCCCCACATACTATACATCAGAGATTTTCACTGCCATTTGGCTGTCACGTGCCTTGGCTGTTACATTTTGGGGAAAATATGGTGCCGTTAAAAGGGGTGAAGCCGGTCTGCGGTGTCGGGGTGTGGTTTAGAAGCTCACGCTCTCTCTTTACCCCCATATCCTTCTGGCTCTCCACTTTCTGTCCTGCTGCTTTCCTTCCATGTCCTTCCTCTCTATACTTAGCCCATTCTGACCTGAGATCAGATTCACACGAGGTTTCCACTGGACACACACTGGTCTGATTAACCCATTCTGACCTGAGATCAGATTCTAAAAATGTCAGTCGTTCTTCGATTTTTCAAAAAATAGCAGACCTACAAGCTCGTATCGCGCCACTCGGTGGCGCGATATGAGCTTGTAGATCTGCTATTTTTAAATAGCTAAAGCATAACATGATGCTAACACCAAAATGGGTGCCCGGTCAGAATGGATTAGATGTCACTCATTTCATAAATGAGGGCCAGTCTTTAGAGAGGGACAACTTGTGACAACATCTAGGCCACTTTGCCTGATTATTAAGTCAAATGGCTGGCACTTTATCCTGTGTTTTCACTTTTTGCGGTGGGAGCCACCACCGCCAAGGCCCGCGCGACGCCAGTAACACGGAGGGAAAGGGGAGGAGGGGGAGGAGGGTTGACGGGCTTGCGTGACTTCTAGATGTTTGCTAACGTGACATTCTCTTCCCTCTTGCACTCCCCAGGGAGAGAGCAAGCATGTGCCGGGTAAGTATGTGGTAACAAAGTGATTCTCGAACCTTTTAATTTCAAGTACAAGTAGAACAAAACATTCCTTCAAACGCAAAAATAGTTTTTAATGGGAAACACAATGTTTCAGTCGGAAGACCTTCATCAGGTTATTTGCTGAAGGACAGAGATCACCTGATGAAGGTCTCTCTACCAACAGAAATGTTGTTTCCCATTAAAAAAACTATTTTTGCATTTGAAGACAGTGTGTGGGAGTTTTGTCTTCTATGCTAATCAGTCCTTTGTCTCTTAATGCAACTGTTGCCTTAATTGTAGGCGAGTCTTGCTATTTTTAATTTCAAGTATCCCCCGATTTTATATGCATTAAGCCACAGTTGCCCATTTGATACGAATTTGATCTCTGGGACCGCAATCTACGATGCGAAATCCCCAGTATTTATTCAACTTTGGGAGTGTACAAATGTTGGTACACTCTATGAACCAGATTCACTGGGGACCCCACCCCCCCCTGGAATCCCCACCTCAGGGGGGCCCCAGACCCCACATTAAGAACCTAAATCGTTTTCATAGTGATACAGAAACTTCCATTGATCTGTGCCTTTGGAACACAATCGATTGATCATTGATTGATCATTAAAATAAACATGCTCTGAAAATGCATGCAACCCACCCATCTGACCGCTGTTAAGTGGTGTTAAGTGGTCAGATACCAGCTCAGTGACCTTGTGGTTAAGAGTGTCCGCTCTGAGACTGGGAGGTTGGGGCGGCTGTGGCTCAGAAGGTAGAGCAGGTCGTCCAATAAGCTCTGGGTCGGCGGTTCGAATCCCAGCTCCTCCCGTCCACAATGTCAAAGTGTCCTTGGGAAAGACAATGAACCCTACATTGTCTCCAATGAAGTTGGTCGGTGTGAGCTTGCCACCATTGGTGTGTGAATGTGGGAAGTGAGGACGCTGGCGTCGACTGTTCGCCGCTTCACCTCCCAATGTACTGTATGAATGAACCATTTTAAAGAGCTTTGAGAACTTGGGAAAGCGCTATAAAAATGCAATTCGTTATAAAAATGCAATTCATTGGGGTTCGATCCCCTTCGGGTCATACTATGCTATGAAATGGGCTTGACACATCAATGGTTGGATGGCGGGTTAGTCCCTGTGACATACTAGCATCATGCAGGGAGTGTACTTGTATATCAAGCTGCCTCACACTCTCCTGATCTCCTGATTTAACCCATTCTGACCTGAGATCAGATTCATACGAGGTTTCCGCCGGACACACACTGGTCTGATGAACCCATGCTGACCTGAGATCAGATTCAAAAAATGTCAGTCGTTCTTAGATTTTTCTAAAATGGCAGACCTACAAGCTCGTATCGCGCCACTCGGTGGCGCGATATGAGCTTGTAGATCTGCTATTTTTCAATAGCTAAAGCATAACATGATGCTAACACCAAAATGGTCAGAAAAATGGTGGTCAGAGATGTGTGGGCCAAACGCTTTGAAAATTGGTTGGGATGTTTGTACAGTATTGAATGATGAATGAGAGGTGGTAAGGGAGATGACAGCATGAAGAAACAACTTTTAGGTTGTCAGGAAATCATTTTGCTCATTAAAATGACAACCCAAGTGTGTGCCTCACACTTGGGTTGGTTGATAATATAAACTTTTACATTATGCTAATGAATCTACATTAGGTGTTAAATAATTCAGAGCAAACCCAAACCCAAAACACAGACATGGGCGAATATCTTTTCGCATTGGATGCATGGCTGGGAGTGGAGGAAACGGTGAAACGGTGTCTGCAGTTTACGGCTTTGCTTTCGTCATATAGTGCGACATATGGTGAAGAATTGTATAGTGCAGGTAATTGCAACAACCACCGATCTTGTGAAAGATGAAAAAGCTGGACTGCCAAACATTCTAAACCTTCTGCCAATAATCATATTCTTTGAGACACACATCCGTGTGTTTGCCGAGTCAAACAAGGGAATCGTGTGATGTTGATCCCCTTCCTCTATTCGCTAGGACATGACGTATGTGTAGCCTGAAGAATAGCAGGGAAGCGAGCAGGCATGAGGCAGACAAGGAGTGGTCCTGCATGCAGCACAATGGAAGACACTTAGTGCAAACTTGGGCACTATAACACCAAGAACTAATCACTAACTCTGGAGCAGAAACAACAATGTGAAGATGAGTGGGGGGGGGGGGAGAGCCAGGGTTTACATAAAGGAGAGGTGATGAGCTGATGGAAGGCAGGTGTGTTGGCGGAGGGAGGTGAGGAGCTAATTGAAGGCAGGTGTGCAGGATGCAGGTGAGTGGGCAGCAGAGTGCAAGTGCACACACGTAGGCACGCGCATAGATATGTATGCAGGCACGCCAGAGACTAACAGGGGACCCAGAAGGAGAAAGAAATACAGAAAGGAAGATACTGAGGCATGACTGTGGCCATGACAGGACACACCTCCTCATGAGCACCTCCCCATGCAGCCTTGTTTGGGACGCTACTGGTGAATGAGGGAGCAGTATATAGCTCCGACCCCATAGTCAAATCCATGCAGGCTGCCTTGAGCGCAATCATAGCTGCGGTGTCACATTAGGCGCAGCTTGACACTGCATCATTGATTGCCTACACCTGGCCTACAGGACCACGGATATGTCTATATAGGAGGTGTCAAAGTCCACCATGGATTGGCAAGAAGCTCTGGCTGCGGATGCGGAGTCGCAGACAGGTGTGGATGTGAACTCTTTAGACCTCTTTAGTGTGCCTCTTTAGCTTGTAGACGATGGTATCGGAGTCCGGGAAAAGGAGGTGAGAGGCGAGATAGAGGAAATCACAGAGGACATTAATTGTTCACCATGCAGGGCCTGGGAAAAATCGACGGTTCGTTACTTAATAGGCTGGTTTAGTTTAGTTATAGGCCAAATGTCATATTTAATGTTATATTTAAAAGTGGCCAAGTGGAGTGTTAAAAGCGGTCTGCCATTCGTCAATCGTCACCCTCAACATTTCCTAATCCACCAAGATACACCATAGACAGAGACAGAGGGCATGTGGATGAGGATCACACCATAGACAGAGGGCATGTGGATGAGGATCACACCATAGACAGAGGGCATGTGGATGAAGATCACACCATAGACAGAGGGCATGTGGATGAGGATCACACCATAGACAGAGGGCATGTGGATGAGGATCACACCATAGACAGAGGGCATGTGGATGAGGATCACACCATAGACAGAGGGCATGTGGATGAGGATCACACCATAGACAGAGGGCATGTGGATGAGGATCACACCATAGACAGAGGGCATGTGGATGAGGATCACGCCATAGACAGAGGGCATGTGGATGAGGATCACACCATAGACAGAGGGCATGTGGATGAGGATCACGCCATAGACAGAGGGCATGTGGATGAGGATCACACCATAGACAGAGACAGAGGGCATGTGGATGAAGATCACACCATAGACAGAGACAGAGGGCATGTGGATGAAGATCACACCATAGACAGAGGGCATGTGGATGAGGATCACACCATAGACAGAGGGCATGTGGATGAGGATCACACCATAGACAGAGGGCATGTGGATGAGGATCACACCATAGACAGAGACAGAGGGCATGTGGATGAAGATCACACCATAGACAGAGACAGAGGGCATGTGGATGAAGATCACACCATAGACAGAGGGCATGTGGATGAGGATCACACCATAGACAGAGACAGAGGGCATGTGGATGAAGATCACACCATAGACAGAGACAGAGGGCATGTGGATGAAGATCACACCATAGACAGAGGGCATGTGGATGAGGATCACACCATAGACAGAGACAGAGGGCATGTGGATGAGGATCACACCATAGACAGAGGGCATGTGGATGAGGATCACACCATAGACGTCGCCGTGTCATTAGTCAGAAGGTTCATTGTTCCGAAATGACTATCCCTATCTCTAACCCTAACCTAAACCTAACCGCAAGCACGGGAGCAAACCTAAACCTATAACCGCAAGCACGGGAGCAGTGCATGTTCGGACTAACGGGACTTCGGATCTATGGGCAGTTCCCCCATAGACAGAGGGCATGTGGATGATAGATCCCACCATAGACAGAGGGCATGTGGATGATAGATCGAGGGGTAACTTCAGAGCCTTCCAGAGCTTCAGAGATCTTGTCCCAGCCACTGCTGGGACAAGAGCAGACTGCCCGCATGAGGAATGGTGAGAATGAAACCCAACTCACACTCTGCCAGATATGGGGATTATATTGTCTTATAGCCATGCATGGCTGGCTGAGGACCACAGGAGCTTGGAAGAAGGGAATGCCATGGGACTGGATGGTTTCACAATGATTAACAGTGAGGAGCATCAGAGTGACACATGGGCGTTGTTGCAGCTGGGGGAGCCAAACCACTCCCTATACAATGTGTTTCAGCTCGTCAAGACCCCCAGTGACACTGGCCGAGCCTCCTCTTTTGGCTGGTTGCCTGCAGGAAAAGGCTTGACCACAGTACATGTATACATGCACGCTCTGGCCTCTGGAGAGGGTCAGCCATGGTGAGAGAAGGGCCCAGGAGAGTGGCAGAGCTGCTAGCAGACAAGGCAACAGAGGGGAGGTCGAGGGCTCGTATACTCTGGAGGTGCAGTTGAGAGGAGGACACAGACGGTGAGGGAGATTAGCTCGTCATGACTCGGCTGCCTGAGTCACCCCTAGGGACTAACTCACCCTTAACCCATTACAACCGGAGGTCCCCATTCTACAAATGTCTTCTAAATTTGTTTTCTCCAATGCCAAGGACCCCCTAAAAGATATGTATTTGGCCGCCGACCCCCCATCTCAAAATATTTTGTTCCAGGGATCCCCCAGCAGCAAAAATTTGAGTCGTATAAAATATATTTATATTCAAAGATTTGCACCGATTTTCACGATTTTACAAAAATAGCAGATCTACAAGATCATAGAGAGAATGACAGATGCTTCCCCGGTCTTAACCCATTCTGAACGGGCACCCATTTTCGTGTCAGCATCATGTTATGCTTTAGCTATTGAAAAATAGCAGATCTACAAGCTCATATCGCGCCACCGAGTGGCGCGATACGAGCTTGTAGGTCTGCTATTTTTGAAAAATCGAAGAGCGACTGACATTTCTAGAATCTGATCTCAAGTCAGAATGGGTTCATCAGACCAGTGTGTGTCCGGTGGAAACCTCGTATGAATCTGATCTCAGGTCAGAATGGGTTAATGGGTTAACAGAGTCACAGAGACCGTTCCGTAAAACACTATGACATTGACATTACTATGACATTACATTTGGCATTATGGAAGCTATGGAAGTTATTAATTACTCTCCCTCCTCCCCTCTCTCTCTCCCATTTAATGGAACATTAAAGGGGAACCAAAGAGCAATTGGCTGTGCTGTGGTCCTGGCAGGGAGCTCATTGAGGGACGCACATCAGACGAGGAGGTGAGCAGACGGACAGACGCGCATGTTGAGACAAACAGACAGTTTGGACCTCCCCTTCCCCCGCCCCCCTTGTGCCTCCTCTCCTCCTCACCACCCACCGCTCCCCTCCCTGTCTGTCTTTGAACTTGGGCCTTCATTAACAATCTGCTGATTAACAGGCATGGGAACACAGGGGGGTACATAGATCAGAGACAGAGGGAGGAGAGTGGAGAGGAGAGGAGACGCTGTATAGAGATGTGTGCGCGAATTAGAGGGGGATGAATTTCCGAAGCATAGAATGAGGGGTGTTATGACAGTCAACAAGACTCGTCAGACAGAGCGGATAGAGAGAGAGAGATTGACTGAAAACGAGAAACTGCAGAAACCGAGAGATGGAAAAGTGCGACGATAAGAGATAGGCGGAAAGAAGGAAAGAAAAAGAAAAGTTGGAGACCAATAGAGACTGATGCAGGGAGAGTGAAACACACCAGAGATAAGACAGAGCAACATTAACGACATACGGCTATGATAATGTCGTGCAAAAGTGGCAAAAACAGTGCAACAAGCTCAACGCATTGTGAGGTTGTAGATTTTGAACAAATGCTTAAAATGTTTGAACATGTTTCCTATAACGACATGCCTAAAATAGGGGCGCCAGAAATGTGGTTAACCCATTCTGAACGGGCACCCATTTTGGTGTCGGCATCATGTTATGCTTTAGCTATTGAAAAATAGCAGATCTACAAGCTCATATCGCGCCACCGAGTGGCGCGATATGAGCTTGTAGGTCTGCTATTTTTGAAAAATCGAAGACACTTTTAGAATCTGATCTCAGGTCAGAATGGGTTAAGTGACAGTCTGCTTGACAGAGAACAATCCATAGACAACTAGATACAGTCACACAGACAGACAGAGTTTGGTGGACAGACTGACTGACTGACTGACTGACTGACTGACTGACTGACTGACTGACTGACTGACTGACTGACTGACTGACTGACTGACTGACTGACTGACTGACTGACTGACAGGGATAAGAGAGAGACCAGAAGACATAATGATCGACGGAGACCTCCAGAGACACAGAGAGAGAGTTTGTGCGGGAAAGAGGAAGACCAACAGAAAAAAAGACAACAGAGAAACAAGAGCAAAAAGAGAAAGAGAGAGAGAAATTGTGAAAAAGGGCGAAAAGAGGGAAAATGCTACGGAGCGACAGACAGACACACAGACAGAGAGAGAGGGAGACGGGGACAGAAGGACTAACAGAGACGGAGAGAGGAGGGAAGTGCCTGTTCTGAATTAATGAGTGCTCTCGTCAGAAGATGAATGCTAGCCCACTCTCCCCTCGGAACCGGGCGCACAAATAAGAAAGAAAGTCAGGCCAACGTATAATGAATGCACAAATAAATAAATAAGCCAATAAATAAATGAATAAATGTGATAGAACTCCTGAAAGACGGATTATGATCTATGTGTGCAGACCGCCTAGCTGTGCATATGTGCATATGTGTGTGTGGGTGTGTGTGTGCGTGTGTGTGTGCATGAGTGCGTGCATGCTCACGAGGGAGTACGTTGGCGTGTTTGATGGTGGATTTGTTCATGTTTGCTGGCAACCGTTCATAGAGACATTTGGGTTTTTTTTTTTGTTGCATATATGCATGTTTGGTGTGTGTGTGTGAGTGTGCGTGCGTGCGTGTGTGTGTCCACAAGCATGTTTCGCACGACGCATATGTGCGCGTGTTTGATGACAAGTTAAGTGTGCCTCCGCCAGCGTGCTGGCACGTTGGCATGTGTCTGCATGCATGCATGCATGCCATTTTTGGTGTGTAATCTGTGCATGTGCATACTGCATACATGTTGGTTGGCATCAGCGCACGTACGGGCAAGTCTATTCGTGGCGCTAGTCGGGCATGCGCACGTATACTGTACATCTGTCTGCACCTGTGTATAAGGTTTGCAGAGTTGTGAGCGAGGTGCGTCCGTGCGCGTTTGTATATATACGTACGCACCCTGCGTTTTATGGCATGTGTGTTGGCGTGCGTGCACGTACACATGTACGTGTGTGTGTGTGCGCGCATTTGTGTGTGTGTTGTGCGAATGGAGGGGCGAATGGGAAGGGGGGGGGGGGGTGTCTCTGGTGAGTCTCCTTAACATCAAACAGCTGGAAGTTATAAAATATTTAGGATGCACTGGGAGTCTGTGAATATTAATACAGCCTTTTTCCTCTGTCTCTCAAACCTCCCTCTCTCTCTCCCTCTCTCTCTCTCTGTGTGTGTGTGTGTGTGTGTGTGTTCCTCGCCCTCAGTCTCTCCCATGCTCTACTACTCTCCATTTCTTCTCTCCTGGCCTTGACCTTCTCTCTCCATTACCCTCCTCAGCCTCACCCTCTCTCTCTATCGGCAGTTATACTTTCCTCCCGGTTCGATTCACTCTCTCTCTCACTTTCATCTCTGTTTTTACCCCACTCTCTCTATCCCTCACTTCACCGTCTCTCTCCCTCTGTTTATTCCTCCATTACTCCCTCCATCCATCTCTTTCTCACTATATCGCTCCTTGTCATATTTGTCAATTGCCCCCCTCTCTAACTCTTTTCACTCTTTTATCCCTCCCCCTCTCTCTCTCTCTCTCTCTCTCTCTCTCTCTCTCTCTCTCTCTCTCTCTCTCTCCATGTCCTCTCTTTCTCTCCACTGGATCATTAATCTCTCTCTCATCCTCTGTTACTCTTCTCTCATTTTGCCCTCTCTTATCTACTGTATGTATATCTCACTCCATCTCACTCCCTTTCTGTCCCTGTCCCTCATTCTGTGATGACCTTGTGTGTGTGTGTGTGTGTGTGTGTGTGTGTGTGTGTGTGTGTGTGTGTGTGCTGGCATGACAAAAAGCAAAGCCAACTTGCCAAATACTGTTCTGTCTCGTCTGTTATAGGCAGTTTGTCTGTGTAGAGAAGGAGGTGCGATGTGTATCCTTAAGTGAACATGAACTGTCAACCCCGTTATATTTGTTTCCTTGTAAAATTTATTGTAATTTGTGGATTCAAATAAAGAAATCGAAATGTGTGTGTGTGTGTGTGTGTGTGTGTGTGTGTGTGTGTGTGTGTGTGTGTGTGTGTGTGTGTGTGTGTGTGTGTGTGTGTGTGCATGTGTGCGTGTGTGTGTGTGTGTGTGTGTGTGTGTGTGTGTGTGCGTGTGTGTGTGGAAGGATTTACAGACAAGGAATCAGTTTGACACGTGGCAGCGCGACATGCATGGGGTGACAGAGAGAGAGAGAGAGAGAGAGAGAGAGACGGAGAAGAGAGAGAGACCTCTGCCAGGCCATGGGGGTGACAGAGAGAGAGAGAGAGAGAGAGAGAGAGAGAGAGAGAGCAGACCTCTGCCAGTCCATGCATGGGGGTGACAGAGACAGAGAGAGACGGAGAAGAGAGAGAGACCTCTGCCAGTCCATGGGGTGACAGAGAGAGAGAGAGAGAGAGAGAGAGACGGAGAAGAGAGAGAGACCTCTGCCAGTCCATGGGGGTGACAGAGAGAGAGAGAGAGAGAGAGACGGAGAAGAGAGAGAGAGAGAGACCTCTGCCAGGCTGTGCGTGGTCGTGTCTCCGGCCGTCCTGCCCGCCGTGCCCCCGTCCTGCCCGCCGTGCCCCCAGATGCCAGGGCCGCCAGCGTGGGGTCAACGCGTCGTGATGAAAGCCGTGTCACGATTCCTCAGCGCCGCGCCGACAGCAGGGCTCAGCGGCGCGTGGAGGAGAGTGTCTGGAGGAGAGCGAGCCTAATTTATGCTTTGGAGAGAAAAGCAGTTGATGAAGTATCAATTAGGCCTCGGGGCTAAGTCGTCGTATGCGACTGGGAAGCTGCACTGAATGGTTGTTATCTTTCGCAGGGTTCCGCGGTGGTATGCATGTGGTAGAAGCATGCATGTGGGTCTGTATTGGACAGACGGACAGGCAGACAGACAAGAGGATGCGTGAGCTTCATCCACATGAGCCTGATGATGTATACTTAGTGTACTTTTGTGTCACGCAGTGAAAGTATAGACAAATCTATCTACGAGCTCACAGCGCCTGGCACCGCTTGTAGATCTGCTATTTAAAAAATGTTGTTTTGTTGAGGGGTGCTAGCCCCTCCTATGCCTCCTCACGCCACGACGGATTCTTAACGCTGCGACGAATTATTCAAAACACGCTGCGACGTAAAAAAAAAGCCCAGACTTAAAATGATTCAGTCGCAACCTAGGTTGAACGTCGTTCTGAGATTTCGCCCTCTCTCGAATTTTAGCGATGATTTGATTGGCTGATCAGTGATCACCCCATAGCGATGATTTGATTGGCTGAGCAAAGTACATATTGAGGATAAAAAGTGAGGGCAGAAAATTTAAGACGGCAATTGGGATTGGCCAGAATGTGATGACGTAATGATGATAAGAGCGCCCCTTACTTCACACGAGTGTGATTGTTTTTTTTGTTGAAAAACTTTGATCAATTTATTTCCCTTTTTTTTAGCGTTGCTATTAAAAAAGCAGCCAATATACAAGCTCACAGTGGTACATCTGCTCTTTTTGGACATTTCTGAAAAATGTTCAAAAGACCAATATATACATTGGTGTCGGTCTAAAAGTGGTTCAACAAGTGAGACACAGAGGCGGACAGAATGACTGCTGGGGAGACAGATGCACAGGTGGATGATAGATCGGCTATTTCTGGTGTGCGACGCCGCCGTACGACTAAATTAAACATGAGGGAGAGTGACAGCGAGCCAGACAGACAGAGAGACAGGATGGGTCGACACACACTGAGACAGACGCACACACAGTCAGACAGACAATATGTAGGTATGGAGACAGACTAGACAGGCATAGCAACAGAACGAACGGCAACCGACCAGACAGACCAGCCACGGGGCGGGCAGAATAATAAAAGCTTCAGGCTTTAGGCTAAAAGGGAGGCGCATATACAACAGGAGGGCAGACTCACAGACAGATCAATGAGGCAGGGAGACAGGTAGACAGGAGGGCAGACAGCTTATAGCGCTGACTGAGTGACGGCTAGACGGGACAGAGAGATGGACGTGCAGAGAGACAGAAAGGCAGAGGCTCGCGGGCGGCTTGGTCAGGTGGACACGCGAGTCGGGACGGACGGACGGACGGCGGCTTAACGCGCGGACAAACAACATAGGGACTGACTCGTCAGACTCCAGATTAGAATGCCGCCTTGTTGATGCAGCATGCTGAGGTCAGGAGGGCTGAGACCCGTGCACCCACACTCACCGACCTGCCCTCGTGACCCTCTTGACTGGTGGTGGGAAGCAGACATGAGCGTTGTGTCCGTGAGGGATGTGTTGCTGCATGGAGCTAATTCCATGGCTGCTGTGTGAGTGTGCCTACATGCTGCAAGACAGACAGGTACCTGTAGACTGGACAGAGCAGCGGCACTGTGGTCTGTGGCCAGTTATATATAAACTAGAGAGCCCCCCAGCTATTTATTACAAGGGAAGTTGCTCAGTGGCGTTTGAAGCACCCGGGAGAACGCTATGCCTCCGCATTTTCTTGATTTGTGCACCAAAACGTGGTGCCCAGATTGCGGAGGGATGTGCTAACCTCTTTTGCTCGTGCATGTCCTTCTGACCCTCCTGCATCTTTGGGACAGACAGACAGACAGACAGGTCTGGGGGTCTGGGACAGACAGACAGACAGGTCTGGGGGTCTGGGACAGACAGGTCTGCAGGGGAAAAGGACAAGAGAGACACACGAACGAAGGCATCGATGTTATTGTATAGTTTTGAATTTTTCATGCTTTATTTTTCTTTGGTGTTGGCTTTATGTTTTCAATTACAATTTAGTGTTCATTAATTATTGTGTTTGCTAGTATAGTTATCCTTTTTACTTTAGTTAAGTTGTTCGTTTATTGTGTTAATTCGAGGTTTTTCGCGAGGTGCTTAAAAAGTGCCTGGACACACGACCTCAGTAGACACCTTTTCATGAGTGACTGCCTCTAGGCTGCCTCTAAGCGAATGGGAGACTTACCCATAAAACAAACAGTCTGCTGTTGTGTAAGTGACATTGGATGGACGGAGCTAGTGGCAATAGAAGCTAATTGCACTAACTATGAGACCCTGCAGATCATGTCTGTGTGTCTGTGTGTGTGTGTGTCTGTCTGTCTGTCCCGCTGTTACACCACCCGCCCGCCACCAGAGGGCGCAGCTGTATCACACAAAACACACGCACGCACTCACGCACTCACACACACACACACACACACACACACACACACACACACACACACACACACACACACACACACACACACACACACACACACACACACACACACACACACACACACACACACACACACACACACACACACACACACACACACAAACTTAACTTAAAAAAACCACTTTAAAAACACTTAACTTCAAAAAACTTGACTTAAAAATAAAATCTTAAACTTAAAAAAACACAAAAAAACTTAACTTAAAAAAACTTTAAAAACACTTAACGGCCCAGGCAGTGGCGTAACTGTCTGGGCACCCGACTGGTAATCCAGTCACAGTGTGCCGCGGGTTCGACTCCCGAGCCCGACACGGCCTTTACTGCATGTCTTCCCCCCCATCTCTCTCCCGTTTCCTGTCAGCCTACTGTCTGTCCCTTCAAAAAAACCAATGAAAGGCGTAAGCCGCAAAAAAAAAACAAAAAAACAAAACACTTAACTTCAAAAAACTTAACTTAAAAATAAAAAACACAAAAAAGAGAACTTTAAAAAGAAAACCTTAAAAAAGTATGTAATTTATTCTAATTGTTGTTCGTAAATTGCCATTTACGAGCTGCGTTCGCTTCCCGCGTTTGCGCGTCTTACTTGTGTTATGAGCTAACTGTTCTGGAGCTATAGAGGAAAGCCATAACGAAACACAGTGAGTGAAACCAACAAAAGGACGTCGGAAACGAACAAAAACAATGGCCATGAGGTTGTGACAGAGAGACATAAACGTTTTTTTTGGGGGGGGGAAATAATAAAAAAAGAAAGAAAAAGAAAAGATGCACAATGGAGACGGCCCTGCATGCAAAGCAGCAGCGCTTTCTGCACCTGGCAGTCATTCACTCGTCATTCTTGTTTTTGTTATTGGGCTATCAAAAACATATACCATTAAAAAAATGGTAGTTAAAACTGGCACAGCTACAAAAATCGGAACATAGAATCAATACACCCACACAATATTATGCAAGAAATATTTCCAAAGACTACAATATTTTCTGCATGGTTTAAGTTGGTTTTGTGTACACGCATGGCTCTCAAATGCTTTTTTTTTTTCTTCCCCTAACTCTAGTTTTTGAGGGTCGCTAGCCCCTCCTATATTCAGCTGTAGATTTTCGTTTTACACAAACATTAAATTCCCATTGACAATGAATGGAGAATATACTGTATACGTCTGAGCAAATTGGCCTGTTATGTCATGATGATGTACGATGATATAAGAGCGCCCCTCACTTCACACGGCTGTGATTTGTGTATTAATTGGTTAGCTTTAGCTTTACTATAATAATCTTGGAAGGCATGGCACACATCAACACTGCTTGGCTTCATGCAGTAAGCTGTGCCCAGAGCCCATATCTTACTTTAAAGTTAAGATATGGTTGTACTAAATTGTCGTACAACCATATCGCGTCAATGAAAAACCAGTTACTTTAGTTGAGCAATGTGTTTCGTGCAACAAAGCATGAATTAGCCCTTGGGCAGTGAGACAGTAAAGACACAGTGTAGTCTAGACAGATAGACAGATAGATTGATAGACAGGAGAGGCGTGCCGTTTGTCAGCGCTGGTGACAACACTGGCAGCAACAGCCACGAAACAGCGTAATTATAGGCTCTTTGATTAAAAGCAATCTCATTTCTGTCGCTCAAAACACTTTGTCGACAGGAAAGCCGTTCTGCCTCCCTGACATGCCGGCCGGGCTTTGATATTGAGCTGCCAATCCTTCCGAAAGCGACCCAAAGTTGAGATACAGAGGACAGACACAGAAAGACAGACAGGGCAGAGTTAAAAAAGGGGACTATATCTAGTCTGGACAGACAGACATCTAGTCTGGACGGACGGATGGACGGACGGAAAGACAGACAGACAGACAGACAGACAGACAGACAGACAGACAGACAGACAGACAGACAGACAGACAGACAGACAGACAGACAGACAGACAGACAGACAGACAGACAGACAGACAGACAGACAGACAGACAGACAGACAGACAGGAAAGAAACGAGACAGACAGGAAAGAGGGAACCACAGAAGTCAAGGGTAGTTGAAGGTTTAATGGAAAAGAACAAAAACAGTAGAACTGGTTTGAGGAGAGACAGAGAGACAGTCAGAGAGGGAAGACTTTTTTGTCAAATCGCTAAGCAATTATCTGCCAAATCGATGTGATCCAGATGGGAGAAGCTGTTGCTTCTCGTTCTGAAGAAGAAGAAGAAGAAGAAAATGAAAGAAATGAAAACGTTAGTATACAAGCAGTATTGTTTCTGTTCTGACAACAAAGCAATGTAATTGTGAATCTGGAACAGGTTGATTGGATGGAAGAGAGAGAGAGAGAGAGAGAGAGAGAGAGAGAGAGAGAGAGAGAGAGCGTGCGTGCATGCGTGCATGCGTGCGTGTGTGTGTGAGGGATGGATGGACAGGGCCTGGCAGAGGGAGTAGACAGAGACAGACTGATAGGACGTGAGATAGGGAGAATCAGACAGAGAGACCCAGTTACACACACAGCACACACACATGCGCGCACGCACACTAACACACACACACACACACACACACACACACACACACACACACACACACACACACACACACACACACACACACGGCCATATGGAAAGAAAGAGGGGTGCACTAAAGATGACAGAAAGAAAGGAGAGAAGTGAATTTCCAATGTTGCGTTATTAAACATAGATGGACCTTTATTGATCCCGTGGGGGGAATTCAGTGCATACAGAAGACAAGAAATGAGATACAGCTAAGAAGAATGATCATTGACTACCATGGTTCACTGATAATAATAATAATAATAAAACTTTATTTGTATAGCACCTTTCATGACATGAAATGCAGCTCAAAGTGCTTTACAGAACAATGGAGAATAAAAGAAAAGCAAGGCAACGACATTAAAAAACAAGCAGTAATGCAGTACAGTGAGGACATGAAAAATAAAAAATACAAGATCAATTAAAGGCAATGTTGTAGAAGTGGGTCTTGAGCTGAGCTTTAAAAATGTCTACAGAGGCTGCCTGGCGAAGGTACAGTGGGAGCTTGTTCCATGCCGACGGCCCGTAGAAGCAAAAAGCTGCTCC